>NC_137980.1:55261509-55719172 GCF_963924665.1 Micromys minutus | reverse complement strand
GAACTTACAGAGGCAGGCAGGTCTCTGAAGGTTAAGAAGGTTGTCTCTTTCTAAGAAGCAGGGGGCTAGGGTTATGGTGCAGCGATCATCAAAAGGGAACCAACCAGGAGTAAATAGCTGAACTGATATGTAAATCAAAGACCCGGCCTCTGCTCTGCAACAGCTGAGCTATCTGGAGATCTCCAAAGAAAAACTGTCTCTGAACAAGCACAGCACAGGAGTAAGCTTGAACCTCCAAATTGACTTTGAGTCATTTTTTTTTCTTCCACTCTCAAACACCCTTTCTCTCAGGAACACCTCCTCCAAGCCCAGGCTGGACCTTTGTACCTGAGCTGCCTGTCACCTCCCCAGTGCTGAAATAACAAATGTGTGGTTCCTGGGATGTAAAGTGAATAAATAATAAAAAGAAAGTGGAATGTCAGCCATGGCATTTACTACCTGATGTCTCTCTTAGATACTTAAAGTATTTGTTAGGGCTGGAGAGACGGCTCAGTGGTTAGAGCACTGACTGCTCTTCCAAAGGTCCTGAGTTAATTCCCAGCAACCACATGGTGGCTCACAACCATCTGTAATGGGATCTGATGCCCTCCTTTGTGTGTCAGAAGACAGCTACAGTGCACTCACATAAATAAATAAATCTTAAAAAATATTTTGTTAAGTGAATAAAAACTCAAGTAAAGAAACAGGACTTTACAATTCCTTTTACTTCTGTATAAAGTACTATTCTAAATGTTCTGGATGTTATGGGAAGGGGTAGTCCAAGAAGGATTTATCAGTCAGTGAAGTGCTTGCCTTTTAAACATAGGAAACCTCCGTCTAATGTTTGGCTGTGGTTCTCTGAATTGCTTTGGTCAGTTGCTGGGTGGAGCCTCTCAGGACAGTTATGATAGCTGGGCTCCAGTCTACAAGCTTAAGAATATCATTAATAGTGCCAGGGATTGGTTCTTGCCCATGGGATGGGACTCAAGCTGGGCCAGTCACTGGTTGGCGTTCCCTACATTTCACTTTTTACTACAATGCTGGCTGGCAAAACAGGTGCCTTTGATCAAAATCTAACTTTACATGTTGTAGATATAACCAACACTTGTCAGTAAAACTTTATATACAAAGGGCACCCCCAGAATACTAGCATCTGCATTATGTCGCCCACTTGAGAGTCTTGGTCTTTCTTGTGCACAAGGAAGGCCTGGAAGTCAGGATGAATCGCACATCCGGCCCCTTCCCATTAAGGCCAGTCTCACTGAAACAGCTCTTGAAATCACTGTTGTGCTCGTGTTTTTATGTAAATAGAACAGTTGGGTGCGGTGGCTCAGGCCTGTAACTGCAACACTTGGAATGGAGCAAGGTCAGCCTAAACTACAGAGAGAATCCCAAATCAGCCTGAGATACAGAGTAACACCTTGTCTCCAAATAAAGGGGGGCGGGGGTAACAAAATTTTATAAGGTGTAGACTGGGAATTTGTTCTCATAGGACAGTTTATTTTGTGACATTTTTCGTTATGTAAACACAGGTACTCAGTAAAGATGACATGATAAAATGTAAACTAAATAACTAAATTCCATTTTTACTGTGTTATCGTAGTTGTTTGAGACAGTTTTGCTGTGTAGACCCCTCCCAAGTTGACTAAGAATTCCCTATGTGGACCAGGATGGCCTCAAAATTTGTACCATTTTTTCTGCCTCTGGCTCTTGAACACTGGGACTACAGGTATGGGCTGCCATGCTTCTTTTTCACTGTGTCACCAGCAAATAAGGAAAACTAACAATTCCAAGCTGAGCATAATAGTGAACATTGGAGGCTAAGACAGTAAAATTTCAAAAGCCCCTAATTTCAAAAACATGCTGGGCAACAAATCTGGAGTACTTAAATTCAATCCCAGGAAAACAACTGGTGGAAGGAGAAAACTGACTCCATGGGTTGTCTGTCCTCTGGTTTCTAAATGCATGCTGTGGCACAGGACTCCACCCACCCACAAAATAAATATAAAAAAAGAAGATGGAAGGCAACTGAGGAAGACACCTGACATCAGCCTCTGGCCTCCACACGCTCACATGAAAGCTCAGATGTTTCCTGGCTGCCCGGAGGGTTCAAGGCCAGCATAAATATATGAGACCATGCCATGAAACAAAATATAACAAAGACCTCACCAAACACAGTCATCTCTACATGACAGGAGGCTGTAATTTTGTACAAGAATCTTCCAGGGAAAACAGCAGGAAAAATGGGAAGTTGTAAAAAACATGAAATGAAAACTAAAAATCAAATACCAAATGGCCTAGAAACACCTAAAGAAATGCTCGACATCCTTAGTCATCAGGGAAATACAAATCAAAACAACCTTGAAATTCCACCTCACACCAGTCAAAATGGCTAAGATCAAAAACTCAGGTGACAGCAGATGCTAGCAAGGATGTGGAAGAAAAAAAAAAACATTCTATTGTTGCAAGCTGGTAGAACCACTCTGGAAATCAGTCTGGTGGTTCCTCAGAAAACTGGACATAGTACTACCTAAGGACCCAGCTATTCCACTCCTGGGCATATACCCAAACGTTGCTTCAAAATATAACAAGGACACATGCTCCACCATGTTTATAGCAGCCTTATTTAAAATAGCCAGAATCTGGAAAGAACCCAGATGTCCTTCAACAGAGGAATGGATACAGAAATTGTGGTACATTTACACAACAGAGTACTACTCAGCTATTAGAAACAATGACTTTATGAAATTCCTAAGCAATCCTAAGTGACATACATGCTCATTTTTTGTTTCTAAGTAATTGATAAAATTTTCAAATTTGTTTACATAGCCTTAAAAAAATCAACTGTAGCAGAATTTCAGCAGACCCATTTTATCTGACATGAATTCCAGAGTGACTGCACCTAGGCACTTGACTTGCTAAAGGTGCCCTTTGTGTAACAAAAAAAAGCAAGTGCTTCTAGTTAGAAGTTGCCAGCATTCAATCCTTGAGAGACTGATCCCCCTGCTGCCAGCAAGGCCTAAACACATCCTGCAGTGTGTCTCAATGATCTATAGTCCCAAATAACCTAGAAAAAGCTGCAAATAGCAGATCTGACTGTTAACTTGGCACTGTAACTACTGTCACCCCTGGGCCCAGAAAAGACTTTGTATTACGTACTGATTCCAGAGTTCCCCTATATAAGCACACATGCTCTAAATAAATCCCCCCTCTTAAATATAAAGGGTGCATGTTACACAGGATAAATGTTTTCTTTCTTGTTTTTTTTTCATTCTGTAACATTATCAAGGAATTTTTCTGTATCAATTCATATGACTTTCTTTCCTGCTCCTCCTACCTGGAGAGAGCAACAAGACAAACAATGAAAGACCATTCTCCTACTCTGAGCAATCAGGTTGTTCCAAACAAACTCCACCACAATGAATCACGCTCGCTATATACATACAGCTTTGTGCATGCAGTTATAGGCAGGTCTAGGATGGTCCTAAATGTAAACTCTTAGATCAAAATCTTCGTCTGTAATTACAATGTGCTTACCCTCCCAAATCCTTGCTTCCCTCAAAAGTCATGCAGTTGCCAAAGATGAAATGTTGTCAGTCTGATGGGTGAAAATGACCATCTTGGTGTACTTTGGGCATTCTATAATTAAGCATCAAAAGTAGAGCTACGGGGGGTGGGGAGGAGGGAAGTTCACCGGTAGAGCAATTGCCTATCTACTTTTGAGATCCTGGGTTGTATCCCCAGTTTTTTTTTTTTTTTTTTTTGAGGGGGGGGGTGCAGGGGGGTTAGCCAGGAGAAGAAACAAAATGTACTTGAGTGTTCTTTCATATGCTGAGGTGATTTTGTTTTTTAATTAGGTCCTTTGCACAATACAATATCCACTGTGACTTGATATTCCTTCTTCTTAGTTACTAGAAGCTTTAAAAAATTAAGAGATTTATTTATTTTACCTTATGAGTTTTGACAGCATGTATCATATGCATGCCTCGTGCCTTTGTAGGTCAGAAGTGAGAACCAGATGCCCCTGGAGCTGCTCTTAACTCCCAAACCATCTTTCCCAATTCGTGGAAGCTCTTTTTTAGAGCAGTGAGCGCCTTGTAACTGTTTGTTTTTTATGATTCCATGCATGAAGTAAGCATTCTTATGTTTAAAGTCCAGTTTAAGTAAAGCAGCACTTGGGAGGCTGAAGCAGAAGGATCACAAGTTCAAAAGCTTTCGTCCCCCCGAAAAGTGAAAAGTAAAACATCATGTAAACACGAACACTTTGAGGTAGACTGGCCTATTTAATGTAGCCACAGAAGAGAAGAGCTGAGGTGAGTGTGTACCTTTCCTCACTAAGCTGATGTGGGCTCTGGTTTTTAGTTAGGACTTCCTCCCAAAACCTGTGAACATGTTTTATGGTGCCATTCCTGAAACCGCTTTAACTTCTGAAACAGCTTGGATAGGATCCACAGGGGGAAAAAACCAGGTCAGTGTTCTCATTTGGAATATATTAATTAGTGTATATATTACAACATCATAATGAAGACAGCTATGTTGCTTAATAAACATATATTAATAACATTTTCATAATTAAAAAGGCCTCCTCTCATATCAAAGATTGTAAAAATTTTTTATTCATCTTCGAGTATTTTTTAACTTAACTCTGATTCATTTGTACATTAAAAAACAATAAGCAAACAAACCAGGGTCCCACTGTGTAGCCCTGGCTGTCCTGGAAATCACTAAGATCAGCCTAACTTAGCCTCTTGAGTATTGAGATTAAGGCAATGGGCCACCAAACCCAGCACATTGTACTTTTGATGCACAGAACAGGATGAAGATTCAAATATTTTATTTCAAATGGCTATATATCTGCCTCTCAAAAGAATTAAAAAATATCAAGGAATCGGATCCAAAGCAAAATAACAAAAAAACCAAACAAAACAAAAAACCCAAACAAAACAAACCACTAAATGAAAATTCCCAAGGCTGAAGGTGCAACTACATGGAAGAGCGCATGACTAGCATTGAACTAGCTTTGCTCAAGGACCTAATCCCTAGAGGCAGGAAAAACATTTACCCTTCTGGATGACTCACTCGACCTTTATCCCACACTAATTTACACAGGGGATCTTTCTGAGCTCCTGTCCTAGCTCACTTCCTGTTACTCATCTGAGGAGTGCTGTGGCATGGACCAGGCCTATCTACCACCTTCTGCAGAGGTTCCTGCCAATCTGGAAGCCTCCGCCTCAGAGAAGCAAGTTGGAATTGCTCTAGAGATTCGTCCAGTGGAACTAGGCAATTTATCACTCTGATCTCAGCTACACAAGAATAGTGTGCCTTAACATATGTTGAGTCTTTCCTTCTTAAATATTTTTGATTTTGCATTTTCCCTATGTGTCCTTTTAGGTACTTTTAAAAATTGATTTTAAAAATCTTCTGTTTAAAAATCACTTACCTATACATATAAAACCCACAGATTACTGTACACTAGGTTTCTTAGTTTAGGTTTCTTTCTGAGGCAGACTCTCACTCTACTGTTCAGGCTGGCTTAGAGCGCATTATAAACCTCAGGCTTGAACCCATGTCAATCCTCCTACTTTGGCCTGACTGCTGGGATTACAGGCATGCTGATTAGTATACCTTCTTAGCAAGGATGTCATTCCCACAGAGATGACTTGCCACTGTCATCTATGTAATGAAACCACAGGGAGCACAAAGGACTCATATTGGGGAGGTAGTTTTTCATGTTACAGATGAGGAAGTGAGAGGAACTGTTAAAACACATTCTTTAGTATTAAAGAAAATCTATTCTTAATTTTCAAAAATGATTAGAACCCAAGGCCTTGCACATGGTAGGTAATAGCTCTTTTACATACTTGGCTTGCAGTTTTCTTACTATAAAAACATGTAACAGAATGTATCCTTTTGGAGTGGTGTAATAAAACATATCCTTTTGGGGTTGGTGAGATGGCTCAGCAGCTACAAGTGCTTTCTGCCCAGCCTGAAGACTTGAACTCAGCCCCTGGAACTAAAGGAGAGATCTGATTTCCCATAAATCTCTGATCTCTACATAATAATTTTTTTTTTTGTGGAGGGACTGGTTTTTTATTCAAAATGTCTCTTGTCAATATTCAATATCAAAACAGTTGCAGTACAGGGCTCCCTTTCTCCGGTTAGAGGAGAGCACAGACAAGCCAGGAATCTGCAGGGTGCCCACCTAACAGGCTGACAAGAAACCACCTGAACATGGCAATTGTGTGGGGACCCTTGAAAGATTAGCATACCACTTACCCTTAGACTGTAAAGAATTCTCACAGCCAATGGGTTGGCCAAGGTAACCTAACCCCCCAAAAACCAAAATTTCAAAATAATATAAAATTTTAAAAGTTCTTTTTTAGTCGAGATTTCTCCAGCCCTAACTGATACAAAGCACAGTGAGATGGCACTTCAGAGACAGCAGCTTCAGGGAAGGGCGACGAGATGACTCTCGTGTGGCTAAATCAGTGGCACAAACATCATTCTCCTTCTCTGTCTCCCCTGGGGACAGGCGGACACTAAGAGGTCGCCACAACACTAAGGGGCAGCATGATCCACTTTTGAGCAGTTGGGAAAGGGGTAGCGCTGGGACAAGTCTAGGCTCAGGGCCGGGGCTGAACAGTAGCACTCTTGCCTAACATGCATGAGGCCCTGGGAGGTGGAGGCATCTCAGACGCCTTACCGTCTGATTTGGTCACATCTGATGGAAAAAGTAAAAGCTAAGTGTAAAGTTGTTCAAATATATCAAAGCTGAAAACCTTCACAGCCCGGAATGTTTTCTGTTTCTGGCTGTTTCTGGAATCCCTCTGTTGATTGGCTAAGATTTGATGCAGAGCACTGAGGTCTCCCACAGTGGAGCCTGACTGAGCTCTGCTGGCTCTCAGTAAGGCAGGCCCATTGCTGTGTTTCTCCTCCATGGTGAGACATCAGCCATTAGGCTAAAACGTGCTGCTCCAAGCTGCAGAAATGCTCGGAATGTTAAAAATGGTTGCTAAGATAAAAAGATATCACACTGTGCATATCACAACTGCACTGAGGACACTTTGCATTTTGCTCACATTCCCTTAAATATTGTTCCCAAAGGTGTTCAGCCCATCAGGCTGGAACTCTGGGAAGAGGCTGACACAGTTTTGTGAAAAAGACAAGAGGGGTAGAGGGGGTGGCAGGAGGAAAAGCAGCCTTCAGTTACAAAGATCAGTCCTCAGTTTCAAGGTCAGCTTCAGGGAGGCTGGCCTCGGCAGTCAAGGTGAGAGGGAGAAGCGGCCGCAGGGCAGGGATGGGGGGTCTACATCTCACTCAGGTCCAGCAGGGTCTGGTCCAGCATCCTTTGTGTACAGAGATGCTCCTCTTTGGTGCACTTGAGGTTATCTTCCAAGTTATCAATGGTCTTCTCCAGTTTGGCCACCATTCTTTCAGCAAACTCAGCACAGGTCTCTGCCTCCTTGGGTTTATCAGTAAGAATCTTTATTTCTTTTCATACTTGTCTTCTTTTTGAGAGTTCTTCAGCAACACTCAGACACTTCAGGCTCTGGTCCCTCAGTCTGATCTGCTCATCCATCTCTGGGCAACGGGATCTGCCAGCTCGGCGCGTTCCTCCGTGCGTTCCAAGTCTCCCTCAGTAATCACCAACTTACAGCCACCTCTTCAGCAATGTGCTTTGCTTCCTTTAGCTGGATTTCCTGGAGTTCCATCTTTTCTTCATGTTTTTGAGCCCAGTTTTTAGTCACCTTCTTATCTCTCTCACTCTCATCAGCCACCTTTTCAGCTTCCTCTAGCTTCTGCAGAGCAGTGGCAAGATGTTCCTGGGCGCGGCCCAGCTCCTCTTCAACCAGCTGGATCCTGCGGTTTAAGGAGGTCACCTCAGCTTCAGCCTGCTCTCAGCCCGCCTTTCTCCCTCCACTTTCCGCTGGAGACACTCGGCCCTCTCCTCCGCATCATCAGCCTGCTGCTGCAGAACCTGGATCTTGCGCTTTGTCCCCTCGATGGTGGTGCTCCCAGCCATAGTGCCTACCCAGCTGCTTCTGGAAATCCGGTTCCTACCTCCTTCGCTCAGCGTTGTAGCCGCTTTTCATAATAAATGTTTTGAAAGTATCATTTTAGGTGTACAGTTAAATTATTGACCAACCACTACCCCTATCCATCTCTATATTTTTTCATCTTGTAAAACAAAACTCTAAGCCTACTAGAACAACAGCTCCCATTTTCTATTCCCCAGATGCCCACAATTTCCATTCTGTCGGTCTCCATAACTTGAATAATACTGCAAGCAAAAGGAATCAGAAATAATGTCTTTTTGTAATTGACTTTTTACTCAGTCTGTCTCCAATAATCAGGTTATAATATTCATTTCTATTTATTTTAATCATGTACGTGTGTTTTTGTGAGTTTGTGTGGGTATGTTCACATGGGTACAATCGTTCATGAAGGTCAGAAGGTGATGTCAGAGCTTCTGGAGTTGAAGTTACAGGCGGTTATGAGCTCCTCACCCGGATGCCTATGACCATACTAAGGTCCTTTGCACAAGCAATGCAGGCTCTAAACTGCTGAGCCATCATTCCAGTCCCTCTGTTCCTTTTTAGGGCTAATTAATATTCTGCTTTCCATATTTTGCTTATCCTTTGAATCTTAAATGGACCCCTGGGTCATTTGCATGCTTTGTAAATAATACATTGGCAAGATCAAGAATGTGATGTTTAGACAGTTTTTTTTAATTTGTTTAATGTTTAAGATAATTATTTCCTCCTTCTCTTTCCCAGGCACACACACATATTCCTAAATATGTAAGTATAACCTGCTTCATCTACATAATGCTACTTATATGTATGTTTTCAGGGCTGACCATTTGGTACTGGATAACTAACTGGTGTGCTCTTCTTTGGGAAAACTATTTCTTCAGCTCTCAGCATTCCTTCACTTCCTGTGGTTCAAAGCTTAGGGTTGACGGCTACCAATGTTGTTCTTATTCAGCTCATGTAGGTCGTCATGTTGTAGACTTTACTTCAATTCAATGCTTAGTTTTTGAAGGGCCAGCACAGTTTTCCACACGGCTATGCTGTTCCACATTTCCAGTCATAGTGTGCCATTCCTCTGCATCTGCTCCTTCTGGGGGGAGGGGAGTAGGTTTGTTCTGTTATGTGTATGAGTATTTTGTTCACCTGTAGGTCTAGCACCATAAACATGCCTGGTGCTAGCAGAGGTCAGAAGAGGGCAGCACAAGTGCTCTTGACCACTGACTGAGTGGTCTCTCCAGCATTTCTGTTACTATTATTATTTTCATATGAGCCAGCCTGATGAATTTAAAGTGGCATTTCACATGTGTTTTGATTTGCATTTTTGTACTGATTTGTTAGAGTGATGTTTTTGTGCACTGTGTAGATTATCCTTGTATTACTCAAATGCTGGTTTCTATACTGGCAGAGTTGAGTACAGGTAGAATTACTGTCTCAACATTTTGTAAAATTATTCTTCAACACCCTCTAACTGTTCAATAAAGAGTTGATCAGCCCTATTAGCTGGGCAGAAGAGACTAGGGTGGGATTTCCCATTCCAGTGGAGGGGCTCCCAGGGAGATGGGGGTGGGAGGAGAACCACAAGGAGAAGTAGAGAAACCACATGGAGAGAACAAGAGGATTCCCCCAAGATCATGATGAGAGAGCAAGCATGAGGATACACACTGACCAGAACAAGCAAAGGCCAGACTCAGATTAAAGATAAAGGACCATGTGGATGGGAAATAGGCAGCCTTAAAGAGTTAGAATAGCTTAAAACCTGCCCAGTTTGGACTTGCAGCTTGTTGATAAAAAAAAAATACCAGGTCTCTGTGTTAGTTGTTTTCAAGCTAAAACAGGTTAGGGAAGGCACAGAAATGCCCCGTGGTTATTTGGGTACAGAAAGAAACCCCCCAAAGAAAAAGCTATACTGATTAGTGAGACTCAGGATCAATGTGCTTACTCATTGTGTACAGGTACTCTGTCTACCTGGAGGTCAGAGGTCAATGTCAGATATCTTTTCTCAATCTCTTTCAACCTTACTTTTTTTTCTAGATAAGATTTCTCACAGAAACTGAACTTCATTGATTCAGCTGGCCACCAAAACCTAGGGGCCCTCCTGACTACCTTCCCAGCACTGAAATTACAGGTACACATTCCTGTCCCTAGATTTTTTTTAAATGTGGGTTCTGGGGATTGGACTCAGGTTGCTTGGCTTGGCAGTACCTGCCTTTACCCAGTAAACCATCTAGCCAGCCTCAATCTTTCTTTATCTTCATCCCCTTGCAGATAATAGAAATGTAGCTCAAACACTTTGGACTCTATTTGAGACCCCATCCCTCAAGATTAGTACCAGACCCACCTTCTGGACAAAACCTGCTCAGGTGCCCACATCTTACATTGTGGCAAGCTAACAATTGGGGCTCCTAAGCTTGGCATGGTGGCACATGCCTTAAATCCCATCTTTGTTTGTTTGTTTACAGAAGTCTCAATTACTGGCAAGACGGTAACCTTGGCCTCATCCAAAAGGGACTATTTTAACAATATCATTTTAGTTTCATGCCTTGTATTGTTCTACTGGCCAGAACGGGACCATGCAGAGTTTGGGGACATGAGCTGCTACTCTCATCTTACTTCCTCCCTTTTCTGTGGACCCCACTGCTCTCCCACGTGCCCGGGCTAAAAGAAGAATCGCTCGTTTGTTTTCTTTCTCATTTTTCTGTTTGTTAACGTGTTATAGCAAATACCAAGAAACTGTTCTGCTCTGTAAACCTGGTTCCACTGGAAGCTCAGAAAACAGTAACATCTGTCAGTTGTCACACGCTTGAATGTGTTCCCTCTAAAGTTCAGGTGCTGTCTGTGTGAAAACATGGTCTTTATGAGATTATACCATGAGGGTTCTTCCTTCATGGACCCAACCAAAGCCCTTACACAGGAGACTTCAGACAGCATTTACCAGCTTGCCTTTCTGCCCTACCATCGGAGTACACAACATCAAGGTGTGTGAAATCTTAAAAGTGGTGAACTGTCAGATGTGCTGGAACTTTTGTCTTGAACTTTTCAGTATCTAGAACTATGAGATATAACCTTTTGTTCTTTATAAATTACCCAATTTAAAGTGTTTTATTATAGTAGCAGAAAATAGACTAAGGCATCTGCAAAAGAATGCAATAAACTCCACATTTATGGAGGTTTCGGATTCTAAATAACTACATACCTTTAATCCCAGTACTTAGGAGAGAAAGGTTAGCCTGGTGGTCTACAGAGTAAGTTACAAGGCTACACAGGGAAAACGCTGTCTCACAAACAAGCAAACAAAATGAGAAAAATGTTTAGGCCAGATAATCATTTGAGTTAAGGAGCTCAAGGTCAGTCTAGGCAACACAATGAGAATCCTTCTCAAACAAACAAACAAAAACCAGAGAAATAGTTGAGAAAAAGTATCCCCAAAGCACACATTTTTAAAAAGTGTCATGGTACAAGCTTGTAATCCTAGCACTGAGGAGATGGAGACAGAGGTGGTAGCAAGTCAGCTTAGTTTAGTTTACAGGGCAAGCTCAAGTCAGCATTAGACCTTGTCTCAAAAAGCAAAGAGGAGAATGCCTGAGGAACGACACTGGGGTAGACTTCTGGTCTCCATATAAAAATGCAAAAACATAAACATGTACAAACATGAACATGTATGCATACATACAAAAAACAAAGCTATGTATCTCTTACCTAGTAGAGTGAAAACTACCTGTTCTTCAATACTATTTTTTTAGCACAGAAAATGTATTGGAGGGGTCTATTCTGAAACCTGTGATTTAATGTAAAAAGACAAGGACATGATCAATATTTGCAATGTATAACAATATTTAGCAGCAACATAACATCTGGGCATATTCAACATATAAGTCCAGCTACTTGAGAAGCTGAGGCAGGAGGTTTGCAAGTTCAAATGCTGCTTGGGTAGTGAATCCAAAGACAGTTTAAGTTATAAGTGACACCAAGTGTCAAAAGAAAAAGAAAGTAGGACGGGGGCTGTGGTCAAGCAGCAGTTCGGGCTCTTGTCTAATACGTGCACCCCAACACTGCACCAATGGTGCCATCAGGGGGGATTAGGCAAAAATAGGTGTTTTCTGTGACTATTTTTTACATTTCAGAAGTGCTGGATGGGTTAACAGATGGAGGAAACAAACTACAGAACTTTATTCTCACATACCAATGATACGAATGTGTTGACTCAGTACATCCAGCAAGGAAGGAAGCATAGGTCGAGCTCCTATTGTGGAACAATGGGAAGGAGCTCAGTGCTATCAAATGGCATGCCCAGGTCGGGCCTCTACTTGGTAATGAGCTCACATCCCTGCCCACTCTTTCCATTCCACTGAATTCTTGTCTAGATGAAGAAAGCATCGTCAAACAAACACACAAAGGAAACGTGACCTTGCTTTCTCCATGATGTTTCATGTTACCTAACAAAGCTCACAAACTCCAAAGGCCAGTAGGAGTAAAATAGAATCCTACCACAGACTAGACCAAAGTCAGATATTTTCCTTCCAAACTCATGCAAACGTAATGTTTATTTTGCTCTAGAAACAGCTTTACTGAAACATAATTGACACACTAACTACATAAAGTATATATACATAAGTTTGAACATAAATTCCATCACCAGAGGAAAGATAACCAAGAGGCCTGTCTGTGAGCCCGTTTCCAGACCCTCTCATGCTTCCCTCTCAACCCTTCCAACTTCAAATGTCTAGGGATCTACTTTCTGTCACTAGAGATGACTCTGCATTTTTTTTGTCTTTACGAAGCATATTTGGGGATTCATGCTGTTCGCCACTGTTGGTCCTGTCAATACTCATTTCTCTCTTTAAAAAAATAAAATTAGGTTTAATTTCACCCCCTTGCAATGAACAAAGAGACACCTTGGTGTGGTGGTGATGTTTCGTCAGGGGCAGAGCAGATGGTAGACCTTTGTTCATCCTAGCTTGATGTCTGGCTTGATAGCCAAAGCTGTCTCATGCCTAGGATCTCATAAAAATCAAATCAAATAAAGTCAAATCCAGGCAGTGCAGCACATGAGGAGGAACACATACAAAGATCTGTGGACAACCATGCCTTCCAGCTCATGGCACAGGTGGGCCACAGACACCAGCTTGCCACCACAACACAAAGCACAGATGGAAGATATTGCCCATGGGCCGGCCAGCTATGTGAGCCACCACAATGTGCGTATGTAGTGGTCAGATGGAAGAGAAAGAGCAGTGAAACAGCTTGAGGATTATGAAGAAAGATGGAACTGGAGACTCAAGAGTGACGAGCTGGAGAGATGGCTCATATGTCAAGAACACTGACTGCTCTTCCAGAGGTCCTGAGTTCAAATCCCAGCAACTACATGGTGGCTCATCTATAATGGGGTCTGGTGTGTCTGAAGAGTGACAGTATACTCACATACATTAAATAAATAAATCTATTAAAAAAGAGTGGAGGGGACTAGCCTTTTATGAGTGTCCAGCCCCACCCTAAGCTGACACTCAGGGCTATATCTCAGAACATAGTGGAAGGAGTCAGTGTCAGTATGGCTCTAATTTCATCTAGAGGACATGGGGCTGTCCCTGGTCGAGGCAGCTGCTGGAAAACACATGGGTGTTCAGGAGCTGTGAATAACTGTCTCTGCCCTCACTGGATGCAGTGCTCAGGAGAACTGGCCCATCTCTCACTTGTAGCACTCAGGAGAACAGCCCCTACCCAGCCCAGGCAGTATAGTGGAGCTGGTCTTGGTGGAAGGGGTGTGGGTGAGCCAACCCCGAGGGCATAAGGGTGGGAGATATGACCCTGCCACACGTCTTCCATGGGGTGGCAAGGGAACAGAGGTGATGCGCCCCCTACCCGCGTCTTGCCACCAGGAGTCTGGAAAGCTGTGCACAGGGTCATGAGCTTGGCAAAGCTAGCCTTGCATCTTGCCTGGACAGTATAGCAGAAATGACCCTGGTGGCATGGGGTGCATGTGAGCCAGCCCAAAGGGTGAGAGCTTGAGAGAGCTGGTCCCATCACTCGCCTGCCATTAGGTAGTGTGGGTTTAGGGGTGATACCTTGACGCTCACCACCCGGGATCATGAGAGGTGGCCCTGCCCCTCACCAGCTGCAGCACCCAGTGCTCAGAAGAGCTGGCCCTCTCATCACTGCACCTCGCCTGGGCAGCACAGTAGTGCTGGCCCTGGTTGGAGAGGGTGCAGGTAAGCTGGCTCCAAAGGCAAGAGCATGGAAAAGCTGTGTAGGTTGATGTCAAAGCAATACATGATTGGACAGTAGAGAGTGGGGTGGGGACAACGTTTCAGTTAGGCAGAAGAGAAGAAAGCAGGAGATTCAAGATGGAGATGGCAGAGGATGTTTCAGATCAAGGCGAACTAGATCGATTTTACCTTTTCTAGGTGGGCAAATTATATTTTTATTAATTGGTAGTGAATTAATTGTTTGGATGTATTGTGGATTGAGAATTTAACATATAAATATGATTGATAAATGACTGATTATTGAGTCTTGATTTTACCAGGCCGTGGAGGACAGTGTGTAAAAGCAATGGTTAAGAGGCAGCTGGAGCGTGCAGTTTCAGCTCTGTTGACCATGTGTGGAACGAAATGTGTGGGTGCCAGGAATGGTAACTAACCACCTAGAGGACCATGTGGTAAAGAAATAGACCATGTGCCCAGCTCCACTTTGACAAAGCTAGTTTTCCTATTTTCCCTTGGGCCTCCTGAAGGCAATTCTTCACCCCACCTCAACTGGAAACAGACAAAAGATCTTTCTTCGAGTTCCTTATGTTGGGGTAGATGGTTCTGGTTATTTTTTGAATTATAGATATGTTGTCATTTAAGAGATACTTTACAAATGCAGCTTTGGACAGGGAGGGAACTAGAGAGTTTAAACTCAGAGATTGCTACCTTTCTTTTCCTTTTCACTATCCTTCCTTCTTAAGTAGGGGGAAGGGATGGAGAAGAAAAAGGGGGATATAGTAATAATATAGAAGTTAGAGAAATAGACATAAAGATAGGTTAATAAATTTACTCTTAAACAAAACATTGCATAGCTATATCTTACATTAGTAGAAATATTTGTAATTGATAAAGTTGAAGTTATACTCTTTACATTAATATAGAATTTATGATACAAATCTAATGTTTTCATTGGTATAATTTCTTATTGATTTAAAATTAAGATTAATAATGTTACTTTAATATAGGCATCGTGCCTATATATTTGGGAATGTAAGGCTTGGACCCAGTCCTATAACTGCTATTATACACTGTTTTTAGTTGAATAAACAAAAGGGTGTTTTGGGATATCATAATTAGAGATGGCCAAGAGTAGTCAAGGCTTAACAGTTCAGAGATGCTTTGTGTAGATAGATAATCTTTAAAGGCGTCAGAAGTCCACAGAATATGATGTTTATGGACTTTTTTTTAATTAAAGATCATTTGACTAAACACTTGTCTGTTCTTGACAGCATCCCTTCTTGGATTTTAAGAAGAAACTGACCATCAGTGGAGTTGCTCCAGTTGTGGCGAGACAGCTATTAGGCAAAAACTGCCTCATTCATCTACAGACAAATACTATCCAGAAAGGGACATATTATGCAGAATAGTTGACTGATAATCTTTGCCTAGCCAGAATTATCAGCCCTTCAAAATTCTGCATTACAGAGGTCTGTCAGATATGATCCATGGACAGAAGGTTGAAGACTGGTGCTCCAACATTTTGAGGAATGAGGGACTCTCTATAGATTGGCTACATTTTGTGCTTCTCGTGTATCAAGTAATATTAGTTGACGTGATTGAAGACTGGTAGTCTCATAGCGAACCCAGCTGTTTAGCATTAAAAAAGATAATACAGATCTGAAAGGGTGGTTTTCAGATGACACACAATCTAAAACCAGGATATAAATCAGGTGTAGAACTATAGTCTTTTAGGATAGATGGCAAAGTGCTTTATTTAATGGACAAAATTGTTGGATTGGGTAGTATGCTGTCTTATTCTTCACAAATTGCAGAATGGTAATAGTTGTACTCATTTTATAGTTAAAGGAAAAGAGCCTTTTAACTGGGAAAAAAAGGGGGAAATGTGGATTGTCCTGCAGCTGTTTGTATTTCGATGCTAATTCCACTTCCCTTAGAAGGGCTGCCTAGGCAAGTATTCAGGTGACTTCATCAGAACCTTCTTCCCATTTTAATTTGTAAAAGGAGAGAGCCTGTAATTGGGCAAGGGAAGGAAAGGTGGAGAGAGAGGGTATGGGAGAAGAAGGTGGAAGAAGATGAAGTTGAAGCAAGTGACCTGGAGAAACTGCAAGTTATAAGGGATCTCATAGCTGAGAAATAGAGTAGTGTAGTGGTAAATCTGCCCTATCTACACCCAAAGCTTGTATTCATATTTACTGAGTTGTGTTTTCATTGAATGGGCTTATTCGGGCTGAAGAGGTTACAACAACACCGGCAGGGTGAGAGTTCCCATGGACTGAGACCCTGCAGGACTGGTAGCAACAGATAATTTTAATATTTATTGCAACAGAGCTGGCTCTACCACTTCTCTGCCATGAAGTGGCCTGAGCCAGAGGGAGATGCCCTTCCCCCTCACCCCTTGCCACCTAAGGCAGTTGGAAGAAGTGACCCTGGGGTCATGAGAGCCCTTCTCTGGCAGCAGCACTCTGCAAAATAGACCCTGGGCAGTACAGTAGGGCTGGCCCTGGTTGAAAGGGAATGGGTGAGCCAGCTCAAAGGGTGAGAGCAAAGGAGAGCTGGCCCCACCATTTGTCTCTTGTGAGGTGGCATTGGTGCACAGGTGAGGCCCTCCCCCAACTCAGTTAGAACTGCAGGTCATAGGAGTGGGGAGCTGGCCCTGTAGCACTCGGAGAATAGGACCCTGCATGTGTCTGGGCAATACCGTAGAGCTGGCCCTGATAGTGAAGACACAGGTGAGTGAGCTCAGGTGTGAGAGCTGGAGGGTTGGTGCAGCCCCTGACAGGCTGTAGCACTTGGGGGAGTGGGCTCCACATCTTGACTGAGCAGTACAGTGGAGCTGGCTCTGGTGGTATGGGTGTGAGTGAGCAAACCTCAAGGAATGAGAACAGGAATGCTGACCCTGCCAATCCCAGCATCGGGTGGCCATAGATGTTTACTACACTTTGTTTTTTCTTTGTTTGCTTGCATGTTTTGTTTTGGAGGGGAGGTTGCAAGGGTGAAGGTCAGATATGCATGATGCAGATGCGCATGATTCTTTACTAAGAATCAGTAAAAAGTTTTTTAAAAAATCTAGTTTCTTAGAGAAGTTTTAAGTTGACAACAAAGTGGAACAGAAGCAAACAAGAGAGATGTCTCATATATTCCTCTCTGTATATATATACACAGCCTTCCCTGTATCCCCAATATCGCCCAGAGTAGAACATTTGTCTGCTGAAGAACCTGCATCAACACATTTGTACCCAGAGTTTATATGAAGGTTCACATTTGCTATTGTACATTAAAGATTTTTTGTAAATGCATACACATCCAGGATTGCAGAATAACAGTTGTACTGAGTCTCAGTCTGTCTGTCTGTCTGTCTGTCTGTCTGTCTGTCTCTCTCTCTCTCTCTCTCTCTCTCTCTGTCTCCCTCTCTCAACTTTACTCCGTGTGGATACACCAAGATCTTTCAGAGAAGGATCACTGGAGTGTACATTTTAGCCTGGCCTTGATCCATCATCTCTGCTTCCTGATCTGCCAAAATATGAGGAGCCTCAGCTAGTTTGCCACCATGAACACTTCCCAGAACTTTACCATGCTTTCCCTGCTATGATAAACTAAACTAAACCAAAATACACTTTTATCCTTTGTTGATTCTGCAAAATATTTTGTTATAGTGATGACAAAAGTAAGATATATATTTGGAAACTTTCGTTAATGGATCTCTTTGTCACTGCATTGATCTCTTTAAAATATTGTTGCTGTTCACACTTAACTTGGGAACTCATTTAATGTAGTTTTGGTTTTTTTTTTTTTTTTGCAGCGTTGGGGAATGTTTAGAAGTAGATCTTTAAAGGACTAATTGTGCTAAACTGAGATCAGCTGGGTCAGCACTAATCTACTGTGATTGATGTGCATAAGAAGAAGTTTGGGGGAAAAAATTAAGCCACGCAGAAGTGGCGAAAACTTTTGATTATCTTCAAGTTCAAGGCCAGCCTGGTCTACAGTGAGTTCCAGGACACCCTGGGCTACATAGAGAAACCCTGTCTCAAACAAACAAACAAAAATAAAAAGGAGGAACAGGAAGAAGTAGTGGAGTAGGAGAAAAAAAAATAACAAGGAGAAGGCTGGTGAATTTTGAGCTGGTAGGGGTGGAGATGGAAGGAGGGAGATCAAAAATTCTAAGTCATTTTCAGCTATGTAGTAAGCTTAAGGCCAACCTAGATTACATAATATGCTGCCTTAATAAGCAAAACAAAAATATTAATGAGTGTATATATAAACAAAAGACCATGTGAAGAAAAAGGAAGGTAGTCAAATCAGCCTTCAGAGAACAACTGTGTTAACAATTTTGCCATTACTTTGTTGCAACAAGTTGAGCAAATGCACATGCCTGATAATCTTTGATAAGATAGTAGATCTTGTGAATATTCAGTGGTGAGTGCTGGATATTGTTATTTTATATTAATTAATTATGTTATTGAGACAAGATCCCTGTGTAGCTCTGGCCATCCTGGAACTCACTATGTAGAACATAAGAGATTTTGCCTCTGACTCCTATATACTAGAATTAACGGCATCTCTCTCTCTCTCACACACACACACACATTTTTTCCCAAGAAGGGCTTCTCTGACTGTAACTATCTCTGTAAATCAAGCTGCCTTTGAACTCAGAGATCCATCTGCTGCTGCCTCCCAAGTGATGGTATCAAAGGTGTGCACGACCACTGCCTAGCTATTATTTTTTATACTTTATTAAAAATAGTTCTAACAAAATTTATTGTGTTAATGTTTAGAAAATAAAGCAATATATCTTTAAGTTCTTCAGCAATAGAGTAATACCTTGATAATTTTTTCTTAATTTTTTTAAAATTTGGATATTTTCTTTACTTACATTTCAAAATTATCCCTTTGCAGATTTTTCTCTCTGGAATCTCCCTATCCCATTCCCCCATCCCCCTGCTGCCATGAGAGTGTACCCTCACCCACCCACTCCCTCCCATCTCCCCGCCATGGCATTCCCCTACACTGGCCTATTGAGTCTTCACAAGGACCTCTCCTCTTGTTGCTACCTGATAAGGCTATCCTCTGCTATACTTATGCTGCTAGAGCCATGCTAACCCCATATGTATTCTCTGGTAGGTGGTTTAGTCTCTGGGAGCTTTAGAGGGTCTGGTTAATTGATATTGTTGTTCTTCCTGTGGGGTTGCAACCCCTTCAGCTCCTTCAGTGCTTTTTTTAACTCCTCCACTGGGGATCCCTTTCTCAGTCCAATGATTGGTTGAGAGAATCCAACACTATATTTCTCAGGCTCTAGCAGAGTCTCTCAGGAGACAGCTATATCAGGGACTTGTTAGTATATACTTCTTGGCATCCACATTATTGTCTGGGTTTGGTGACAGTATATAGGATGGACCCTCCACCCCCAGTCTCTGGATGACCCTTCCTTCAGTCTCTGCTCCAAATTTTGTCTCTGTATTTCCTCTTGTGGATATTTTGTTACCCCAAGCATACTCTCTTTGGACTTCTAACTTCTGGATCTTCATATGGTCTGTGAATTGTTTCTTGGATAACCCAAGCTTTTGGGCTAATATCCACTTATTAGTGAGTACATACCATGTGTGTTCTTTTGTGAGTCCAGAAATCTAATATTCATCTCACTTGTCAGTCATCTCCAGGAATTACTGGCTCTTGTTGCTCAGTGCTATGTGTTTTGAAAACATTTCATCTGAGGATAATCCCAGTTCATGAGAGGTGGAGACTGGAGTTCAAGACCTGCCTCACTACATTGTGCTTTTGAGGCTAGCCTGGGCCACATGAGACTATTAAAAACCAAACAAACAAGCCCCAGACAAATGTTGCATGTATATTCTCTTTTTTGCTATAGTGCTGTTTCATCTACTTCAAGACAAACTCAACTCCATGTGTCTCAAAGTGGGCTAGAGGTAGAACTTTTTGTTGTTTTGTAAAACAAGGTCTCATTAATTAATTATACCTGACTGGCCTCAAATAGATGATCTTGTTTCAGCTTTCTACTGCTAGGGTTACATGTGTGCTCCATAACTCCCGGAGAGGTGAAGTCCTATTTATCCTGTAAGTGTTCATAATGAATTGTTTCTCAGCAATACCTGCAATGATGGCTAATATTTATTGTTGACTTGACTGTATTCAGAATTACCTGGGGATTTGAGACATACCTCTTTAGTGTTATCAGAATTAGCTTAGAAGGAACAAAAGAATAAAGCCATTAATAAAGACTAATTTCCCAACACTAGTGGCTGGATTAATATTTTAATAAGAAATATTAACCTTCAAAATCTTTTTTTAAAGATTTATCTATTATATATAAGTACACTGTAGCTGACTTCAGACACACCAAAAGAGGGCATCAGATCCCATTACAGATGGTTGTGAGCCACCATGTGGTTGCTGGGATTTGAACTCAGGACCTCTGGAAGAGCACTCAGTGCTCTTAACCACTGAGCCATCTCTCCAGCCCCAACCTTCAAAATCTTCCGCCAACACAGTTGGTACTAGAAGCAATTGCAGTGCACAGCTGAAACTTTCAAGGCCTTAATGAAACATGCAACAACTTCTAATGTCTCTTTGTTTTCAAAAAGGAAAAGAGAAATCATGAAAATTTTGTTGGCAGAGTTGAACAGCTGAGTATCCCACGGTGGGAAGGTCTGATTTTGTGTGCATGTTGGGAGAAGGTGGTCAGGGCAGGGTTCTAACAATAATAAGAATAAAAAGTTTACCACAGGGGTAGAGCTCATTTTCAAGGATCATACATGGCCATGTTTCTTATTTTTCCCCCATAGCACTTCCCACACTGTTGAAATTTACCTTGGTATTTATGTACTGCCTTCTGGCTATGTTTCTCCTTCACAAGACTGTAAACTCCATATAGACTTTGATTTCCCCAACT
Source organism: Micromys minutus (assembly GCF_963924665.1). NCBI lineage: Eukaryota > Metazoa > Chordata > Mammalia > Rodentia > Muridae > Micromys > Micromys minutus. Next base: position 55,698,053 of record NC_137980.1, on the reverse strand, counting down.
CTTGTGCCATTTTAGTTGTATTATCTAGATTTCAAGGCTACATGTCCCCTTCACATCGTGCAGGGACAGAGACTGGGTATTGGTGCCTGGTCAGGCATAGGCAAGAGCAAAAGAGTGGCTTCTTGCAGGCTGTGCACACCTGGCTTTCAGCATGGCTTTGAACTTCCTTAAGGACTTCCTGGCAGGTTGCATCATCAACGATGCCGTCTCCAAGACCCCTGTCGCCCTGATCAAGAGGTCCAGCATGCCAGCAAACAGATCAGCGCAGAGAAACAGTACAAAGGCACCGCTGATTGTGTCGTGAGAACCCCCAAGGAGCAGGGCTTCCTCTCCTTCTGGAGGGGTAACCTGGCCAATGTGACCCGGTACTTCCCCACCCAAGCTCTCAGCTCTGCCTTCAAGGACAAGCACAAGCAGATCTTCCTGGGAGGCGTGGATTGTCATGAGCAGTTCTGGCGCTACTTCGCTGGTAACCTGGCTTCCGGTGGGGCAGCGGGGCCACCTCCCTCTGCTTCGTCTACCTGCTGGACTTTGCTAATACCAGGCTGGCTGCTGACGTGGGCAAGGAATAGTCACAGTGTGAGTTCAATGGGCTGGGTGTCTGTCTCACCAAGATCTTCAAGTCTGATGGCCTGAAGGGTCTATGCCAGGCTTTCAGTGTCTCTGTCCAGGGCATCATCATCTACAAAGCTGCCTACTTCAGAGTCTATGACAGTGCCAAGGGGATGCTGCCAGACCCCAAGAACGTGCACATTATCGTGAGCTGGACGATTGTCCAGAGTGTGACAGCGGTGGCAGGGCTGGTGTCCTATCCATTTGACACCATTCATCATAGGATGATGGTGCAGTCTGGCCGGAAAGGGGCTGTATTATGTACACGGGGACACTTGACTGCTGGAGGACCATTGCAAAAGATGAAGGAGCCAACGCTATCTTCAAAGGTGCTTGGTCCAACGTATTGAGAGGCATGGGTGGTGCTTTTGTATTGGTATTGTATGATGAGATCAAAAAATATATGTAATACTCAAGTTCACAGGTTCACAGATCCATTGTGTGGTTTAACAGACTATTCTTAAGGAAATTAAAAAAAAAAAAAAAAAAAAAACAGACCATAAGGAATACCTCAAAAAAATGTTTCATTGAGTATTCATTAAACTACAAAAGTATTTTGTATTTATTTTACCCACAGCAGACAAAAGATAGCTTATCATACTTATTCGATTAATTAACTGAAGAACTGATGCTGAAAAAGTAACAATGTGACTCATTAATAAAGACTACTCAATACACTTTAAAAGAAAGGCTACATGAAAGCTATTTGTTAAATGAATAAAATAAGATACAAATCCTATTTCTAATATGAACCACACAGTTAAAACTCCAGAGGAGAATTTCACTTCCCTGTTATCTGCGTCATCGATTTCCACTATGGGATCTGTATTACTCTGAATCAGACATAAAGTAAGTGGAGGAGTGATGACCCTTGAGATTCTCTTTCACCATAACAACTGCATCTCCTGGGTGACTGTGCACCTAGAGATCCTTCCCTGGATAGCTACAGGATTCCCCACAGAATCTTTCAGTTTTCCCATGAGGCCTTGGGGAGACACTGGTAAGCTTCCATATGGCCCACACTGGTTTGACTGTCTCTTCCTTCTGGAACCTTACGCTAGATATTAAGTGTTCTACAATGGTGATCTTTGTTATCTCGGGGTCTTGACATGACATGCTTTGTCAGAATGTTTTGTGTCTCTGAACTGTTGAGACTTTTTCTTCTATTTCTAGATGGCTTTTCTGGTCAGTGATGCTCTTTGCATGAAATTGCTTGAATAAAGTGAAAAGCCAAAAGATGGAATATGTTTTTAACATAAATTAAAAAAAAGTACATTTTAAAAAGGTTGCAATAAATGGGTCTTTAAGAAAGAATGAAATACAGCATGGTCATGATGCACGCCTCTAGTCCCAGCACTCTGGAAGCAGAAGCAGGAAGATCTCTGAGTTTGAGGCCAGCCTGGTCTACAGAGCAAATGTCAGGACAGCCAAGGTTACACAGAGAAACCCTTTCTCAAAAATAAATAAGTAAATGAATAAATGAATAAATGGATGGATGGGTGGATGAAATAACTGTACATGGTAGTGTATACCTTGATCCCAGCATCTGGGAAGTAAAGTTAGGAGAATTAGAAATTTAGAAAAAAAGGACATCAATAAATCAAGCGCCATGATGAATGACTGCCTGTTGGAATCCCAAACTCAGGAGGTTGAGGCAGAAAGAAGGCAAGTTTAAGGTCAGCGTGGACCATTTAGGAAAACTGAAGGTGAATGTGAGAGCAGACAGACTGTTTCCAGTCACTCTTGCATTCTCTCAAGGCCACAGTACTGAACAAAACATTTTAGGGTAAAAGCTGACAGCTGCCACCCATAAAAGCCGAAAAACAACAGATTCCCTAAAGAAAAGAATTCTCTACCTGCATCACCAATTGCTTGCACAGTTCCTAGCAAAGCAGGGTAACTGCTGTATACACTGAGTTATAGGTACCCGATACTCCAGGGTGGAAATAGCACAGGTCAAGGATGAAAGGACATAATGTATCTGCTGCACACGTTATTAAAAGCGATGGAAATCAACAGCTTCATCTTTTCCACTGTATCAGAATAACCGGCATGGACTCTAAATCCTCACCTTTCCGTTGTGTGAGTAGCCATCAATATATCCAAATCTGTGTGGAGATTCCATAAGTTTCACAACAATTAAAGATAATGAAACATCTTTCTTCACTTTAAAGTGCAAGTCCACTTCTTTCCAGCTTCAAGAACCAATATAAAAGCAAAACACAGCAGATGGTGCTGGCACATTCCTTTATTCCCAGCACTCACGAGGCAGAAGCAAGCAGAGCTCGAGACCTGGTCTGCAGATCAAATTCCAGTATAGCTAGGGCTACACAGAGAAACCCTGTCTCATAAAACAAACAAACAAAGATCAAAGCACCCTGACTCTGCTCAAATCCCTTCACTGGCAGTCCCTCTCTATCTTCTTCTCTTTCTTTTTACAGCACTGTGAATCAAACCCAAGGCCTTGAGCATGCTAAGCCAAGTGCTCTTAACACTGGGCCATACCCCAGCCCTCTACCTTCATCTTGACAAACTGGCTGAAGGAGTAGCTTAAAGATAAAAGCAGTGGCTCTGGCATGTGATCTCTTGCTTGAAGCTACTCCACTTCCTTTTTTTTTCTCCATAGGATGCTTTCTATCATGTAATAAAAGAAGGCCCTTACCAAATATAACCCTCAGTCTTAGAATCTCATAATCTACAACTATGGGCCAAATAAACCTCTATTGTTTATAATCTTCCCAGTCTGTGGTCTTCTGTTATTGTTGTAAAAACAGACTAAGAGGCTGGAGAAATAGCAAAGTGGTTTAGGCACAACAACCTGAGCCTGTAACCTAGCATTTTATGTGAGTGTACAAAACAAGCTGGATGTTAACCTCATGGTGTTTGGAAACCCAGAACTGAACAGGGCAGACCCAGGACTACTACTAGGGCTTGCTGGCTGATGGCTGAAAAAAGAAAGCTGTGGGTTGGGGAGAGGCTGCCTCAGAGGAATGAAGCAGAAAATGACAGAGGAGGGCACTCAAGGCCTCCTCTAGCCACCACATATACACACAGGAAAACATGGAAGAAGGTTTAGAGGTTGGTAATGGTATAAGCTGGAATAATTTGGAGAAAGTTAGAAACAGCCTATATTTTCATGAACAAAGCATTAGGCATGACTGTGATGAGGGCTCAGAAAAAAAGCTTAAGGAAAGTAAAGAAGTCATCATTTTTGCTTAAGTGTTTGTGAGGTTTCAGGCAGTATTGTTTCCTTTCTCCTGCTGTCTTTACATATTCTAGCCAAAAGCAACTTAGGGGAAGATAGAAGGGTCTTTGCTTTGCTTTGTTTGGCTTTTTGAGTCAGGATTTTGCTGTGCAATCGCCCTGGCTGTCCTAGACTTGATTTGCCAACCATTGTGGCCTCAGCTCACAGAGATCTGCCTGCCTCTACCCACCAGATTCTGGGAATAAAGGCATGCATGTGTCCAGCTTGGGAGGACAAAGTTTAACTGTCATTGAGAAAGGCAGAAGCTCAAGCAGGAACTTGAATAAGAAACTACAGAGAGCTTGCTGGCTCACATGTAGCTTCATATTTAGCTAGCTTTCCTATATGTCAGAGGAGCACCTGCCCAGGAAAAGGGGCCCCTTACAGCAGACTGGGCCCTCTACATCAATCGGCACTCAAGACAATTCCACACAGATATGCCCATGGGTGATCGGATTTGGGCAATCCCTCATTTAAGATTCCCTTCTCCAATGACTCTGTTTAACAGTCAACTCAAGTTAACAGTCACTAACAGTTAACTAGGACAGACAGAAAATGAAGAACCACATTGGAAATCAGAATAAAGGCCATCCATCCTTTGTGAGATCTCAAAATGTGGAACTATGCTAGAAATCAGAGTAAAGGTCATGCTTGTGAGATCTTGGGCAAAAATGAGGAACTATATCTGAAATCAGAGCAAAAGTTAACCTTGTTTATAGAGTTCTAAAGACGTTGGCTTAAGTGTACCCATGTTCTGAGCACTACAACAAGCAGAGTGCATTGCTCCCTGCACCTTGATTTTAAAGGAGGCTGTCAACAGTTGAGGAGGCCAGATGTTATGAGGCAGAGCCACCACAGAAATACCACTCGGGCAATACTCAGCAAAGCTACAAGGGTGGGGACACCTACAAGATCCTAGAACTGTGGAGCTACCAGTGACTCTCCAACTGTGGGAGAACTGAGGTAAAAGACTCCAATTTATGATTGCTGGTAAGCCCAGTGAAGCTGTGGAAGCAGGAGTGCTGGGGCCTAAAAACTCAAGCACAGTGCCTAGGATGTGGGATGCAGTATTAAAGAACACCATTCTTTACCTTTTAGATGAATGCTATTTTCTCTGAAGGGCTTTGGACTTACTAGGGACCAGCTACTTCTTTCCTCTTGCCTACCCCTCCCTGGAATGCCTGCCCCACCATTGTATTTTAAAAGTAAGGCTCACAGCAGGTCTCAGGATAAATTGTGCTTTGAATATCTGATTCAGATAAGGCTCTGAATTTAGGACATTTGAGTTGATGATGTTATGTGACTTCTTTCATATCTCTGAGACTATTACAATGAAATTCTGTGATTTAAATTCTTCCAAAATACACAACAACAACAACAACAACAACAAGAGAGGTTTGGCCAAAACATCTGGACTCACATGATCCTTCTTCCTTTCCTGAGTCTCCCCAGAAGCACACATTATCACACCTAGCACATGTTGAGACTTAATTATGAGCGGGACCGTACTGAGAGGGTGGAATGGTTCAGATTGACAGAACTGAATGAGGGCTTGCTGCACGGTCACAGGCTCTCCTGTCCTTGGTCGGTTCTCTAGAACATTCTTTCTCACGATTTCAGTGCTACGAGTGTGAGCCGTAGCACTGAACCCTCCTCATATTCAGCCCGACACTGGGCTTGCAGCACTCCAGCTGAAAATCAAAAACTAGCCAGGGAGTGGTCAGAAGGCAGAGGCAGGAGGATCTCTGTGAGTTCAAGGCCAGCCTGGTCTACAGAGCAAGTTTCAGGATAGTCAGGACTATACAGACGCTTTCATCAAGTGTCCCACTGTCAAAAAGGCTGTCAACAGCTGTGCTCGCTCCCCTTTCCTCCCTCCCTTCCCCCTCCCCCAAGTTTTCTCTGTATAACCCTGACTGTTCTGGAACTATGTAGACCAGGTTAGCTTTGAACTCACAGATCTGCCTGCCTCTGCCTCCTTTAAACCCAAAAGCTGGGTTTAAAGATGTGTGTTACCAGCGCCCAGTCACAGCTGGTCTCTTACTGGCTCTACAACTCTCCTGAGTGCCCAGAGCATCTGGCATATTTCTCTTCCTTTGTCTCCTGTCTCTCCATAGGAAGGTAAAGCTCATGCAGGTAAGCTGCAGCCTTAAAGTATTACCACACCTAATAGATATTCAAACTGTTAAAAGAATGGCTCAGGCCTGGTAAAATGGCTCACAAGGTAAGGGCACTGCCAAGCTTTGCAACCTGAGTTCAATCCCTAGGACCCATGTAATAGAGGAGAAAACTGACACCTACAAATTGCCCTCTGGCCTTCACATATATGCTATGCATATATATGTGTATATGTGAATCACACACACACACACACACACACACACACACACACACACACACACACAGGGCTGGGAGAATGGAGTAAGGTAAAAATGGCTTAGAAGAGGGTTGGATGACCCAACAGTATAGTTAGAAATGCTCTAATGTCAACATATACAGGGCTAACCAGATAGATGGCTCATGCTTGCTGTCAAAGCTTGGGGACCAGAGTTTGATCTCTGGGACCCATAGAGTGAAAGAAAAAGACTGATTCTGGCAAGTCTTTCTCTGACCTCCACATCTTATGTGAGTGATGCCCCCACCCAAAATAAAAACCACAAATAAACATATGTAATTAAAAAAACATATGCTCACCAAGTAGGATATTTTAAATGTATAACTATGAACGGCTAGATTATAGTCTTGGGGGCAGGAGTGGGAAGGAGAAATGAGTCCTTGACACAAGCTAACAGCTTTCTCAGTTCCTTTAGCTTATGATATTAACAACAGAGATGGTTTTGCCAGAAAATGCTACCAGCTGATGCTCATTGGGTGCCAGGAATTTTCCAAACACCTGGGCCTCATGACAATCCAACTGGGAGGCATTCTTATCCTCCACATTACAAGTGAAAAAGCAGGCTCAGAGGTTAAGTAGTTCATGCTAAGCCACAGATTTTGAAAAGACTCACTTGAGACTCAGATCACTATGCAGCATCCCAGAAAGTATGGAATTTATTACAAGGGAAACTAAGCCCAAATGGCAGGTCATCTAGATAAGGGCCATTTTAGTCCCAGCACTCTGGCTATCATCTTCCCTATGTTGGTTGGTCCCTCTGTCCGTCCGCTAGATAGGACAGGACAAGTGATGTGCTGTGCTGACAGATCCCCTTGCAAAGCACAAAGCCACTGAAACCTAAGTGTTATAGTACCAAGTGAGGACAAACAGCACGGACCTGAAGCTTGTCATACTTGCATCATTAAACATTCTCCTGCATATTTTATTTGAAATGCAAGTAATTCTTTTAAGAGCAGTAGCAGGAATCTCAAACAGTATTCTACCTTTGCTGATGAAGTAACTATCTTTTTAAAAAATATATTAAAAATATTAGTGTGTGTGTGTGTGTGTGTGTGTGTATTTGTGCTTTGTAGCTTTCTCACTTTCTGCCTATACATGGGTTTCAGGGATCAGACTAAGGTCATCAGACTTGTGCAACAACCATCTTTACCCATTACCCACTTGCTGCTCTCCCTATCCAGTTGTAGTCACCAGCTTTTCCATCCAACCTGTCTATTCCCAGAAATAACAACTCTGAGACTTAATTATGAATAACCCCCTAGGCCATAAGCTCTGAATCACTCCCCAACTAGATGGTTTATTCTATTCTATGTGTGCCATATGACTGGTTCCCTCTTCTCAGTTTCATGCATCTGTCTCAGAGTTTGGGACAAATCTCTCTGCTCTTGATTCTTTCCAGAATCCTAGCTCCCCCACAACCCCCTCTCTTTGCCTGGTATTTACTGCACCAGCTAATAGGCCCTCAGTTTCTTATTAACAGGTGAAGCTTCCACACAGTATACAAGAGATTCTCTCTAAACCCAGGTTCTTTTAAAGTATCCAAAATTCCATGATGCTTTCTGTAAGGTGGCGTCTGAACAGGTCAAGAGCTTTCAGTCTTCCTGAAGTCACCTCCTGCAATGTAGACCTGTCTGCCCCAGTCATCACAGAAAGCTACCTTGGGAAGGAATAGTGATTGTGGGCTAAAAGGAACGTTGAGTCAAACTAATATAAAAAACCACAGTGGTAATAAAATCTGGAGTCAGGCTATAGAGCAACCATGACAAGGTAAGGCACAATGGGAAAAGGCTGACCCAATGGGAGCCCAGATGAAGTACAACAGACAAAGCCAACCTACTGCAATGTAATCACTGGAGCTAAGTCTGTTATTTATATGCAGTAGTAAAGGAGAGAGAAAGAAAGGCCAGCTGTGAACTTCCTCTCATCTTAGTCTATAAATTAAGGGTGAAGAGACACACACACAGGGATGCATGGCATTTGAGCTGCAGGTAATACCTTGGAAAGGCTAAAGGCAAAGGACATGGACCCTGACCTCAGCCTCTGCCTTTCTGGACAGGTAAAGTCAGCGGGCATCTTGGATGGGAAGTGTTGACTGTGTTCCTTGGTATTTACATGAAGAGTGATATGACTAGGAAATCTTCCATGCAGCTCATTGGTATCTATCCCTAGACTTGGTCTAAAGTTTGGAGAAGAAAGACCATCCCTGTACTTTTAATGTGTATCTTCTCAGGGTCCAAGTTAGATCACCTGTACCTTCTATGCACTGACAAGAATTCCAAAGCTACAAGAAAAAAGAAAAAAAAAGAAAAGAAAAGAAAAAGAAAAAAGAAACTCCTGCACTTCATCTGCCCATCTCTGCTCACCAAACAAACCAAGTTATTGCCATTCTTCCCAGAGAGTAGGGCTTCTATATTAATTCTATCAATATTTACCTTTAAAAATCACCCTTTGACACATCCAGAACTTAAAACAAAATGGAGGCTTTTGGTCTTGAAATTTTTTCCATCTGAATTAGCTACAGTGGATTTTTTGGTTTTGTTTTTAAGTTGACTAGACCATATACAAAAAACAACACCCCATACAAATGACACTTAAAAATCCAGCTACCATTTTTTAATTATTATTTTAAAATACCACCAGCAACAAACTCCTTAGCAAAAGAACTAGCATTACACTTAATGGCAAAAACAAACAAACCATCAAAAGCACTATCAATAAAGTCATGAAAGTGCCCAGTATAAGCCGTATTTTTAATTGTGTTAATGTCCATGATATAGTCAAAGATACCCGTAAGTACTTGGCTGTCATTAAAGTCATAGACTAGTCAAAGATGTCTAGAACCATTGATAGTTCTTGTTTTTCTGTAGGGATATATCATGACCAGAAAAGAGAAACAAGTGACATAAAAATTGAAAGACAAGGGACCAAATTCTTACTTGGAGTTGTCATCACAGAATACTTAGAAGACCAAAGAGAATCACTGTAAAAACCATGAGAAGTAATGTTACTAGTTATGAGCTAAAACAATAAGAAATAAAAAGTCCTATTTTCACCACCACCAACAAAAACCAGATAATTAGGATAAAAATGTGTAGGACAGGGGCCAGCCAGCAAGATGACTCACCCAGTAAAAGCAGTTGTTGGAGAACTGAGTTCGACCCCAGAACCCACAGAAAGGTAGAAGGAACTCCAGAAATTGTCCTCTGACCTTTACATGGTACATGTACTTCCACACACATATCATACATACACAAAATAAGAAACAGATAAAAAGAGTGTATAGCATTTTCTAAAGGAAGTACATAGGATACAAAGGAAAATAAAAACAGAATTTTAAGATAATCAGTAAGACATTTCTGAGAATTTAGAAAATTTGTGTTCAGACTGAATATTATACATAACTGATATATGAAACTACCACTATTACAATGTTTCAAAACATTTCAAATCATTTTGTTCAAGTAATTCCAAAGTACCTATAAAAAAATATTTGCTTAAAAAGAGTCTAGTCCCCACCCTTAAAAAAAATGGTGAGAAGAGAGGCATTCAAGACTGCTAAACAGTGAAAGCTTAAAAGTATGTGACAGAGGACCATTATACAATCTTATCCACTTTTGTGTGGCTATGAAGATCCAAGAGGAAGAGTTACAAGAAATACGAAAAGTCAAAATGTAATGATACACAGTCTTGAGAGCAGGTAGCTTACACTGATGGAGGCCACAGCCAGCTCTAATTCTTCTGTGCATACTCGGGCAATTCCACTTTAGGTACTCATTTATTCAACAGGGTTTTTATTTTTTAATTGTCATTATGATTTTTTTTGCCACCTACCACTTGGCATGCCCTGGAATGCAGAGGTGGAGAAAGCAATCGACTCTCATTGCATTTCCATTCTGGTTGGGGAGGAGACAGGTGAAGCAACTCAACAAGTATTCATGCATTTATAGCAATTACAACGTCAGGTAAGTAATAAGGTAAACAGGGCTGGGCTGGCCTGAGTGAAGCACCAGAATGTCTTGCAAAGGCCAACAGGAAAGCTACGGAGAAATGATCCAATCTGGCCTTCCTTCATTATGCTTTATTCCCCTAACGCCTCTGTTCATTCAGAGGATGTGGGCACCATTTGAATGCTTCTCTTTGTCCCACAATATTAGCCAAGTCCTTTTAATACAAGGAAGGTGTCAGAGCAGTATACACGCTGCCCTCCCAAACATTTCTGTGCATAGCAATTTGATCTTTTTCAACAGAAGAATTTCTAAATATCTAAGCTATATGCAAAGCATATGAATAAAAATGTAATCGAACTATCAAGGGTTGTAAATGCAGGTAAACTTTTCTTAAGAGAAAGTAAAGGGAACATGAGTCTTTCAAAAGACTAATTACCTGATAGTTAATTTTTAATTACATGTTATACATTTATCTTGTGTGCATGTATGTGAGGCGGACTGCATGAAGGTCAAAAGCCAACTTATGGGTGATAGTTCTCACAAGGATGGGTCATCAGGCTTGATGGCAGAAAACTTTTACCAGTTCAGCAATCTCACCCACCCTCTGGTAGCTAATTTTAACCACAAACAGCAAATTCTGGCCCTTCTGCAAGATTGAGAATCACTGACTTAAAGAGATCTCTCTGTAGTTTAAGTTCATGATCTTGTAAGAACAGAGCTTCAAGCTCTGATTTTCCTTCTTGGATAAATGTTTAACATATAAAATGGACAATCAATTGATACAAAAAGAAATGACTGCTACAATTCTTGTCTTAGAAATATTGCAAACTAATATCTGTGATCACGAACTACCAATGGCTTCAAAACTGCCAAGAAAGATAATAGTCTACAAATTGTCAAATTAGGAAACCGGCATAGAGGAAAAAAAACCTACCCCTATGAAACATGCTATTCAAATTTGAAATCAGCTGGATTTACATAACTGCCTCTTCTCCATCCTAAAAAGAGGATGCAAACTTAACTAACCGACCAGCCCCAGACGACTCTAGGACCTTACAGAGTGATTCCCAATGACCAATTCCTGTGCCGATTTCAAGTGCCTAGTAACCACCTGCACAGCCAACCACCAGTTCTCTCCAACAGCTGAGAAGGGATGCATCCATCCTTTCCTTTGGATTCTACAAACGGCTTAACCCTCTTTCGAGGGTCAGCAAATGCTGCTTTGACCTGGGATGAGCTAGTGAAGAGAAGGACCAGACAGGAGAGTTACTACTGAGCTCCATATAAGGTCAAGGCAAAGCAGGTAAACTGGCTAAGAGCACTTGCAGGGTCTGCGGTTCACCCTGCGTGGCCCTCTTCTTAAGGGCAGCCTTTCAAACTCCTCAGGAGATTTTCCAGAGCCAGTCAGGAATATGGGGCCCCTGATTACTACTGACCCAACCACTAAATATCTCTGCGGGCTAACCTGATAAGGGTGTCAAAGCCAGTCAGAGTGCTGGATGGGTTAGCGAGAAGAAGCTGGTGGAGGGGAAGGGAGGGGAAATGAGGGTTGAAGGAGAACTCCTCCAGAGGCAGGTGTTTGGAGGAAAGATAGGGTTGGACGGTCCCTGCGGGCCAGACGAGGGGAGGAAGTCAGAAGAAGGGTCGAAGAGGACGCCGGGAGGATGGGACCGTGTGATGTTCCCGTAGCAGACCCTGAAGGTGGAAGCCTGGGACTACCCGCGCGAATTCGCGTCGCATCTCACCTGCCGAGAGCCCGCTTCATGCCCGCGTCGGATGCGCTGAGCGGCTCCGCCGTCCCCTTGCCCGCTAGACGCAGGTTCTGCTTCAAGCTGCAGTCGGCGTCCAGCGCCGTGGCGGCCGAGCCGGAGGAAGACGAGCCTGAAGCGGCACAGCGCTCATGCTCTAAGGTGACGGGCTCGGTCCGCTTCCTCATCCCGCGGCCCTGTCGGCCGGCAGCTCTCTGTGTCCTGGTTTACCACCGCCCGCCTGCGCAGCCCTCGCCGCAGTCGCCGCCACTCACAGCCGTCACAACCCGGAGCCGAGAACCCTCTGCCGGTCACATCCCAGCCTCAGGCCGCGGCGCCCGCTGTGGACCAGCGCCGGAGGCCGGTCGGCCACCGCGGCCAATCAGCTCACGACTTCCGGAAGCCCCGCCCCAGACACGCCCCCAGCACCTCTGCTCCACAAGCAGCACGCCCAGCATCCCTAGCGCCAATAACTGCCATCTTGGAGAAGGGCGGAATAAGCTGAAGCGGCAGGTCGTTTTCAGGGTTGGGCTAATCTGAAGGGTCTTGCTGCGTTTGCAAAACGGATTAGGGCCAGTTTGGGTTCACATGCTAGGCTGTTCTTACGGCAACTCAAGTGTCGTTTGCGTACGAACTGATGCAGGCCCCATCTCAGTGATCCGAATGGGGAGGATGCAAGGGGAGGGGGAGAACTCAAGGGGATCCTTGAAGGAGCGAACTCCATTCTCTGGGTAAAATAGGCTCTCTCCACACCTAAAGAGCGAAAGCCCTAGATGTTCTTTAGGTTTGTTATACTCAACAAAAAATTTTACTTCAAGAGAGAGAAAAGAGAGGGTGGTGATGTTAAAAAAAAAAAAAAAAAAAAAAGGTTTTGGGTGGCTCTGAGACTTTTCCAAAATACCCCATTCTTAGAATATGAGACCCTAAAGACACAGAAATGGTTAAAGTCAGACTCAGATTTTCCAGTCATCCCAAGGCTATGAGATCCCGCCTGTGCCTGACAAATAAAAATAATGGCCCAAAGTAATTCTTAAAACACACACACACACACGCGCGCGCACAGAATATACTGACTGATAGCCAGCCACCTGGCCCTCTAGAAAGCCCTAGATAGGGTCCTGATACATGTCATAGTTAACTCATGCTCTAATCACCCAATTCTGAGAAACAAAACAAGGACAACCCCCCTTCAAAAGTTTTGATAGATATAAACAAGGTTCTGAAAATGTAAAAACAAAGTTTTAGTGGATAGGTCAAGCTATACTGACCAAGCTGAGTTAAGACAAAACAAAAATGACTGCTTTAGGAACAGCTCCCCTACCCCTCCCTTGAATTCCAAGGAGAATGCAAAATTTCAACAACCTTACTGCCAAAGTCCCCCCTTCCCTCCCCCTTCCTCTCCTCTTTCTGAAAATTATACTGCTGACCAATGGTAAGATAGCAGTTCACCCCCCTCACAAAAAAGGATAAAAGATGTGTGCTTTTTGAGTTCGGGTTTGACTCTCCCTGCGAGGATGAGCAACCCCGTGTACATGGAATAAAAACCTCTGTGATTGCAGCGGTGTATTGTCTAATTGTGTTCTGTGGGTCGCACTCATGAGTTAAGATTCCTCAGGGTCTTAGAACGGTGGGAGGGGGAAGAAGCAGGAGAAAGGGAGAGAAGTTCTTGTTTAAAATAAGTTTATATTTTAAACTTATTTTATCCTTTCACTGAATGTTAGAAAATGAACTGCCTATGTATGCTTTGAAATCTTTTATTAAAGTTTGGATCTTCATAAAAATGACTAGGACTGGTAGAGACCAAGAAATCCGTTTCAAAGAGGAATTTGCATTGTGACACCCGAGTTTAAGTAATAATTTAATCCACTTGAAAAAAAAAAGAAAGGACACTTCATAGCTTTTAATAGTTTTTTTTATTTGTTTGATAGAGCATGCATTTTACTAATGAGTTACTTTTGGAATTTCAACACGCATGTAAATCAGTTTTAAAAGTGTAGGCAGCTGATAAAGATTAAATAAGAATTTAGAAATGTAATAGATTATGTTGTTGGCTTTGTAATGATAGTTACAACTTGCAGTTGGCCAAGAATTTCCTTACCATTTTGCTATATTATAACCTATGTTTATACCACATGAACATCTACAGCCTTTAAAACAACAACAAAACAGTACTATAGCTTTGAAGATTCAAAAAGGAAATTAAATGGTTAGAAATAGTTCTGACTTATCAGTCATAAAATTTTTATAGAAAAACAAAAAACCAAATAGCTCTGGTAGGACATGCCTGAAGTTATTACAGAGGCTGATATCAGGAGCATTGCAGACTGGAGGCCAACTCAGGTAGTTTAGTGACTTCTGTCTCAAAAATAACACAAATTAAAAGAACTGAATAGAGCTCAATGATAGCACTTCCTCAGTATACCAGAGGATCAGGGCTCCATTACACAGAAGGGGGAGGAGGAGGAAGAGGAAAAAGAGAAGAAGAACTGAAGGGAGGAGACAGAGAGGGTGTGGGGCTTTGTCTATATGATCCTTACTTCCTGGTCTCCTAAAGTTTAAACATGGTTCTACACTGGCTATGCTCGCATTGTATCTCTGTATCATACCCTTCCTAGAACTAAGATTCTTTATCCAATGGACTACTCCTTGTTGACTTCTAATAGGCACTCAACTCTCCTACCTCATCCTTTTCTATAGCCTTTCCCTCCCAATGAATGGGAATTCTATCCGTGGCTTTCTTGGAGTCGAGACTCTAGTCTTATTCTTGATTTTTCCTTTTCTATGTCACATTACACTTGTCATCAAATTTTACATCAGCCCTATATTCAAAATCCAGTATCTGACCACTTCCTATCTTCTCTACCAATTCCCACCCTGGACCAAACAGCCATCATTCCTCACTTGGATTACTTTAAAAGTCTAAGAAGCCCCTTGCCTTTACTTTTGCTTTGCTTCCTTATGTCTAACATCTGCAACAGGATTGAATCTGTCACTAAAAACTTCTTGGTAGGTTCCCACTTCTCTCAAAACTGAAAGCTTATGTACAAAATGCTCCACAATCACTTACCTAACAGAGCTCCAGCCCCACTCTCTGGTCTCAGGAACCAACTTCTCCCAGAGTCACTGCCTCTCTGACGGCCCTTCACAATGCTACTCGGCCCCTCCCTAAGACCTTTACACTTTGATTCTTGTTGTTGAAAAAACCCTGCCTCCCTAAAGCCTAGTATCTAGAGGGTTGCACCCCTGCACTATGAGAAAAGTGTTTGCTGAACACTAACACAGAACTCTCAGACCTTCTCATTTTTGCTGTGTTCACCTTCCTGGGTTTATTCTGGCTAGTGCTTATCACCAAAATACTTGACATTGATATATCTTTATCTGTATTGATGTTTTCCACACTGCAAGATAGACTCCCAAGAAAGAACCTTGTTTACTGCATTATCTTCAGTATCTGGACCAATGCTTGGCTCATAGCACACACTTCATAAATATTTGCTGAAGGAAAGATAGAATCATCAAGACGACTCATTGGTATCCTACTGTTCCCATTTTAAAAGTAAAGAAATCTAAAGGTCAATAGAAGACTTGCCTTTTGGCTGAAATTGAAAAGATACATGGCTGAGAAGGGCTGTAACTGCTGGTTTGTGAATCACAATCCTACAGCAGTATAACTGGGTGTTTAATAAACACTAACTTAAGTATCCCTAATCGACATAAAAAGAACATCCCTATTTATTTAGCTATCTACCTACTTACCTATCTGCTGCTTTCTGAGACACAGTCCCATCCTCTAGCCCAGGTTGGCCTGGAACTCTCTGGAATACTCTTGTGTCAGCATCTGGAGTGGTAGAACTACAAGTATCAGCCACAGCACCTGAACAAGTCGTTTCTTTTTTAAAAAAATGATTTTTATTTTTGTGAGTACACAGCTGCTGTTCTCAGACACACCAGAAGAGGGCATCAGATCCCATTACAGATGGCTGTAAGCCATCATGTGGTTGCTGGAAATTGAACTCAGGACCTTTCTCCAGCCCCCAGTGATTCCTTTTTAAAGTGGGGCATCCTCATATCATTTTCTTTTTCAGAAAATATAAGCCCTCGTTAGATCAGGCCGCACAGCAAGCAGCCCTCCCTTCCTCCAGGAACAGCTCCAGAGATATGGCAGACCAGTGCTTTGACTCTGAGTCACAAAAGGTAGAAAGAATCTTGCCTTCCCTAGCAGACTCAGAAACAGAGGCAAACTGACTTTAAGCAGCTAGCATGTAACAGGAATTACTTCCCATGCCTACTTGTGGCTTTGGACCACCTCCTTCTGCAACTTTCCCCCCAGGATCTCTGCTTCCTTTGTCAGAACTTAAGTATCTCTCTTCAGAACCCCACCCACCACACTGTACAAAGCACAGATAAGTAACAAAGCTCTCACTTGTCCAGTTACTCTAACAGTCTTATTATTTACATTTGCAAAAGAACGAGACAAAACGTTGCTGTTTTATAGAAATTAATGCTGATTTTTCAAAAATCGGATAAACAGTAAGGCAAAATTGTACACACCTTTAATTCCAGCTCCCGGGAGACAGAGGCAGGTGGATCTCTGAGTTTGAGGTCAGCCTGGTCTACACTGCAAGACTCTGTCTCAAAGGGAGAGAAGATAAATGAAATGGGTGAGTTTTATAATACGGTTTTTATTTAGTATTATGTAAGGTTAGGAAATTTTTGTCTACTTGACACAAATGTAATTTTATCTAGGAAGAGGGGATCTTGAGGAATTGTCTCCATCAGGATGGCTTGGTCAATCTGTGGTGCATATTCTTAATAGTTGACATGGGAAAGCCCAGATCACTGAGAGGAGTGTCATCCCACAGCATGGGAAGCCAAGGGAAGCCAGTAAGCAGCCTTCTTCCTGGGCCTTGGAGTTCCTGCCTGAATACCCTTTATGGTATTGGCTGAAATTAACCCGTTCCTTCCCAGCTTACCTTTGATCGTGGTGTTTTATCATAGAAATAAAAGGCAAATCAAGAGTATTTTTATTGTTTTTTTTTTTTTTTTGTTTGTTTGTTTTTAAGATGGGTTCCTTTAGAATTCCTGAACCGAATTGAAGTAATCTGTCTTCCTCTGCCACAAAAGTTCTGGGACTTCAAGTATTCAACCATCAGTTCACACCCAACTTTAAACTGTTGTTATCTGGGATGGTTTCCAGTTTTGGAATATTTTCAAGTAACTGTTTTAAAAATCAAAAAGTGCCAGAGGTGAAAGTACAAAGCATAGAAATAAGGTTCTAATATCTTTATGGGCTGTGTAACCTGCAGTAAGTTAACTATTCTGATTTATCAGTTCTGCACACACACACACACACACACATACACACACACACACTCACCAAAGACAACAAAACAAAAACAAAACCCTCAGTGGAAACATGGAGAATCTAAGAAGGAAGCGGCACAGAGATCTTATTAAGAACATAAAAAAAGAGTCAATTTCCATGTTACGTTTTGTTTTACATGTACTTTATGCTCATTGTAACTAGTAAGATTTCAATGCATACCATCAAACCTTTAAAAAAAAAATCAAGTGCTGACAAAAATATATTCATATAATTTTATGCAAAAATGCTTTTAAAATCTGTACATTTATATGTTTTTTTAAAATAAAGTTGTTTAATTAAAAAGAAAAAGAAAACAGCCCTTTGTTTCAGCCTACAATCTTAGAAGCAACTGATTTCCTGGCTTCGCCAGGGGGAAAAAAAAACGTTTTCTTTAACCCTAATTTCCCAGCAGCTCAGTGAGGTTGCGCAATGAAATTAAATGTCCCTTCTCGGCCACCTTAGCTCAGTTCTCTCCCACCCACCATCTTGCACTTCTATTGGTCGAGCCTTTTTGGCGCCAAAGCGAGGAGCTGCTTGCTGGTGTTGTGCTACTCTGAACAAAAGAGGTGCCGCCGTCTAGGAGCCTAGCGACCGTTTGGGGTGACTTGGCAGTTCACGGGACCACGGGACCCGGACGCGTCCGTCATGTTCTGCGAAAAAGCTATGGAGCTTGTCCGCGAGTTACACCGCGCACCCGATGGGCAGCTGCCGGCCTTCAACGTGAGGAGCGGCGGCCGGGGCGGGGCATAGCGAGGGCCAGGCCTGGGGCCTTAGGGCGGGGCCTCACGCCTTGGGGCGGGGCTTATGTGGACTTGCTGGATTTTTTTTTTTTTTTTTTTTTTTTTTCTCAAGTGTCAGTTGCTGGGTTAACTTTAGCTCGCTTCTAGATTCCGAGATCGGAAACAAAAGTTTGAAACGGGGCCAAACTGTAGGAAGAAAAAGAAGACTCATGTTACCTATTGATTTGGTGACTTTCCCCATCCTGTTTTTGTTTTTTGAGACAAGACCTCATCTCATATAGTACAAGCTGGCCTGGAATACTATTTAAAACAAACAAACAAACAAACAAAACCAGGTGTATGTGCCTCACTTGCATGAAGGTGCTTCATGGAAGCCAGACTGGAACTGGGATATTAGGTGATTGTGGGTGTTAGGAACCCACATCCTCTGCCAGAGCAGTAAGTACTTTTAGCCAGAGCCATCTCTCCAGCCCCACATACATCTTTATATCTAGCTTCTTGATGAGCCAATAGCATCTTGATATAACCTCAGTAGTTCTGGGAATTGCCATGAAGCTGTGTCTCAGCTTCAGCCTTTGGAAACCACAGTTTTCTTTCCTTGCTTTTAGATTATTGCCTTTTTTAAGAAAACATGAATCTGGGTTCAGTGTGCTAGGAGCTGACAGGTCTATAAAGGGCCTGATGCCGTGTAAAGGGCCATGCGGAATCATGTAGAATGCAGTCTTTGTATCCGGCCTCTTTGGCTGCGTGTAGTGTATTTGAACCTATTCTAATATTCAGTAGTATTATCCTGTTCTTTTACTTTGAAGATTAATTTTTAAATTTTGTGTGTATGAATGTTTTGCATTTATGTGTATGTGGTGGCATGCATGCCTTGTGCCCTCGGAGGTCAGATCAGTGGATTCTCCTGGAACTGGAGTTATAACCACCATGTGGGTGCTGGAAATCAAACCTGGATCTGATAAAAGCAACCAGTGCCCTTAACCACTGAGCCGTTTCTCCAGCCCCTGTTGCACTTTCCAGATGGTTATTTGTTTTATCTTTTAAAACAGATAGAAAGTGTCACTTATAAGTCCACAGTCTGTCAAATCTTCCTGTTTGCAGCACCATTGCATTACTCCAGAAGAGTAGGGACACTTTGTCACCGTTAATTAAGCAGCAATGCCCAGTTCCCATTTTCTCACAGCTCCTGACAATCACTTTTCTATTTACTTACTCATGTGGGTTGGGACATGTATACCATAGCACAGGTGTGGAAGTCAGGGGACAACTTAAAGAGTTGTCCTGTGTGTGTTACAGGAAGGAGGTCATCAGGCTAGAAAGCAAGTGCCCTTACATGCTGAGCCATCTCACTGGCTCTCATTGGTTTTGTTTTTTGTTTTGTTTTGTTTTTTTAAAGATAGTTTTACTATGTTATCAAGGCTGGTCTCAATTTGAGATATTCCTTCCATTTGCTGGCATTGACTCTAGGCCTGTTCTGCTGTGTCTGGCTAAATTGCTTTTCTGTGTATGAATTTGCCTTGCCAGTTCAGGAGACTCCAACTGTGGTGTTTTTGTGTGTGGTGTCTCCGGTTTAACATGGAGTCTTCAGGGTCTCCCTATGCTGTATGTGGCAACATTCATTCCTTCTCATCACTAAACTCCAGTCCACTGGGCAGTGTGCCACATTTGGCTCATCCTCTCCGTCTGTTGTTGGTCCCTTGAATTCTTTTTCCTTTGTGACTATTTTGAATCATTCTGCCAAGAACATTTGTGTAAAGCCCAGTCAGTGTATGCCTGTTATTCCAGGACTTGGGGTGCTCAGGCAGGAAATTTAATGTGAGTTTGAGGTTACCCTGGGTCACATAGTACCCTGTCTCAAGAAAACCAATTACAAAACCCTAAGGATAAAAAAAAAAAATCAAACATAACAAAATTGTAAGTTTTTGTGTGGGTTAGAAATTTAGCTCAGTAGCAGCGAAGGAAATAACAAAGCAAAGAGAAAGAAAGGAAACATGGGATCAGGAATAATGTACCTAGAGTGGAGTTGCAGGTCATGTGGTATTTCTATTTAACTTTTTTTCTGGTGCCACGCATAGAGCTCAAGGTCTTAAGGTAAGAAAATGTTGTTTAATATAGGGTATATCTATGTAGATCTTGAACTTTTGGGGTCTTCCTTCTTGGCATCCTGAGTTTAGGAACTACTTGGTCCATTCCTTTTAACAGTTTGGATAGCTATGGAACTGATTTCCACAGGGCCATACTACTTTTTGTTCCTTGCCAACATCTGTAGCTATAAAAATATTGTGAAGCCTGTTGTTCTTTTCATAAGGTATGTAAATGAAAGATAATACAGGTCGCAATTGATAGGGGAATTGGGATGTATATTAACATCAGTTTATACATTTCAGGAGGACGGACTCAGACAGGTTCTGGAGGAGATGAAAGCTTTGTATGAACAAAACCAGTCTGACGTGTAAGTTGTGATAATATTGATATTTTAAAAATAAGGAATGACGTGTTAAAACCAGAACCTTATATCTCTTTGGGGATTTTTTTTTTTAATTCTCTGAATCTGTCTTACCATGCTTGTACAAGTGAGCACAGGACTAGAACGTACAGTTTTCTGCTACTCTGTGGTGGGACAATGCTTCATATGTGCTAGATGCTTAATAAGTCTTCATGATGTATTATGATGTGTAACTTCTAAGTTGAAAGAACTAAAGTATACTTAAAAAGGTGAGATAGGAGAAGATAGAGACCACAATGCAATTTAAATACTTAGTTCCCACTCTGTTTTTATTAACAGATGCCTTAGTGTGTTTGAAAGAGGGGGTCCACTGAGCAGGAACAGCAGTAATTTCTGACAGCATGAGTAGAGTTCATTGAGAACTGGTGTCACATTTAGCAGGTCAAAAACAGGCTATAAATGGAATATTTAGAACTGGGCATGGAAACCCATACAATGGAGAATCTGGACTGTGTGAACAGACTTCAAAGGCTGCCATCACATGGTGAGATAGAAATGGGTGCTGTGAGCTAGGTCAAAGCTGAGGCAGTACAGTGTCATTGTCCCTGTCCCCAACTCTGAGACAGGGTTTCTTGCTATAGTCTTGACTGTCCTAGAATTTGCTCTGTAATTCAGAGTGTTCTCAAAATCTGAGATCTACTTGCCTTTGCCTCCCAAGTACTGAGATCAATGCCCATTGGTAGTCAGAATCTTAATTCAAGAGGTTTATGAGTTACTTGGGTATAGAAATTAATAATGTGGGGCATACAAAACAATAGGAACACACTACATACAGACAACAGAAAAATCTTTACCAGTAGAATGAAGAACTGAATAGCAGGCAGGACTGTGGTAAATGTGATTCAGACGTCAAGTCTTGAACTCAATTCTACAAAGCTGTTTATTAATCCATTCGACAGACATTCACCTAGTAAAATTGCATTGATAAATGTTTCTGGTATTTCCGTGGTAGATAACGTTGTCTAGATGCCTGTTCATGACCCTTACTGTTTAGGAGACAGATACTTAGTACAAACATATCATGATGGGAGATGTGCTCTGAAAAAGGCCACAGGAAAGAACATAGAACATAACTTAAATTCAGGAACTGAGAGATTTCTTTAAGGAAAAAACATTTGAGCTGAGGCTTTAAGAATTAGATTTTACTCATAGAAACAGTCAGGGTAGGCAGAGAACATCCAGTCAGTGGCCCTAGCAAATGCCAAGGATCATAAAGAGGCAAGTCCTCAGCAAACTGTATTTAAAGACCAAGCTGGCTGGAACTTAACAGAAGAGGGTGATATCAGAGGACACATTTGTGTATGGAGTGGGCAGTCTTTATTTTGAAGTCATCCTAGCTATGTATGTATTTAACAAGAAGAGAGGAGGGGACACAGTAGTAAGTCAGGTCATTAAAAACATGTCCTGGACTATAATAAACAGAATAAAAGTATATTTTAGAGTTAGCCTATTAGATCTTGGTCCTGTAAGGGACTGAATTTTCTGTACTCTACCTGTATTCTGTGTAAATTATTGATCCTGAAATTTGTCACTTACATTGTTAAAGTCTCTCTGGGGGAGGTGACCATTGTTTCTGGTTAAAATTATTTGTGAGGGGACTGGAGAGATAGCAGGGGTTAAGAGTACCAACTGCTTTAGAGAACAGCTGGGTTTGATTTCCAGCACCCACTTGGCAGTTCACATGGTCTCTAACTCCAGTTACTGGTGATCTGACCCCTTCTTCTGACCTCTGTGGGAACTGCATGCGTGTGGTACAAATGCCCAAACATGTAAGATAAAATAGAAAGATTATTATTACATATTTTTGTATGTTTATTTATTTATTTACTTACTTATTTTGAGATGGGGTTTCTCTGTGTGGCCCTGGCTGTCCTGAAACTCTATAAACCAGTCTACATCTGACTCCAAGTGCTAGGATTAATGGTGTGCATCACCACCTAGTTCAAATAAAAGGATTTTTAAAAATAAAACAAAATAGGACTGGTGGGATGACTTAGTGAGTAGAGGTACTTGCTATTATTAGCTTGATGATTTGAGTTTAATTCCCAGGACCCATGTGGTGAAAGGAGAAAGTTGCTCTCTTATCTGTTCTCTATGTGAACTTCATGAGCAAATAAATAAATGCAATAAAAAAATTTAAGAACAATTTGTGAACAGAAAGGAATCTCTCCACTAGTCATGTGTAAATATAAAAGTCTTACATGTGTTTTCTAAATTATTCTGCCATTAAATTTAGCTAATGTTTTGAGGAAAGACTGCGTTTTGTAGTTCAGTCTTAGCTAAAGCTTTCTGCTCTGCCTTGTTTCCCAAGTGCTGGGATTGTAGACATAGTGCCACTATGCCCTGCTAGTCCATGTTTATTATATTGGCTCCTTACAATCCAGGAATTATGTCCTTATATTGCAAGCAGCTGTAAGGAATGTGGAAATTAGACTGCCCTCCATAGACTTGCAGAATGGCTTTATGTGATTCGTGGTGTAGCTTAGGGCTAGGGCACTTGCCTGTCATGTTTGGGGCCCTGGGTTTAAAACTCCAGCACCACAAAAACAAACAACCTAGATATATTCAGTGACAAACACAAGGTCTCACTACTTTATGTAGTCTGGGACGGCCCTGAATGCACAGGTTTTCTGACTCTGCCTCCTAATTGCTGGGATTAAAGGTGTACCCCACCACCCCCAATTCTGTTTTTTTAGTCTTTTAATATACTAATGAAAGCACTACCCTGTTCTGGTTCACTGCTACTAATTGTACATAAACAAAACAAGAATAGCAGTCAGTCATTCTTGAAACTTTTCCTACACTGGAATATGCTTATCTGTTTCTTGTTCCTTACATGTCCTTATCAGGAATGAAGCAAAGTCAGCTGGACGAGGTGATTTGATACCAACCATCAAATTTCGGCATTGTTCTTTGTTGAGAAATAGGCGCTGCACCATAGCATACCTGTGAGTGACTTGGGTTTTGCTTGGGGTGTCTGGGAAGGTTTCTGATGTAATTTGATTTCTCAGTAGGTAGCAAGGGGGAAAAAAGCTTCTATTGTTTCTTTTTATAGTTTTTGTTTGGTTTGTATGTGTTTGTTTGTTTTTGAGACAGGGTCTTACCCATGTAACCATAGCTGACCTTGAATTTACTTTGTAGACAGGCTTACCTCGAACTCCAGATCTTTCTGCTTTTGCCTGCTGAGTATTAAGCTTAATGTTATGTGCAGTCACCCTCGGCTTTAAATTTAATTTATGAAACAGTAGTATATTCAAGTTACATTATTTTTACTCTTTTTAAAGAATATATATATGTATATATATATGTATGTATGTATGTATGTATGTATGTATGTATGTATGTGTTTTTTTGTTTTTTTTTTTTTTTTTTGATGGTTTGCATATGCTTGGCCCAGGGAGTGGCACTATTAGAAGGTGTGGCCTTGTTGGAGGAAGTGTGTCAGTCTGGGCTGGACTTGGAGACACTCCTCTTAGCTACCTGAAGATGCTTAGTCTGTTCCTGGTTTTCTATCTTAGCTCCTCCTGCACCAGGCCTGCCTGGATGCTGCCATGCTCTTGTCTTGATGATAATGAACTGCACCTCTGAACCTAAAAGCCAGCTCAATTAAATGTTGTCCTTTATAAAACTTGCATTGCTCATGGGTTCTGTTCACAGCAATGAAACCCTAACTAAGACAGAAGTTGGTACCAGGAGTGGGGTATTGCTGTGCTAGGCCTGACCATGCTTTTGTTTGGAAGAATGTGGTTTGGGACTTTGGATTTGGAAAGCTGTGGAAGGCTTTAAATGGGGCTTATATGAAGACTTTGGTCCTGAGAGTGATTTGAAATGCACTGACTGGGCCCAAGTGGTTTCAGTGGAGAATTTCAGTATGTGGCCAAGAAACTTTTTTTTAAAAGATTTTATTTATTTTATGTATATGAGTACACTGTAGCTGTGTCAGACACACCAGAAGAGGGCAGGGTGTTAGATTTCATTACAGATGGTTGTGAGTCACCATGTGGTTGCTGGGAATTGAACTCAGGACCTCTGGAAGAGCAGTCAGTGGTCTTAACTGCCGAGCCATCTCATTAACCCCAAGAAACTGTTTTTGTAGTATTTTGGTGAAGAACATGGCTGCTTTTTCCCTTGTCCAAAGAGTCTGCCTGAGTTTAAGATGAAGAGATTTAGTTTAATTGCTTTGAAAAAGGAATTCTCAAAATAGCCTGGTGTAAATTCTGTTGTGTGGTTATTAAAGCTCACCCTTATGAAGAGCATTTAATGAAAAGGAACAAGTTGAGAAAGGAAAAAATAGAAAATATATGGTATCAAAGTGGCACCAGGAAGTGAAATGGAGCTAAATCCTCCTGTGTTCAAGAATTTTAAATTGAATTAAGGAAGTAAGGACTTTGGGGCAAGACCCCACCCAGCTAAATTAGCTCCAGGCAATTTAGTACAAACCTTTCATCCCAGGAGTCAAAAACAAGCAGATCTGAGTTCGAGGCCAGCCTAGAATACAGCAAGTTCTGGGTGAAGGGTAGCTTAAGTCGAGGTGTGGTGGTATATACCTTTAACCTCAGGAGACTGGCATACAGATCTCTAAATTCAAGGTCAATCAACAGAGAAAGATCCAGGACAGCCTAGCTTAGGTAGTGAAGGAGTTAGAAAAGAGGAAGCTCGTGATAATGTAATAGAACAAGGGGGCACGTTCCAGCTCCTGCAAGCAGCAGAACGTGGCAGCTTCAGCCACGTGGCTCTGACCTTATATTTAAGAGGAGAAAGAGACTACTGGGACAATTGATGCTGGTTAACTGGAGCTAAAAAATTAGTGGTGGTTAAGAAGAGACCAGCATCACTGAGGTGAAATCTTCTGGGAAGCTGTTCCAGAGATAGCCAATGTTGTACTTCATGCTGCAGCTGTACTTGGTAATGTGTAAGAATCACCCAGGTGGTACTGGTTTTGAAGGCATGAAGGTGTCATGAAGAACAGCTGAAACCTCTTGGGATTGTGAGAGGCCATGGAAGGCCATTGGTGAAAGTTCAGCCTCTGTTGTAGTTGATGGCCCAGGACTGAAGGGGTCATGCAAAGGATTTGAGGCTTGGCACCATGAAGGGAGCCTATGAGAGGCTATTGGTGAAGCCTAGTTGCAACGGAAGACCTCAGTATATTAGAGATGCCAGTACCATGGGATGATCACCAAGAACAACAGCAAAGGTGTAGGGGATCGACCTGAGCTTGAAGTGCCACATAGGGCAGAGCTGGAGAAGTGAAGCCAGTCCTTGGAGGAGCCCAGAAGGTCATGTGTGGATCCCAGACATATGAAGCGAGAAGCTATAACATTGAAGCTGCCTTAGAGACCCCAAGATGTTTGAGATGCCAGAGCCATAGGCTACCTGCTAAGGAAAGCTGCTAACAGGGCGTGGAACCAGCCCAGGAGAAACAAGTTTGTTGCAGTCAACAAAGATGAAAAAGGAGTTGAAAATCTGAAGACTGCTTTGACATCAGGATGGAGATGCAGAATTTGGAGTTTGCCCAGCTGGTTGCCTGACTTAATTCAAGGATTAGAGTTAAGTGACTGGATGGATCTCAGAAGAGACTTTGAACTTTGGACTTTTAACATTGTTGATACTGCTACAGACTATGGGGACTTTGGAAGTTGGACTTTTTATTATGCTATGTTTAAGTATGGCCCCCATAGACTCGTGTGTTTGTCAAGCCTATAGGGACCAGGGAGTGGAACGTTATGGTTTGCATATGCTTGGCCCAGGGAGTGGCACTGTTAGAAGGTGTGGCCTTGTTGGAGGAAGTGTGTCACTCTGGGGCTGGACTTGGAGACACTCCTAGCTGCCTGAAGATGCTTAGTCTGTTCCTGGCTTCCTTTGGATGAAGATGTAGAACTCTCAGCTCCTTCTGCACTATCCCAGCCTGGATGCTGCCATGCTCTTGTCTTGATGATAATGGACTGCACCTCTGAACCTGTAATTAAATGTTGTTATTTATAAGACTTGCCCTGGTCATGGTGTCTGTTTACAGCAATAAAACCCTAACTGAAACATGTGTGTGTGTGTGTGTGTGTGTGTGTGTGTGTGTGTGTATCTATATAGGATGAGTATGCTGTAGCTGGTTTCAGACACCAGAAGAGGTTACAGATGATTTGTGAGCCATCATGTAGTTGCTGGGAATTGAACTCAGGTCCTCTGGAAGAGCAGGCAGTGCTCTTCACCTCTGAGCCATCTCTCCAGCCCCTGTGTTTTGTTTTTATGCTGTACTAGTTTGGAGTATCATGAGAACTCATCACTAAATTTGTAATGTTTTTCTTCTCTGAGCAGCAGGGACGCCTTTGTAACCACTGAACATATTGTCACAGCTGGAGAAATAAACAATGTCTCATGGTATCTGTCAGGTTAAAACAGGGTTTCATATAGTCCTGGCTGGCCTTGAACTCATAGAGATCCTCCTGCCTCTGCTTCCAAAATTCTGGGATTAAATCCGTGGACCACCACACCGAGCAATCTAAACTGTTCTTATGCTCATTTCTCCCATTGTCCCAAAGACGTTTTCTGTTGATGTCTTTCTATCAGTAGCCAAAATCCTCCTGTTTAGGATTTTGTGAGTCTTGTTTTCATCAGAGTGACTTTTGGCCCTTTTATTCTTATGCCATCTAATCTCCTCGTGTCCTAGGTATGACCGTTTGCTTCGGATTAGAGCACTCAGGTGGGAATATGGCAGTGTCTTGCCAAATACTTTACGATTCCACATGTCTGCTGAAGAAGTAAGTAACACTATTCAACTGTATTAAACTGCTGTGCTCTCTAATAGTAGTTATCAGTGCTTCTTTGTTTTCAATGACCTCTTATACATTTCTAACTAGGGCTCATTTCTTATATACTTTTAAAGGAAGTATGTGGTAGGGACTAATTCTAAGTACCATGTGAAAACTTTTAGTATTTAACAAAATGGAGACCTAATATGTTATCTATGAGTGATCCATTTTTGAGATTAAAAACTGGCATTATTACTTGGGTGTTTTCTATATAATGTGTGAATACACACACACACACACACACACACACACACACACATATATACACATTATAATCAACATTACAAATTTATATTGGTAATAAGTCTTGATTGATCCAGTAATCAAGGCACAGAATTACTCCAGATATTGGATTTGAGCCAAATAAAGTTAAATTTTGACTATTTAGGAATTGCCTATCTCAAATAAGTAACTTGACCTCTCCCTATACCTAAATTCTCTCCTTTAAAAATAGAGGTTTGCAAGAACTTCAGACACTAATTGCCTGAAGTTAGACCACACTTCACCTAAGTTTTCCATTAGATTTCCCCTTACTTTAGACAACAGTTACAAGTTTTGATGTCCCATGATTCCTATAGGTTAAGTACTTCACCAGAATGTTAAGTACAAAACTCAGAATATCATTATACTTTAAACTTTAAAGTGGATACAAAGTGGATATAGATTGGAACCAGCCAGGTGAGGCTCACAAGGCAAGGGCTGAAAGGGTTGGACGCTCTAAGCTTTGCTGTCTCCTTGTAGGTCAGAGCTTGGCATCCTCTTAGCACATTCCTTAATGGAGCACATTGCATTCAGGTAGTCTTACACAGCATTGGTGTCTAAGTGGTTGGGGTTTATACTCTAGAGATGTGTATAAATCTCCTCCCTTCTCAGTAGGTCACACTGTTAGTGAGGTCCAGAGCCTGGTCTAGCCTCCACTCTGTGTCATTAGCTTAGCATAAACCAACCAGGGTCACTGTGAGCCATCTAATTAACCAGATACTCCTCATATGTCTCTGCATAAGTGATATGTGATTTCTGCCCTTAACTCTGTTTGCATACTGTACTACAACTATTGATTTGTGGGTATTAAACCTTGTCCTTGTAGTGAAATCAATATGGTCATGATCTGGTCTTAGTGTGTTTTTGAATTCTGACAGTAAGAAGTTTTTGTGTCTATGCCCATCAAGGAAATTTGACTATAGTGTTCTTTTTGTTGTTGTTTTGTCTTTATGGGGTTTTGGTGTCATTGTAATGCTGGCTTTATAGTTTGTCATTGTTTTTTTTCTTCTGTTATGGGACAGTTTAAAAGTATTGGTGTTAGCTGTTCTTGAAAGGTTTGGTAGAATTTGATAGTGAGCCCATCTGTCTAGTTCTGGGACTTTTCTTTGTTGGGAGGCTTTTTATTGTTGGTTCAGTCTTTGTTTATAACAGACTTGTTTCTTCTTGATTTGGGGGGGAAGGGAGGGTTATATGCACCCAGGAATTACTCATGTTTTAGATTGAGCCTATATGTTATTTTTTAGTTTCAACTTCATTAATTTCTGCCCTGATCTTTATTATTTCTCATCTCTTACTGCACCTGGGTTTGGACAGTTCTTGTTCTCGTAGAACCTTAAGGTGTACTGCCCGGTAATTTATTTGATGTCTAATTTCTCAATAGTTGGTTATAGCTGCCACTTTTCTCTTAGAACTGCTTTAGCTGTGTACCAAGGGTTCTGATAAATTGCATTCTTATATCATTTGATTCTAGGACATTTTCAGTTTCTTCCCCAATTTCTTCAAAATTACATTGTTAAGTCTCCAAGTACTTGTTTGGTTTTGGTATTCTTTTTGTTGACTTCTAGTTTTATTGCATTAATTAGATAAGATACAAAAAGCTGTTTAGATTCTCTTGGTTTCATTGTTTTTTTTTTTTTTTTAAGATTTTATTTTATGTATGTGGATATGCTGTAGCTAGCTGTCTTCAGACACACTAGAAGAGGGCATCAGATCCCATTACAGATGGTCGTGAGATAGGTGGTTGTTGGAAATCAACTCAGGACCTCTGGAAGAGCAGTTCGTGCTCTTAACCACTGAACCATCTCTCCAGCCCCAGATTTATATTCTTTGCCTGTTAGATAGATGGTTTATCTGCTAAGCTCATTTGACCTATGGTGTGGCTCGATGCTTTAGACTTGTTTTACGTGTACGAATGGCTTGCCAGCATGTAGGCATAGACACCATGTGCATGTCTGGTGCCCTGAGAGGTCAGCAGATGGGGTCAGATTCCCTGGAACTGGACTTATAAATGATTATGAGCCACTGTGTCAATGCTGGGAACTGAACCTAAGCCCTCTGCAAGAGCAACAAGTGTTCTTCCCCACTGCCTTCTTCACTAACTCAGAGGCTTCTTTGTTACCAAAGGGTTTTAGTTATCAAGATAGAATATTGAAATCACTTGCTGCTACTGTATGAGGGCCTATGTGACTTCTATAGTCAGTCATCAATATTTGGTACCTCAACATATATTTCTAATTTTTATACCATCTTGTAATTCTATTTTTCTTTGTATTTTTTTTTTGACATTTTGACTATAATATGTTATAGAGTGGTTCTCTGGTCATGTATCTTTAGGGTTGTAATGCTTCTTGTGCCTATATATCTTTCTCTAGATTTGGGAATTTTTTGCTATAATTTCATTGAGTAGAATCTCTCAGACCTTTAAAGTCATCTTAACTTCTATCCTGTGGATTCTTAGGTTTGGACTCTTGATTATGTGCCAGAGTTCTCTGTCATTGTGTGGTGACACAGTATTTCATCATCTTTTTTTTTTTTTTTTTAAAGATTTTATTTATTTATTTTTATATATGATGAGTACACTGTTGCTGTCTTCAGACACACCAGAAGAGGACATTGGATCTCGTTAGAGATGGTTTAGAACCATCATGTGGTTGCTGGGATTTGAACTCAGGACCTCTGGAAGAGCAGCCAGTGCTCTTAACCACTGAGCCATCTCTCCAGCCCAGTATTTCATCTTCTGCTCCATGGGATTTTTTTTTTTTTAATTAATTGAGTTTTTACTAGTACCCTTTGTATTGCTGACTTCTCTTTAGGTTTTGGATTGACTGAGACCATTTATTTGTATTGTCTTAGAAGACACTGATCAGTCTTTACTAGTAAACCTCTGAAGACACTGTCTAGCGTTTTGGAGGAGCTAGTTTGCCACTCTTTCTGTTTTTGGTTTCTGTCTTTTCTGTACTTTTCTGTACTTTTCTCCTTGTCTGGATCTCTTCCTGTTTTATTTGGAGATCTTCTTTAAGGCTTAATCTCTAGTACTCTCTGTAAAGAGAAAGCAAGTTTCTGTAATAGCAACAACTAAGAGGCCATTCAAGACAGAAATACACTTAAAAACCGTGAACATAGACTTGAAACTGGCAAAGCTACTACAGGATGTGGGACGAAGGTGATTTTTAAAGTGACTGTGAAAATAGAGAGTGAGTGACGTAAAAGAAGACAGCAGGGAAAAGGGAAATAGAAAAACAAGATTAAATACAGGAGAGGAAAGAAGGCAAATGGGGAAAGAGCAAAGACTTAGAAAACAAAACAAATGATATCTCAATCATGAAAAGCTTAAACATTGGCAAGTGTTAGGAGAATAAAAAATATGTATAATGAGTATTTAAAACCAGTAAGGTAAGGTCAAAATATTCCAAATATATAGAGGTAGCTATTAAAAGAGGAAAACATGGGACAAAAAAAAATTGCCTAACAGTGAAAATGATCTACAAACCAAATTAGATGAGTCACAAAAACAAAACAACCTTTAAACCTGAGGGAAGATTGTGTAAGAGGCATAGGTTGATTATAAGAGCCAGAGGAATCTGCTGTGAGACTGTCTCTAGAAATGATAAGGAAGCTTCATTCATATCTCAGCAATGTGGCTCCCTCAACAAGATCTGAGAAGAGGACACTACAGGTAGGCTGCTGACAAAGACAGAGACCTGAAATAGAAAGTGTGGCCAAGAGCCATGGGGCTCTCCACAGGCAGTGCACTACAGGGAGAAGTGGGCTTTCCCAGGGATGAGCTGCCTAACGCTTATCCAATCCAAATGGTATGCTGTGCAATCACTTACCTTCAAGTAACACTGAACAGACGAGCAGATAGGCATATATAACATGTGTGTATTATACATATACATATTTTATATATATCATTTATAAAATTAAATATGTAGTTAATATAAAAATAAGTAAAATAATAATAATAAAAATACCATGACTTTGAGGGAGCAAGGATGTTACATAGGAGGGAGTTGAGGGAGGAAATGAAAGGGGGAAAATTATGTGATTACATTTTAATTTAAAAAAATTCAGCAACTTTTTTGTTTGTTTTGGGTTTTAGTTTTTGGTCTTTTGAGACAGGGTTTCTTTGTGTAAACCTGGCTGTCTTAGAACTCACTCTGTAGACTCTAGAGATCTGAAAGAGTTTGTTTATTATAAAAATACGTACATACATCCTTAGGCCAGGCCCAGTCATCTGTCATCATCTTACAAACTTAGACACACACACAACACATATCAGAAGAAAAAAGCAAAAACCTCCACGAGCAAGTTTCATTGAGCAAGCTCCAGAGCAAAAACAACTCACTCATTCTGGATGAAAAATAAGGTCCAGCATTTATTGCATTGAGAAAGAAAAAATTCTACCTTTTTATTGCTAAGTGAATTAAGTCAAGTCTGTAAGAAAGAAGCTCTGTCCTTGTCAGTAAAAGCCGGCCTGCTGCTTTGTGCTGTTGGCAGCCCCTGCTCTCTGGTCCAGCCTCTCTCCCCAGCCTGTTAGATTCTGCTATGTTCTGTCTCTTCTGTTTCTCTTCTGTTCTCCTGCCTCTTTAATGTCATTGTTCCTAGTTTTTTGTACTTTTCTAGGAGAATAGATCATATGGTATTTCAAACATCTCTCCTCAAAAGTTCGCAAGTTCAAACCTCAATTCAACCCAGAAATAAGTAACAACCAAGATGTTTACTTGTGTTTCCATTAAGACTAATTCTCTAGCTAGTTATCATTATCAGCTACAGGTTCATTTAAAGTTAAAAGCCATGATTTTAAATTAGCGCGTGTTTGTTTTTCGGTAGTCAAGTCAGTTGTTTTTATTGGAATCACATATAGTGAGTGATCCTTTTGCAAAAAATTACTGCATTTATCATTCCACATATTGGTAGAGGATTGTCAATTTTTATATTCATTCACATACACCAGCCTGAGACATTTATCAAAAGCAAGCAAACTGTTCTTCAGTTTTAGTGTGTGTCATTAATTATGATGAAAACTCATTGAGTAGTGCTGAGTTTCCCCTGCTCCAGGTTTACATTTTTTCACCATGCCAGCTTGAGGCTTCAGCCTCTGTCCTTTCTTGGGTGAGCTGGTACAGTGAAATATAGAAGTTTTGTGAAAGCCATTCTAACAGTGGGGCAGCTAGCAAGAACTTCGGGAAGTGACCACACGTGTATAAAATTAAGCCTAAATTAAACGTGTCTCTGACTTAGCTCTCCCCTCATACCTTAGCCACGCCAGTGCCACTGATGTGAGGAAAATGGGTGGAGAGACTGGAGTGAGGAGGGTCAGTGGTCCTGCTGATTGCAGTTATACTTCTGTCTGCCTTACAAGATGGTACTGTCGTCAACCCATTAGTTAGCATGTTTCTATCAAGAGGCGTGTCATCTGCACAATGTCTCATTGGCGTCGACATTTTGTATAGATAACCCAGTTAATACCTTATTTTCTGTCCTTGCACCAGCACCCAATAGTTAATAGTTTTACAGCCAAAAGGAATGTATAACTTAATTGTGAGTCTGTCTGCTGTCTATCTTAGTGCAAACAGGCAGTGACGTGTGAAAATTTGAGAGTTCTATTGCAGTTTTCACATTACAGATGGCTCTAATTGCAGCCTTTTCAAAAAAGATTGATTTATTTATTATATTTGAGTACAGTGTAGCTAATGTCAGACACACCAGAAGAGGGCATCAGATCCCATTACAGATGGTTGTGAGCCACCATGTGGTTGCTGAGATTTGAACTCAGGACCTCTGGAAGAGGAGCCAGTGCTCTTAACCCCTGAGCCACCTCTCCAGCCCAATTGCAGCCCTTTTTTATAGAGAGTTCAATAATTACTAATATAAATTTAGGAATTCTTATAGAATTATCCTTAGAAATTAAGAAATCATTTATTTGTTTATATAACATCACTATAAAATAGTATATCTTTTTTTTTTTTTTTTTTTTTGATCTTTAGAAAGTCTGTTTAACAGGGTGGGCTAATGCACAGGGATTGTTAAATGAATTTAATAATGACAGGAAAGGCGTGTCAATAGCAAGAATCAATCCCAAGGGTTAGCCTCTCTAGCCCTGCCTCCGAAAGCTCATTCTTAGCAGTCCATGGCGAGCCGTCTCAGTAAAGTCACCTGCTGGCCTTTAGCCTCTTCTGGATGGGTTCTGACAGCTGTTCAGACCAGTGGAGAATTTTCATAATTAAGTTAACTGATGTGGGAAGATCCAGTCTTATGATGTGTTGGCTTTGAAATGGTAGTACCTAGTTTGTGTAATTTTTCTTAAACTTTGTGAAATGACTTTTTATGTTCACAGATGGAATGGTTCAACCATTATAAAAAGTCTCTTGCTACTTATATGAGGTCACTGGGAGGAGATGAAGGCTTGGACATCACACAAGATGTGAAACCCCCCAAAAGCCTATATATTGAAGTATGTGTATACTTACTTTAATACATACATTGTGTTACGTTCTATCAAAGATAAAGATTTACTAGCTTCCCTTTAAAAGGAAAGAACCAAAACAAAACAAAAATGGAAGTGAAAGATGGTTTCCACGGTCTTCAGGATGGATACCTAAAATCTCATCAGTACACCCATTTTAATGTTTTTGGTACCACAAATAGATGGCCACAGAAAGAAAAAGTTTCTCAAGAGGGAGCAAAACCTATAGATTGAAAGATAAGACATAAAACACAATGTGTAGCTCTGTCAGGTTCTAGTATCAACATGAACACTTAGAAAAATATTCATGGAAGACTGGAGAGATGACGATGGTTAAGAACGCTGGCTGCTCTTGCAGAGGACTCGGGAGAAATACTGGCACTGACCCGGCTGCTCACAGCCATGTAAGACCAGTGACCCATACCCTCTTCTGCCCCCTCTGAACACTGTATATGCATTTGGTGTGCGGATATATTCATGAGACAAGTGGGGGCTTTTGGATATTAAACGAGCAATGAGTGCACTTTGCATGCAGGAGGCTCAGCAACAGCCCCTCTTCCCCAGACCAGTCCCCAAAGCAGTGGAGGTTTTCCACTAATAGTATTTCTCACACTAAGTTAAAAAGCTTAAAAGTCATTGGAAAATTTCAGATTAATGTTAGGACATGGTAGAAGTACCTGCTGCTTGCTGCTGGAAGTCAACGGCGGTCAGTAGAGTCCTAACTAACCCTTAGGAGAGTAAACTCCTTCCCAGTTCTTAGGAGAAAGTCCTCCCTATTTTTCTTGGTATCACTTAGTGCTGACCCTTAAACAAACAACTATTTACAAGTAATGTACACTTAAATGCAGTTGCCTGTCCCTTGATACATCTGAGGACAGTTTTGGAGAGTTGATTCTGTCCCTCTTGTGTGAGATCAGGGGATGACGCTCGGGTCACCAGGCGTACACATTAAGTGCTTCACACTTTGCGTCATCTTGCCAGCCCAGACAGCTCCTTACCACTGCAGGTGTTGCTGTCAGACTGTCTTACTCCTCCACCTTCCAACCAAGATCTTCTTTCAGTTTTGATGATTAAAGAACAAGGTTGAAATGAAGAACAATCTGAACAAATTAAAAGATAACTCAGTCCAATTTCACTTTTGCTTCTTATAATGGCACCAAATGAAAATTGTACTTTCATTTTCTGCTGCTAAGAATTCCTTAGAATGAATCTGCCCATTAAAAAAGATTGAAAGAATCATTTCCAAAATTAGGAATTGGCAAACACAGCTAGCAGTGTCCTGTTCACATTACTGATATGTGGGTGGGATCTACAAAAATAAGGCTGGAGTGGATTTAAATATTATATATTTAATATTTATACAACTTATTTTCTTTTTGATTACTACCTATAATAATATAAACCAGTTATGGTAGGGCACAGCTATACTCTCAGCTAGTCAGGAAGCTGACACTTAAGTTTAGAGAGTTGAGTTAGGGGCTTAACTAGAAAATGGCTAAGACCTTGTCTCAAAGAAAAAACAATGTTAATTTGTTCTTTCAGGTGCGGTGTTTAAAAGACTATGGAGAATTTGAAGTTGATGATGGCACTTCAGTCCTGCTAAAAAAGAATAGTCAGGTAGTTTCTATTGTCACATATGTAAACCTTGTTAAGAATGTGTGTGTGAGCGGCCAGGTGGTGGCTCACACCTTTAATCCCAGCACTTGAGAGGCTGAGGCAGGTGGATTACTGAGTTTGAGGTCAGCCTGGTCTATAGAGCAAGTTCTGGGACATCTAGGACCACACAGTGAAAGCCAGTCTCGGAAAAAATAAGAAAAGAAAAATGAAAAAGAAGAATGTGTGTATGGAAATGCTGGATTTGGTAGCAAAGTATCTCCTTGTCTTGTGACAATCCTCTGTCTCAGAGCAGTTCTGGATTTTCTCTAAATAGTAAGACTTGAAGCAAATGTGTCATATGGCAAGAAAAAAGTTAATTCATTTATTAAGCTAGTGCTTATATTTAGTACTAATTATTTTCCTGATTAATTATTATAATGGGCCTTATTCTAGTTGGTTGACACATTATTTGGGGACTATTAAAATGTTGACTTTAAGGGATAGTAATCCCACAACCAACAGTTGAAGACCAAGCAGGTATAGTGGTACTTGTCTTTAATACCAGCACTTTGGGAGGCAGAGGCGGGCAGATCTGTGAATTCCAGGCTAGGCTGGTCTACCTAGCAAGTTCAAAGCCAACCTGGGCTACAAAGGAAATTCTAAGCCATCCCTGGCAATGTTGTGAGCTCTTATTAAAAGGTTTGGAGTTGAGTCTCATTGGTGAAGCCTTGTCCGGTGTGCATGAAGCTATAGCTTCATATCCATAGTATAAGAAACAAGAGTGTTGGATTAAGCTTTTCCTTGAAGTTCTGAAAATTCTTAAATAACAATTTTTAGCTTATATTTTATTTTAACCGTGTCCTTTACAGCAAGAAATTGTAATGTAGATCAAGAACTTTTAAAAATGTAATATGGAAGCAGAACAGTTTAATAGGACAAGATTAAATTTGTCTTGTTGTAAAAGAGCTGAGACTATAATGACATAGTTCATTTTACCCTGTCCCCATTTTCTGAAATGGCAGTACAGAAGGGAAAGGACCTCACAAGGGCCACTCTTCTTTGCCTGTCATGCCATGTGGCTCTTGACCAGTTAGTATGTTGATGCTCGTCCTGGAACAGAATGCTTCTGCCCATCTGGTGCTCTGGCCCAAGAGGATGACTGAATTTAATGTTTTATTAGTGTGCAGGTGTCATTTCCCAAAACTAGGTTTTTAGAACAGATATCTAAGACACCCTAAAATTTTTGTTAAATCAACTGTTCACTCTCATGTGCCTTCTTAAACACAATGTATCAAAACAAGAGGATGAATTAAAACGCTTAAAAAAAAACCAAAAACCTATGTTTTGGAGGTGTCATGGGAACCTGCATTTGCCAAAAGCAAAGCTGACCTTAGAGCAAGATGAGAGATGAGTGGATGTGTTATTTCAATTTGGTGTGGTTTTCTTGGGCTCTGTGGTTGATCTGCCCACTGTGTACTGAGGCAGTGAAGCCTGGGCCTGTAAGTCTGCTCCTGGTGGACAACTTATGTTATCTGTATTTGAATCCTGTTTTCTATGTGTAATGTTAAGGAATTTCTAAATGACACAGCAGGTAGAAGTGCTAGCTCAGGCCCAGTGACCTGAGTTCAATCCCTGGATCCAATATGGTGGCAGGAAAGCCAACTCCTAAGAACTGTCTTCTGACCTTTACATGCATGCTATGGCCTGTGCATGCCTATGCCCACACATGAACACACTCAAAGCACACATGCATGCATGGTAATTAATGAAAAATGGCCACATCTAAAGATCAAATCATTTATTTTATGTATGTTAGTATACTGTAGCTGACTCCAGACACATCAGAAGAGGGATTTGGATCCCATTACAGGTGGTTATGAGCCATTATGTGGTTGCTGGAATTTGAACTCAGGACTTCTAAAAGAGCAGTCAATCCTTTTAACCACTGAGCCTTTTAATAATTTTAAAACATGGTGAATAAGGAGATGGAGAGATGGCTCAGTGGTTAAGCACATTTGCCTTTCTGTGGAGGACCCTAGTCTAAGATGCTGCAGTGCCTTTTCTAGCCTTGTGGCCACCAGGCATACACCCTATACATAGGTACATGTAGATAAAATACTCATACACATAAAATAAAAATGAATAATTTTTTTTTTTTTCAGATAGGGTTACTCTGTGTAGTCCTGGCTGTCCTGGGACTCATTCTGTAGACCAGGGTGGCTTCACACTCAGAGAGCCACCTGCCTCTGCCTCCTGAGTGCTGGGCTTGTGCCATCACCACTGGCCAAAAATATATCTTAAGAATTATGCAGTAAGTTTTATAAAAATAAGGACTACTGGTGTTCGATCAGTGGTATCAGCTTTACTTGGCTATAACAGCACATTAGTTAAGCTTAACTTTACTGTACAAGCTGATGAGGTGTATAATTAGCTGATACTTTTTTCTGATGCAAAATATAATTGAGTTTTTTTCTCCCTCTTTCTCCTCTACTTCTTTTTACTTGCAGCACTTTTTGCCTCGGTGGAAGTGTGAGCAGTTAATCAGACAAGGAGTTCTAGAACACGTGCTGTCCTGACTGTGTCCCATGATAAGTAACAGCAGACACTCACTGGACCTTCCCCTCCTTTGCTTTTAAATTTACAGACACGCATTAACATCACCAAGAGGGCTCATTGGTAGAGCACTCGCTTAGCATTTCAGAAACCCAGGGTTTCATCCCTGGTACCTCAAAAGACAAGGTAACAGAAATCAAAGAGAAGACTATACCAAGAACTTGTGGCTAGGAGCATAATCTGCCAGCTCCTAAGCCTTTGTTACAGGCTAGATCTCTAGTTATTCCATTCCCACAGTACATATTGTTGTACTCTTATAACTGAAAATAAAATGGTCTTCGGTTTGAATCTGTTTTCATAATGGGAGTCGCTTTGTAGCACATCTTTGGTTGGTTTTAGTAGCATTTGTTATGCATACTAAGGGGTTGTGTGTCTGGAGTAAGTTTCTAGACCACTCTGTCAAGTAAAGATGATAATTTATCATCTGGCTGTGAGAACGGAAAGGAAGACACTGGAATTTGGTGTTCTCTGCAGTGGTAGCTCACAACTGCTTGCAGGTTAGTGGGTACCAGTGTCATGGCTTTGTTCTTAAAATGGATGGAAACTATACATTTTTTCAAAAGTGGCAAATATTTATCCAGTGGGATATAAACATTGAGGGGTAAGGGAATAAATATATTTTCCTTAGCAGTAGAATAAACCCCCCAGGAAAGTTGTCTTGGCTAAATGAAAGTTTCAGTAACCCAAAGATGATGCTGAGCCTTCAGGAGCTGTGGGAGGGTGGACAGTGCTGAGCAGGTAAGCTATGCTGTGTAAATGACTGGATCCTTGCACTCTGGAAGAGTGGGGCCCAGAGGATACCTTGGCACTTCTGATGTTTTCCCTCAGCATCCTAAGTGCTAAAATTACAGCCTTGAGCTGCCTCACCCAGATTCAGCGTCATTCTGGCTTTAGATTCTGGTTTTTTTTTTTGTTGTTGTTGTTTTTAAGATTTACTTATTTTATGTATATGAGCACACTGTAGCTGTTTTTCAAAAACACCGGTAGAGAGCATTGGATCCCATTACAGATGGCTGTGAGCCACCATGTGGTTTCGGGGAATTGAACTCAGGACCTCTGGAAGAGCAGCCAGTGCTCTTCACCTTGAAGCCAACTCTCCAGCCCCTGGCTTTAGATTCTTGTTGGTTTGCTTGCGACAGGATCTATAGAACCCTGGATGTCTTGGAACTCACTATACATTGTAGGCTGGACTTGAACTCAGAGATCCTCCTGCCTCTGTTTCCTGAGTGCTTGGATTAAAGGGGTATACCACTAAATCAGTTTAGTTTTGGTTTCTAATTTGATTTCATTTATATAGAGAATATACCTTTAAAATTAAAAGTAACTTTAAATATTTTTTAGTAACTTGAGAATTTCATGCAGTATGTTTTGATCTTATTCGCCTTCCAAGTAATTGTTGTTAAAGTATTAGATATCAGGATGATAGGACATATTTTGTATTACTTCCGTCTTTGTAATTTTTTGAGACTTGTATTAAGACCCCAAACAAGGCACAGCTAACAGAGCCGCGCTCCGGACAGCAGCGCGTGCCCCGAGCTCTCTGCCTTCCCCTGCCCGCCAGCCCGAGCCCAGCCCGCGATCCTAGCAGCAGCCCGCAGAGCAGCCCCAGCAGCAGCGCCATGGCCCGGTGGAATGCCTACATCGACAGCCTTATGGCGGACGGGACCTGTCAGGACGCGGCCAGCATAGGCTACAAGGACTCGTCCCCGGGAAGACCTTCGTTAGCATTACGCCAGCTGAGGTTGGTGTCCTGGTAGGCAAAGACCGATCAAGTTTTTTCGTGAATGGGCTGACACTTGGGGGCCAGAAATGTTCTGTGATCCGGGACTCACTGCTGCAAGACGGGGAATTTACAATGGATCTTCGTACCAAGAGCACTGGAGGAGCCCCCACCTTCAATGTCACTGTCACCATGACTGCCAAGACGCTAGTCCCGCTGATGGGCAAAGAAGGTGTCCACGGTGGTTTGATCAACAAGAAATGTTATGAAATGGCCTCTCACCTGCGGCATTCCCAGTACTGACCTCATCTGTCCCCTTTCCCACTGCTCCCTTTGGCTTTTGCACCCCCTTCTTTCCATACACACACATACCATTATTTTTTGGGCCATTACCCCATTTCCCTTATTGCTGCCAAAACCACATGGGCTGGGGGTTGGGGCTGGATGGACAGATACCTCCCCCTACCCACACCCCGTCCTGTGTGTGTTTGGAAAAAAATTTTTTGTTTTTGGGTTTTGTTTTTGTTTTTTTCGTCTTTTTTTTTTTCTGAATAAAAAAAGATTCTACTAACAACAACAACAACAACAAAAAGACCCCAAACAAGGTTTATCATAGTAAACATTACAGATCTATGCGGTGTTTGGAGGTAGAGTGAGTTTTCTATAAATGTCAGTTGGCTGATTATGTTGTTAGGCCCTTAACCAACCAACAGACTTTCTGTCTGTACACATGGTTGCTAAGACACTTACATATGGGGCCCAGAGATTGAGCTTGGTATCTTCCTCAGCTGCTCTTCATCATATTTATTTATTTATTTGTGTTTGCTGAGACAGAGTTTCTCTGTGTGGCTTTGGCTGTCCTGGAACTTGCTCTATAGACCAGGCTGGCCTCAAACTCAGACCTACTTGCCCCTCTCTCCTGAGTGCTGGGTGGGATTAAAATCATGCACTACAACTGCCTGGCTTTCTTCACCTTAGGTTTTGAGCCTGGGTATCTCACTGAACCCAGAGTTTACTGACTCAGCTAAGTCGGCTGGCTAGTAAGGTCCAAGGCACCTCCTGTCTGTTTCTGTAATGGAATTATAGGCACACACTGCTATGCCGGCTTTATAAGAGTTCTCGAGATCTGACTGAACTCAGTCCTTATACATGTACAGCAGGGACTTTACCAACCGAGCTGCCCTCTAATCATTTACTTCAGTTCCAGGCAGAGCCCAAAGTAAAGAAGTGTGCCCACTGTGAGGTGGGTTTTTGTTTGTTTGTTTGTTTTTCTTTCTCTAAGACAGGGTTTGTCTGTGTAGTCCTGGCTGTCTTGGAACTTGCTCCATAGACCAGGACACTGTCTCCCAAATGCTGGGATTAAAGGCATGTGCCACCACTGTCTCCACTGTGAGTTTTGACAAAGCTGCTACTGGTGTTACACAAACTATACTGAGACTTAATATTTTACTAGTTGGTAAAACTAGACCTTAAGTTTTAGAAGTGTTCAGTTTTGGAGTGAAGAGCTTTCTTCTGAAGTAAGGAATTCCAGTTTGTTTTGTTTTTGGTTGTGTGTGTGTGTGTGTGTGTGTGTGTGTGTTTCAAGAC
The DNA here is from genome assembly GCF_963924665.1 of Micromys minutus. Taxonomy (NCBI): domain Eukaryota; kingdom Metazoa; phylum Chordata; class Mammalia; order Rodentia; family Muridae; genus Micromys; species Micromys minutus. Next base: position 55,656,447 of record NC_137980.1, on the reverse strand, counting down.
AGGACCTTACTAGACAGCTCTGGCTGTCTTGGAATTTGCTATGTAGACCAGGCCACCCAGAAACTCAGAGATCCCCCTGCCTCTGATTTCTGAGTGATGGGATTGAAGCTTTCTTAACTATCCTAATGCTGCAGTTTCTTACATTGTCACCCCAACCATAAAATTATTTCATAATAACTTTATTACTGTTAAGAGTCAAAATGTAATATCTGATATGCAGGATATCTGATATGTGAACCCTAAAGGGGTTGCAATCTACAGGTTGAGAACCACTGGGTTAAAGGCATGCACCACTACACCTGTCAATCCCTGTTTATACTTTTATTGGAAGGATCGAATTCTGTCCTTATGAGTGCAGAAGAAGCACTTTGTCCCCGAACCTTCTTTCCATCCCTGTAATAATCCATGTGTGAAATAATTTTAAACTTTAGAAAACAAAACAATGTAAGAGTTAAAACAATTTTAATAGAAAAGTTATTGAAAATACAGGAACTTTTCTCACAGTAGAATACTCATAAACCAAATGGTCATAATTTAGGTACATCTCAGTTATAAAACTATACCTTTTCTTTAAAAAAAAATGTGCAATTTCCAGTGTGACAACATTTTTTGTAATGAGATTGCATTCGCAACGAACACTGCTATCCCTGAGCCTACTACCTCGGATTTCATCTTCCCACTCCCAGAGCTTCTGGGGTGTGTACTGACCCTCAGAGAGAGCTCTAATGACAAGCCCACACAGGGCAGTGACATGGTAAGACACCTAAAACCCAATTCTGCATTTCTGGCCCAAAGCCCAACATTCAAAGTACTCAGCCACTTTCTCTCCATTGTTTGCTGAGGGTCTAAGTCTTTCAGTAAGATCAAATGTAGAGACTTCAACCCAGGATATTACCCAAGACTACTGGCCACAAGTGACTGTGTCCTGCCTGCTTCCTCAGAACCTGGCACATAGTAGACATTCATCGAATGTTTGTCAGGTGAACAGGAATCAGTCCTCATTCTCACATCTAGGGAGTGTATCTAGTGAGCCATAGAAAATTATGGCATCAGAGTAGCATTACTTAAAAAGACGTCCCTTCACATGACCTCTGAGAAGCAGCAGCCTCTACACGGAAAGTGACGCTGGTGCCATCTTACTGACGAGTTTGTTGAGAGCTCGGACTTTTTCTTCCAAGACACGGTTTTTCTTCTCGGCTCCTCGCTGCTTCTCTTCTGTGAGCTGAACAGCTTTCATGAGGTGGGCGTTTTCCACATACAATTCCTTGAGCAGCAGATCAGATCTGGTATTCTTCTCAAACTAGACGGGAGAGAGCCACACTTTCCTGTGAACTCCTGTGGGCTCAGAGGTCAGCCCCGCCCTTGGTATTTCTGAGGTCTGACACACACACTGGATATAATGATAATTTCTGTTCTCTGATACAAGGGAGGAAGGTGAGAACCTGCAGAACTATGTGGAGAAACAATGAGACCTTCAAGCCTTCAGAATACTTGGTTCATGTCTGTTCACTCTACCTTGGTGATGCTACACAGGAAACAGTGACTGAGCTAGTTATGATGTGCAGGGATGCTGGACAGGTCTCAGTGATGGAAACAATATTGCTCCAGACAGTAGCCTTTGTTGTGTCCTTGTTTAGGACACACAGGCACAGTGCTTTAAGCACTGAACTCCATGAGGCCATAGGGAGGACACAGACAACTCTCATTTTGCCCACTCTGGCTACACCACGGCTGGGACAGAACACACTAATAATAGAGGCAGACAAAGTAACATGCAAAGGAACCAGAGTGCTGTGCATTGTGGGTAGGATGACCAGGGGAGAGCCTCTCTAAGGACAGATATGAGTGAAGCCAAGAAGTTAGTCAAAGCTGGGCACGAACACTGTAAGCAGAGGCCCTCCCTGTGGTTGGCTCGTGCTTGGAAAGAGCTGTGGTTCATACATTTGTTTGAGTCGAGGTGAGAACTGGCCGGCCTGGCCTGGCTTACTGTACCACTGAGTAGCAGCTTTCAAGATGTGCCTTGCCTCGGATGGTTCTATGACAACAAACCGAGAGCCTTGCCTGGGATTGCTGTGTTTTAAATACTCAGTAAACAAGCCGTGAGAAGGAACATCAGAAATACCAGGCACTTGAGCTCAGCCACACAAGCAGTAACCCCTCGCCTGAGACTAAAGGGAGGGGTAGTGCAGGACTAGAATGTGACTCTCAGCACTAGCCTCAGTCAGGAAAACTGCCACAGAGAAACACTTCTGCCTCTGTCCTGGGCTTCAGTTCAAGTGTAGCTTCTGTACTATCTAAGATTTCTGTCTCTGCCTCTAAAGTGAGATCCCTGAGACAGCTTTCACTTAAACAACATACCCTGGGCTAGAGAAGGGCGTCTGATAACTGAGAAGCCAAAGGATGAATGGTGTCCATCTTGACACCATCTTGACACTCTGACATGTTCAAATACAGTATGGCATGCATTGAGAAGATCATCTCCCTGGATCAGTAATTACCAAAGAAAATTTATGCACTTCTGCTTGTGGTTCTGAATGATCACTGCATTGGATATCCAGGTTTTGGGCCATAGGTAGAAGAGTCTGTAGAGAAAGGGCAAGAGGCTGTGCGCACCTGTTTTCGAAGCTCCTCTACCTTCTCCTGTAGCAGCCACTCCACATTGTGTAACCGAGCCTCAGCATCCTCCACCTGGTCCTTCCTGGCCTTCAGTTGCTGCTTGTATTCTTCCTGTAAAGAAGTTATATATCAGTTTATGTACTCATAAACAGTGCCCTGTTTTTGGTTGTTTGTTTTTTAGTGAACAACGGCTAAATGCAGAAATCTGAGCATGGTATAGATGGATGATCTGTGCAGATATTAGTGATATTTTTTCATAGGCTCTGAAGAAACCACCTTTTTGTCCTCAGAATCTGAATTATAAACGACCAACATCAAATGGTGGTATTCTATAATGGTATCAATCACCACTGGTGATCCCCACTGGTGGCTGACTATGAAGGAATGACAAAACAATGAGTTTAGGAAGACCTATGGACTGTCTGAAGGGGTTTTTAGGGTTGTCTGGCTTCCTACACTTCAACTATGAGAGAACTCCCCATGACCCCAATCTACCCTCAGCATCTAAAAGATGCCCCTTGGTTCTGTTTGTTTCCTTGCCTCCAATGCCCTCTCCCAAGCAGCCAGCCTGCAGTGGCACACCCCCACTCACTTGCTGTGCATTTAGTCTCCCAGCCTCCTCGTCCTTGAGGTTGAGCAGGTGCTGTAGCTCAGCTACACGAGCTCCAGGAACCAGCTGACTCATCTGTTTTTGCAGGCGCTGGACAATCCGGCCATGCTGGGACTGTGCTGCCTCCAGCCTCAGCTGGACACTGTGTAGCTATAAGGACACATTGGCATGACTGATAATTCAGAATCATTACCAGATGTAGTGAAAGAAGCTAGTGTTATGTTCTCTGTTATGTCTCGCTAAAGAGAGCACAAACGCCCACTCCCTGTGTTGTGGGACCTGCCTCTGTTTGTACAGCAATCCTCTGGGACTCAGAACCAAGTTTTCACTAGCCACAATGTCTCCATACAAAGTGGTAGGGAAAGACTGGAACCCACAGAACAGCTTTGGTCCTTGTTGGATCCAGTTCTGTTTTATTCACTGCCCATCAAAGCCTACTTCGTGTGCCAGAGAGAGGTATAAGCCATGTGCCCACCTGGTTTCCTTACATTGGGGAATTCACAGTTCTGAGACTTGGCTATGGCTCAGGTCCTAAAGTGTGATTAATACACAGGAATTGTGTTTGGGGACATGGATGGAACTGGCTGCCTTATAAGGTTCTAAAACCAGGGCACTAGAGCCACAGAGCTCAGCATGGCTACAATCACTGCTATTAGACTAGGCATAACTTAGTCAACTCCTTCAATCAAGCAATTAAGGGTAAGACTGAAACACATGTTGGATGCTTCATCTGAAACAGAACACCCTTGGCAGCTTAAAAGAACCAGCTAGCAGCGCAGTCTATTAACCTCTGAGACCCAAGAGCAGGAATCTAGCTAGCCCCTTCAGAGATGCTGTCTGAGGCAAAGCTGATCTGCCATGTTAACAGTGAATGGAGTGGGGGTATCTCTGGGCCTGAATTCCTGGTCACCTGTGAAGCATCTGGCTGGTCTAGTAACATTTTGGGTCTGGATGAGTCATGGTAACTGTCAGTCCACTGTTGATATTTCCCATGTTCCAGGACTGGACTAAGTGCCTCCAGTCACCTTAACCAACCCACCTGGCCTTGACTTTCTTCAAGGCTTTCTGTCAGCTCTGCCTGTGACAGTCTTAGGTGCTGGCACTCCTCGTTCACATGCTCAAGTTCAATTTTCAGGCTTTGGATTTGATCAACCTGTTTATAGAAACAAAAACATTTCACAATTATAAGCAGAGCCTGACACACAGAAACAAAACCAGAAAGTTACAGACAAGGAAAAACAAGATAAATTATCTCCCATGACCCTGAGAGCAAAGGCCCACTCCTAATTTCTTTACCCTCCTCTATACAGGTGCACATCTACTGTGCTGGTGTCAGGGCAGACACTGTCCTGCGGTGCTGTCCTCCTTAAGGAACCTGGATCATTCCCAAACACTGCTATTTGAGAACTCAGTATCTAATGGCTGCACTGTCATCTACTCATTTACCTACTGCCGATGTTCACATTGATTCTGGTCCTGTTTTCCTATTATAAACAGGACATCAATAAAAACACTTCCAGATTAATCTATAATGCATTTAGCTTTAGCCTTCACAAGCAAAATTATAAAGCCAATGTACAGGGGCTATACAGGAGCACTCTTGGGCTCTTGCTAGTTATTTTACTTTAAGAAAGCTGGAGAACCCCACCATTTTCTCTCCTGAGACCTGCAGAAACACAATTTGCCCCCCTTTCTACATCCTGGTGGCTTTGCCAAAAATGCTCAGGTGAACCCATTTCTAGAGGGCTTGCCCTTTAACATCACTTTTGTGGGACAGCCTAAGCCCCTGACCTGCTGCTCCTCCCGGCGCCCTGCCTCCTCCAGCTTCTTCACTAACACCTGGATAGCAGTCTGGTTTTCTTCCTTCTGTGTACGGAGACCAGAAGAATCTCCTTCCAGCTGAAGGATCCTGCAGTTGAGCTGTGACATTTCAACCTTGTATTTCTGAGTCTACAGCAAGAAGAGTTGAGACACATTTTTATGTACATGTTATGAATTTATTAATTAGTTAACTAAAGTAGGAAAAACTTTCCTTAGCTTCAGCTCCAAAGGAGAACTTTATACAATATAAAAATATACAACAAGAAACTGAGTCTAAGGAACAGGATGTATCCAGGACCTAGAAGGTTTCTGGAAATCTCTCCCTAGAGCTGCTTCATTCACATGTATCACTTTTGTCTGAAGAACATGTTTTAGAGCAGAGCAGAAATGAACACATCCCAGGTTTCTATGAACAGAAACACATGTGATCTCTGCATCCTAACTTCTCAGTCTTACCAGCTACAACTGATGTGCCCAGGCCAAATGTACAACGGAAACTTAGGGGAGATATCATGGGTTGTGAAGTGCTGTAGAGGAGGGTGACCAAGGGGTGAGCAGGCAGCCTGTATTCTGTCTATATATTCACCTGAGAAACAAGGATATGTGAACACGGGGGTCAAACACCTATTTAAGGAAAATGCATCTAAACAGCTCAGTCACGACAGAATTTTCTAACCAGGGGAGACTTTACTTGCTGTGGGCATTTTGCAACTCCTAGAGACATTTTGAATTGTCCAAGAAGTTTCACAAGTGAGCAGGGGCTCATGCATAGAGGGCAAGGGACGATCCAGCCTCAGTGGCCAGCTAAGCCAAAAACTAGAAGTTCTAGCGTGTTCTGTAAGATGATACAACCCAGGCCACGAGAGGCTGTTCTGTATCATAGCCACCGAACTATTATTCTGATACCTTCTAGTCTTTATCATTCCCTCCAAGGTTATTTTAAAAATATATTAAGCAACTTAAAATAATAGGGCTGAGGTAATGGCTCATCTGGGGTGAAGTCTTTGCAGTGTAAACGGCAAAGTTTGGATCCTCTGCACCAAGGATGCAGAAGCCTGGCATGACATATGCATCTGTAGCCCAGCACTGGGCATAAAGAAGGGGACATTCAAAGGCTTACTGGCCATTCTAGCCAAAACAAGCACCAGGTTCAATGAGAGAACAATTTTAAAAAAGGGGGTATAGAACTAAACTGAGAATTCACAATAGAAGAATCTCGAATGGCTGAGAAGCATTTATGTTCAAAGTCCTTAGTGATCAAGAAAATACAAATCAAAATGATCCCAATCATAATGACTAAGAGAAAAACCTCAGATGACAGCACATGTTGGCGAGGATGTGAAGAAAGGAACATTCCTCCACTGCTGGTGGGATCGCAAAATGGTACAACCGTATTCCTCCACTGCTGGTGGGATCGCAAAATGGTGCAACCGTATTCCTCCACTGCTGGTGGGATTGCAAAATGGTACAACCGTGTAGATTGTCTTGAAGCTGTTCATATTTTAGTGTTAATTCCACTTCCCCAAGAAGGGCTGCCTAGTCAGGTACTTCATCTGAACCTTCCCATTTTAAGTAGTAAAATGAAGGGAAACCAGTGACTGGGCAGGGAGGCGGAGAGAGAGGTCAGAGGAAGAGGGAGGAGCAAGAAACTCCAACAATGGAGGTCTAGAAAGACGAGTTAGATCCAGGTGGGCTTAATTGGCATTAAATACCTATGACATTAAAAATTTTGTAGTTCTAATATCTCACAGAGAAGGGCAGTTTGTATCTTTGTCTATTTGATGTAATCTTGTGTAGAGGGTTTGTGGACTGAGAGTTGAACACATAAACCTGTATGAAAAGCTACTGGGCTGTAGAGTTGTGTTTGTGTGGGATTTTGGGGTAGAGAAACACCTCAGGATGGAGACAATAGGGAAGGTGGAGGAAAACCGCCAAGGGAAGGGAGTCATGGAAACAGAGTTAGACCTGGGTGGTGGCTTGGACCTGGTAACAGAGGCATACGTGGCTCTGTACTAAAATCGGGCCTGAGGAGATCCAGAAAATGTGGTTCATTTACACAATGGAACACTACTCACTTATTAAGAACAAGGGCATCCTAAGTTTTGCAGGCAAATGGATGGAACTAGAAAATATCCTGAGTGAGGTAACTCAGACCCAAAAGGACAGCATGATACGTACTCACTAATAAGTAGATATTAGCCAAAAAAATACAGAATACCTAGGATACAATCCACAGAACTCAAAAAGGTTAAGAAGCCGAAGAGCCCAAGTGAGGATGCCTCAATCCCACTTGGGAGGGAGAAGAAAGTAATCACAGAAGGAGGGAGGGAAGGATCTGGGTGGGAAAGGGGACAGGGAGGGGAAGAGGAGAGCGTGATTAGGTATTAGGTGTGGGTTGGGGGGGTAGGACTGAAGCCCTGAGGAGCAGCAGAAAGAATGGAGGTGGGGGACCCTCCAGAATGTGGCAGAGCCCTTGGAGGTGGGAGACTCAGAACAGTGGGGAGAGGGAACTTGTAGAGCCCACCTCCAGCAGGAAGACGGCATCAAGTGAGGGATGGAGTTGCCATCCCACAGTCAAAACTCTGACCCATAATTGTTCCTGTCTGAAAGAACTGCGGGGATGGAAATGAAGAGGAGCCTGAGGAAAAGCAGGTCCAAAGTGGGATCCAGTTCAAGGGGAGGCACCAAGGCCTGATACTGTTACTGAGGCTATGGAGTGCTCCCAAAAAGGAGCCTATCATGATGGCTCTCTGAAAGACCTAACAAGCAGCTGAAAGAGTCAGATGCTGATATTTACACCCAACCAAGGGAAAGAAGCTGCTAACCGCCCCCCACCCACCCCCGTGGTTGAATTAGGGAAAAGCTGGAAGAAGCTGAGGAGGAGGACAACCCTGTAGGAGGACCAACAGTCTTATCTAAACTTAGATCTCTCAGACACTGGGATACCATCCAGGCAGCTGACATGAGGCCCCCAACACACACAGCACAGGACTGCCGGTCTGGGTTCTGTCAGAAAAGATGGACCTAACCCTCAAGAGACTGGAGGCCCCAGGGAGTTGGGAGGTCTGATGGGGTGTGGGGTAGGAGGGCTAGAAACATCCTCATGGGGGGAGGAAGGAGGTATGGGCATGGAACAGTCAGAGGGTGGGCCAGGAGGGGGATAAAATCTGGACTGTAAAAAAAAAAAGGCTAAATAAAAATTTTAAAATTAGGATATAAAAGTGATTGAGGAAGATACCCCACAGCTCTGGCTTTCAAACATGCCTGAATATAAATGAAAGCGCCTCCCATGTATATATATACAATACATACTAGAGTAGGTAGGAAAAAATAATTTAAACTAACTTAAGGTATGAGAATCTTTTAAAAGGTCCCCAATCAGTTACCAAATATGCACATGCGGCTTCCAGAAGGGGGAGGGGCGTCTTCAAGTTGTGCATATTGCTCATTCTTACAACCAGTCTGCAGAGTGAATGGATGATCAAACACTGCCGGGGTGAAGGGTGTAGGAACAGGCGTAGGACAGAATGGCAGCTCACAAGCTGGTCCTATGTAACTTTTTTCACCATGGGAAACCTAACCACTCAGGTCTTTGGGAACTACTCTTTGTTTTTTAACAAAACCCCAGATCTCATCGTACAAACACTTCTGTCTCCAAAGCCATCAGTTGTGGGTCAGTGTGACGTATGATATACTTATAGGACTGCTGGTCACAAACATGTCTCTGGGGATCCATGTCAGTTAAACACATGACGGAACATAGAAGCTGCTTCAGCTGTGGTCCATGCAGTTAGCACGTTGTCTTCAGTTCTCAATAACTCATGTCACTGTTCCCTTCTGTGGACTCTCAGATTGAGGACAGAGTGTAGCTGTCGGCAGGCTGGTATGAGAATATCTTGGTTCAACGGTACACTCTTTGGCAAAACTTGAAATAACTTTCGGTATTGCCATATATTCACACTGTCTCCTGAGGAAAGCTCTGATTTCACTAACAAATGAAATACTCCTCCCTTAGGATAGTCAGATTTCTTTAGTTCATGTTTAGTATTTAAAGTCACCTTTTTAAACCAGGCACCCATGATGGCAGCTTAGCCACACTTGCTATAAGCACCCACATGTGACTGCATATATGTCACATGCACACATGTCTGCCCAGTCCCATGGTGTTTCCTGAGGGCAGGGACATTCCCCTCACATCGTTGTCACCAGGACAGCAGCTCTAATGGCTCACGAATCCTAGTTTTGACAACTGCCCGGTGACAGTTTTCAGCCTTCTCCCCCAGCAAATAATAAGCTGGCACCTCCTATCATGCTGAGTCGTCCCTGAATTGAGTGTTCCCGTGTCCCATGGGTTCTTGCTGGCATTTCTGACAAGTATAACCCCAGCCCCCTTACTAGTTACTCATTTGGGGTTTGTCTGATGCTTCTTGGTGACTCGGGTTTTATATATATGCTCCTGGGAAGTTGGTGCTAGGCAGGGACTTAGGACCCTATAGATGCCAGCTGCATCTGGGAATAAGGCAACTGCCATCTTAATTTCTAGCCTAAATCTTTAGCTTTCTTTGTAGAACTTGCCTTCTGGGTCCATGTAAAAATAAAGGGATTCATGTCAAAGATGATTCTACTGGGTCTAACCAACCTTTTTGTTCAAGTTTCTTCTGCTTTGCAAGTCACATAGGTAACCTAAGACCAAACAGTACGACATCCCGAGAAAGCAGCTAATAGATGCCGAACAAGGATAGCCTGGGAGACAGTCTCTTCCAAAAGCCAGTGTCATGAGGAAAAGCAGGTATTCTAGGTCAACAGAGCTAATGAGTCACTCCAGAAGACCACACTTCCTTATCTGTCCCCAGCAGTGTTCCTGGGTTCTTGTGTGCCATGTGACTGGACATGTGCCTAGTGAGGCGCCCTGTGCCCCCATGAGTCTCAATGGGGCCCACAGGGAGCACTGTACTCCTGAACCTCTTGGGTGCTGACGTTCAGAAGGATGCTGCCTAGGACACTCCCCAGAACCTGGCTCCACAGAGAAGCACCATGCCCACAGACACATTAGGAACACCACCGATCACCCCAACTATCAAGTCTTCTCAACTACGTTTCTGATGGTACTGATCGAGGGATGTCACCAGAGATGTTCCAGGCTCATTCTCTAACCCCTTCACTCTGCAAACAAGACAAAGTGGCTTATGCCAAAAAAACAAAACAAAATGGAACAAACCAACAACCCCCCAACAGTCGCATGAAACATACCAGCTGCTTACTTTGAAATTTTTGGATCACTGATGCAATGTGACTATGGTCTGACGGACATGAACTAGTTGGTTAAGTTTCTTTACATTGCAGCAGAGACTTCAATTGTTGGAGAGATGTCTGCTGACATATTTAAGAGCAGTGTCATAAAACAACTTAGAAAAACACACACAGGACATACAGCGATAATGAGAAACTGTTGCTACAGAGAGTCCCCCAAACTCCTCAGGGAATGGTGATGTGTGACAAAAGACAAGCCCAAAGGCCACATTTTATATAGATCTACTTACATTACACTCTGAAACGACAGTTTTGGAAGGGAGGGAAGATGGGGGTTGGGGGTGGGAAAGATGGCATGACAATTACATGGCAAGAGGGGTTCCCTGAAGAGACACTCGTCAAGTGTCTGTGAAGAACACCGGAGTCTACCCAGATGATGCAATTGTGTAGGAGCCAATGCATACACAACCAGTGAGGACAGGTATGAGGAACGGGCTGTGAGTTTGTTAGAAGCTAAGGCATGTTCTCCCCACAATTCAAATCTTGAAATCCTAACCGTAACACTCCAGAGTGTTGACTAGACTTGGAGAAGTCCTTTAAAGCAAACTGATAATGAAGTCCTTGAGAGAAGAGGCAAGGGGACAGATACTCACAGAGCTACTACTATACAGAGACTGTGGGCGACTGGATGCCACTCATGACTGTTAACAGTTGACTAAATCCTCACCGGGGGCCTGATGAGAGCTGGGGTCGGCTGCAACTGGTTCTTATAGAGAAAAGATTCTCTAGTCTCCTTTCATTAGAGAAAATTACTTCAAGACACTAAAGCAATGGAGGTGGTGACTCATGCCAGTCAGTTCCCAACCTGTGTGCTGAGCTCTTCCAGGTCAAAGCAAGCCTGCTCCTTGTCTCTCTTTAACACCTCAATTTCCTGCCTGTTGAAGAAGCAGATTAAAAACATCACTTCATAGCCTTGGCTACCATGTTCCCAGCTCTGACTCACTGGTGTCAGATGTCAGTAATAAAGGTTGGAGAAAAGCACAGTGGCCATCAGCAGGCTTGTGCCAGGCTTTGCTCCCCTCTGAACACTGGCAGTCGCAGCCCTCAAATGCTCCAGGGAGCATTTCCACAGGAGTGTCAAATGCCATGTCCTGAGCCACGGGATGCCAGTCATGTAGCAGCTTATACGGACACTAGAACTGCGTTAGCTCTGAGGGTGCAGAAGTCTAGGGGCTGCTAACCCACAGAAGGTCGCCCACTGTCAACCTGCCCCTCCTGAGCTCATTCTAGAGTCCCCACAGGCTGCAGTACACCTTACCTCTGCCCTTCATTTCTGCTCTCTGAAGTTTCCAGTTCCAGCTGAATCTTCCCCAGGTCACTTTTCAACACAAAGTTTTCTTCAGAAAGCCTCTGTAACTCAGCCCTGTGGTCAAAGTTGAAGAAGTCAGTCGAGGCCTGAAAGGAGCAAGCTGAACAGAGCCTCAAAGCCAGCTCACAGCTGGGAATGCTAAAAACTGTGCAGGCTGCATCGCCTCCCTGGAGGAGGCAAGCCCAAGGTATTCCCTGTCTCCAGAGGAGCAAGCCCTGGCTTGTATTCCCCAAAGAACAGGCCCTTTGAACCACACCCACAGCTCCTACATATACCCAGCACCTGGACTCTGTGGACACCGAGAACCTATGAAGAGCCAAGTCACACCTTGTATACCATCTTCACAGAAGCCACATTCCAAGGACCTCAAACCAAACACAAAACTGGAAGCTGAACTGAATCTTTGAGCAGTATTCCTCAGAAAACCAGGCTAACCCAGAGCATAGGATCTATGTCAGCCCCACCGCCAGCAGGGCAGAGAAGCTATAATGTCGGTGCCCACACAGCTGGGGCACAGAAAGAGGCCTAGGCAGTCTGCGGTGAATGGTGTTCCACTTCACTGCAAAGGGGACAGACACAGCACAGCATCCAGTACTGAGGCTCTGAAGAGTCCTTGAGGTTAACCTCAAGTTAACAGGAATACACAGAGACCAACTTACATGTAAGACAGCCACCGGGAATGACCTAAGAAACAGCAAACTGACTCATTATCAGATCCCCGGAAACTAAAGACACTGGAATTATCAGAAGTCAGGGTGCTGAGGAGAATACTCTAATACCACAGTAACATATGCTTAAGAGACAAAGGTATGCAGACACACCTACAGGCACATAGGTAGGCCTGGAGGGTGCTGGGCCTGTAGCCCATCAATTATGTCTGGGATTTGTTTTGTTTTGTTTGCTTTAAATATTTAAGGGAGAACCACACTTCAATTTTATTCAGTTTTATTAAGAAAATCTTTTTACTATCTTGGCTGTCACCCCTCCTTCTCCCTCTATTTCTTCTCCCCCATCTCTTCCTATAACTCTACACAGGAGAATATCATCTAATAAAAGAACTGACACTGGAGAGGTGACTCAGTGGCCTACTGTGTACCACCAGCCCAGGGCTCCTACGATGACCTACTGCCTGTCTGTATATGAGCAGTGTGCTGAATGAGGGTGAAGGGGCTGATGGACAACATGTGTAAGGTCACTCTCATGTCGTTCCCTGTCCCTGATCATGAACTCACAGGGGCTGGGCTCCAGGAGCTCAGGCAAGCTTCTCAGATGGAGCAGGCTGGCACTGCAGCTGGACCAGGTTCCCTTCCCTGTGGCATTCAGTTCATATGGGGTGACTAAGAGCAGTGCCAACAGCACACTGGGTGACACTGCAGATCTGCAGACTCTTCCTGCTCAGCCGTGCTAGCACTTACGGGAACTGCCTTTTGAACAGCACCTTTGATGTCTACACTATTGCACTTCTCACAGATGCCTGTAAGTGTGGCCAAGGAAATAACTCAGTGCTCTCTTAAGGCCTAAAGAACATATATTGTCCCGTTTCCCCCCCCCCCACACACACACACTGAGTTTTCATTTTGGTGAACTGCATGAAGATGGCAGTTCCTGATGAAAGGAAACCATGTCTTGCTTTCTTAATCTGTTTATAAAGTGATGTTTGTATGTCTGAAATTCCACTTTATTTTTTCTTTTTAGTGCTGGGAATAGAACACAGGGCCTCATGCAACCAAACCCTACATTTTCCCCCAGCAGTAAGCAACTGCATGCTATCCCCCAGTGAACAGCAATGGACCTTTTAGTGGAAATGGTCTTATTATTCATATGTGACCACCCACAATCCTGGGACACACTGTGTGCCTACGGTGTATTACCAGCCCAGGCCTCCTGGCAGTCTCTGCAGGATCAGTGTGCTGAATGAGGGCTGGCAGGAGTAAAGCATGGTGTATATGGTCCACCATCATGTGCCTGCAAACCTCTCCCCCGCTGCCAGAGGGGTAAGGGGAAAGCTTTGGAATTCATGGCCCGTAACTTGGGCAAGCCCTCCCAAGATCTTAGCATCTGTGACCAACAGACCAAAATAGCCTCCTTCCCAAGAAGGGTATTCCAAAAACACAGTTACAGCAGTATCTCCAGCCTAGTGGCAATGGATCTCCAAAGGCCCTGACAGTGCTCAGGCCAGCCCAGAGTTTCACTGGTTGCTGCCCACTAACCAGTATAACAACCCATTGATACACTTTGATCACAGAGCCTGACACAGAGGCATACTGCAGCCCCAAACTCCTGATTCTCTTAAACTCAAAGGGAAGAGGGTTCAGAGATGACCCACAACTCCTGTGAGATCTCTACAAAACAGGCTCCATGAAATGAGAGACAGGGACATCAGAGCCAGCTAGGTTGCCTCAGAAGGATCTACCCTTGTCTTGGATTGCTCGCTAACACCCAGGGATCAGGGGAGCTAGAAGGCAGGAGATTCCTGCACAAGTAATGGGAATTAAATTTGGGGGTGGGGGACGGACTGTGAAGAGGTCACTAGTGACAAGCCTGAGTGAACAGTGACAAACCTGTAACTCTCTCTGGAATCTGCTTTTTCAAGAGCCCGGACGACATCTTCCAGCTGCAAAAGTTTGGTCTTCACATCATTCATCTCACTCTCTGACATCACTGACGTCACTTTGGCCTCTTGTGGGTTTGGGAGCTCAGAGCAGAGCAATGAGGGTCTCATCTTTGTAGCTTCTCCCCTCAACTGGAGCCAAGTCTCTTGGACAACTTCATCGTCCCCAGTAGGCCCCTCTGAAGCCTGTCCCTGAAGCCCAACAGAGGCTGGCTTCCTGTCAAGAGCATTTGGGTCCAACCGTGGCTCCAACATCTGAGGCTGCATAGGCAAGAGCAGCTTCTGGCCCTGGCCTGTTAGGGTCCTGGCAGAAGGTTCTGGCTCCTTTGGGACAGCTCCCTCCTCAGCACTGAGTGGACCTTGATGGTTATCTCTGACACCCAGGCTCTCTGAGGACCTTCTGCACAGTAGGGTAGGGGTTAGGCTTGGTATGGCATCTTTGTTACAGAGCTGGCCAGGAAGATCCCTGCCATCAGCTCTCCCTAGGTCAGGCCAACCTGCTGGTGCTCCTGTCCTTGCATCAGGGCTGAGAGCTTGCCAGGTTGGTGGCTGCTGCCTGCCGTCTGGACCAAGGGACATGGAGCTGGGTGTCCTCTCCTGCTGGTCACTCACCACGGTGGTTCCGTTCTTCAGGAGAGCACGCAGCACATCTGCCTCCTGGACAAGTCCCTCCACCTGCTCCCTGTAGGTTTGTTCTAGCTTCTCCTTCTCCAGGGCGAAAGACCTGCAGATCCGAGCCTGTTCTTCACTCATCACAGCCTGCAGCTTCAACTGCTGCCTCCGACAGTGTGCCAGGACCTCCTGTTCCCTCTCCTCCCGTCGTCCCTTCTCCAGGTCAAGCTGTGCAGCCAGGTCCTTGACTCGCTGCAGATGTGTCTGCAGCAGCTGGTCCTTCTCACACTGATGCTGCAGAGACAGACTCTCACAGCAGGCGGCGTGCTGAGCCTCCAGCCAGGACAGCTTCTGATTCAGCTCTTCTTCAGCCTCTCTCCTGTAGAAACACAGTTGTACACTTTGGGTTCTGCTACCTGAATCCCACGCTCGCTCTTCTATTCATGGAAGAAAAGGCCACCTGAATTATTTCTGCCCTAAGTATGTAACTAACCCAGAGACTTTTTTCTGTAGTCTGTTTTGTGTCAGGAGGCCCTGTTCTTTTGCTGGAGTCCTTAGCACTACACACACAAGGCAACACAGAATTGCTCACTGTGTTGACAGCTTAAAGATAACGGAGGTTACTATTAGGTAGAACTAACGTTCTTGTTCTTGGCCATACTGGGAGTCTTCAGTCAAGTGTGGCTGGAGGCCTTGTACTGAGTGCAACTGGGCAGTGCTGGTTCCAGGTGTTAGACAGGTAAAATTACCCATACTCAAAAATTTCTTGAAAATCCTGTAAGCAGTTTGGCCTGGGGCCTCATCAACCTGGGGAGACTGGAGGAAATGTGGGACTGAGGGGAGGGCTACACAGACACACAGCCTGGTGAGGCATGGGGTGCACTCTGGCCACAGCAGGGGACATAAGCACGTGGACTAGGTGTGACTCCACCTCTAAGAACATACCAGGTGCCCAGCTGAGCAGATCCCCACGAAGGAGGAGCCTGGCATACTCTAGATGCTACAAGCAAGAGGGCTCCCATGCTGTCTGCAGGCTCCACACAGGGTCTAGGGACTCTGTTTCAGTCCCTTAACATAATCCTCATGTTGAAGAAGAAACAGCTTAAAGTTCAGAGAGTACATGGGACTTAAAGATGGCTGCTTTTCTGCTCTTCAGACTGCAACAGTCAGTTCCCTCAGGGCTCCAGGAGCCCGAGTGTCTCTGCTGTTGTCACACCCTGAGGAGAGGGAGAGGGAGCTCTGATTCTCTCCCTTTCATATCCCAGGGATTTTTGGCTACTCCCAATTTCCTCCCACCAAAGACAATGTACTTCAGTAGGAGCTGACTCCCCCATGACAGTCACTTGGGGCTGCTACTGTCAATATGTCAGAGCTGTGTCACTCACTGTCAACATCTGGACCCATCTCCAGCCCCTAGATGACACCCAACTGAACCATCTGCTCAGTCTAGCCAGGGGGAGGGAGGCTCTGGTTCCTGGTATGAGGGTGGCCAGGCCAGGAGTTATCTTTTTTCCTTCCTTCCTTTCTTTTGAGGGTGACAACATACATTGCCTGTGTTCCCAAAAGGCAGGTGACATTTCTCAGTTAACAGACACAATAAAACCCACCACATTCAGGTTTTCCAAATGGCCCTTTTTCTCCTTGGGACAATATTTTAACTAAGACTTTTCTCACTAACCTAAATTAGGTGTCTTTCTATTTAGAGGGTCCTCTGGGTTTTTCTTCCTCTATTGCTGTGATGGCTAATGTTAGTTGTCAACTTTGCTATATTTGGAATTAACTAAAACTTAAGCAACCAGGTAAATCTAGGAGAGATTTTCTTGACTAGATCGTTTGAGGTGAGGCCTACCCGAAATCTGGACTGCGCCCTTTGGTGGCAGTCTACATAAGGGACACAGAAGAAAGAAGCTTTGGCTTTTTGCCTGCTTGACCTCACAATCACTGGCAAAGTCATCCAGCCTGTTGCTGAGGCATTCCCTCACTTGTATCAGAACCTGCTTCTTCAGGATTCCACCACAGAGCATCTGAGACATCCAACCTCATGGACTGAACTACCGGAATCTTCCCTTTCCATGGAGAGAAAGCCATTGTTGGAGTAGCCCATTTTAAGAATTCTTTTAATATGTCTGTATTGTAAGTATTTATTTCCTTCTATCATTTCTGTTCCTTTAGAGAACCCCAACTAATATACGCCTGCTCTCTAAAACCCTCAATACTTAGTGATGGGGAAAACACTATCTTGCAACCAGACAGTAGAAAAAAAAAAAAACAAAAAAACAAAACAAAAACCAGGGTTCAAACAGCACAGCAAACTACTCCACAGCCCAAGGTGGATTGAAAGTGAAATCTTTATATAGCAACATGTTGTCTGGGCCCTCATAAGAAAACTTGCCTGTTCCTAGGCACTTGATCCTGAGCAGTTTACATTAGCCTCTGGTCAAGTTTTAGTCTTCTGTGAGCAGCCCTAAACAAAAACCCGTCCCAAACCTTATCTGCAGGAGCTGGTCCTGGTGTCGCAGGTGCATCTCCACTTCTAGCCGCTGGGCCAGAGTGCACAGTGCCTGTGCACAGCAGTGGGCCAGACCAGCAGGCGCAGGCTCCGGGCTTCCTGCTGCATCCTGCAGCTGCTCCTTCAGGCCTAGGATGACCTCCTGTGACTTGGCGTATAGCATCTCCAGATCTGCCTTCTGGCCCTCCAACACGCTGACCTCCAGCTGGAATGCTTGTTCCATCTCCTTTTTATCCTTCTCATAGTTTCTTTTCATGACCTCAATCTCCTTCTCATAGTAATTTACCTAAACAAAGAAATTAGGAAGTCTCAGCAGCAGCTTGGCAAGCCACATGAACAGGAGGATACTGGGCAGCATGCTCAAAGAGCCAATGGCTCAGACCTGACCAGGCCCCAGGATCTAGAAAAGAGGATGGCAGGGCAGTGATGTCAGCAAGGTGTGACTGCACCAAGGTGCAGTATGCCTACGCCACCCTCAGCAACCCTCAGGTGGGTTCATCAGCTGCACTCAAGAGCTTTGGGACCAAGATTGGCCAGACACCTGGCAAGTGCCATGATACCAGGAAGTGTGACAACTAAGGCGCAATTACAAAACCGGTGGGACAGCATTCCACATCCTGGAAGCCCTAGGGGAAAAGACATAATCCAGATATATAGGCAAGGCCATGTTAAAAGCTTTCCGTGTAAAATCTACCAGGGAGCAGAAGGACTCAACAGTAGAACAGAATGGCCTGCCCTGCTTAGCATTCTGAGAAGCTGAACACATGGCTTTGCAGCCTGAGATCCCAAATCTTCTGACCTTGGACTCCAGCTGCATCCTGAGCTCTTGGTAATGTTCTTTCATCTGCTCCACCATTATCTCTGTCTCCAAACTCACTGGAGTAGACTCACCCACACACAGATTGTCTGCAAAGAAGAAGACACTGTGTGACAGTACGCTAAGGATGCCTCCAGTGCCTTGACCCTTTCGGCCGTTCCCTAGGTGGTTTCTAGCCTCTCCTCACCAAGAGACAAAGCAGCTTTTCACCTGTTACATGTGTTAGTGCATGTCTGGCAGGATGAGCATTCTGCCCTCCATCTGCACTGTATAGAGAACATGCACCGTGGCTAAGGACTCTGGACAGCAGGGAGGGTCAAACTGTCTTGCAAGTTGAGACTACTAAGAATTCAGAGGTTCAAATCTTTAGTAAAAATATTGATTTACCTACGTTTTATGAGTATGTGTATTTTGCATGTATGTCTGTGCACTATTTATATACAATGCTTTGGAGGTCAGAAATCAATGTCAGATGGTCTGGAACTGAAGTTACAGATGTTTGTGGGCTACTATGTGTCTGCTAGGACTGAGCCCAGGTCCTCTGCAAGAGCAACAAATGCTCTTAAGATCTAAACCACTCTCCAGCAAGATTCAAGTCTTTACTATATCACTAGTTGGTTACTAAGTGAGAACCAGGGTTCCCACCAGATTCATTAGGCCCCTTAACTCTCTGAAAGATCCTCACCAGATGATATATTCACTACATTGAGAATCTGGCTCCACATGATGCTAGAACACAGAGGAAATGTGAAGACAAGACAGAATGACGGCAGCTCTGTGAGCTCCCTTCTTTGCAGAGCTTCAAGCTCAAGCCGCTATACTTTTGAACATGTCCAAATGTATGCATGGGCTCACTTACTCAGTCTTTCTCTTGTGTGTGTGTGTGTGTGTGTGTGTGTGTGTGTGTGTGTTTGTTTTTTTTTTTTTTTTTTTTTTTTTGGTGATTCTATGTGATTTGTTTTTTACAGCACATACTGACATACACAGTCTAGTCACCTAAGGCCAGCCATGGAAATCCTGGTAGTGTGAAGGCAGAGGAAAATGTGAACAGCTCAACAATAGTCTATCCCTGCACTCCTGACCAGCGTCATATGCTCTGTGCAACTCAGGCTCCTTAGACACCAGGGGAGCAACCATCATACTCTACCTTCTGGCTAGGCTGGGCTCTGGGCTAAACTGCACACTCTGGGGACTGCATCCCACAGCTTCTTCCCCTCCCCCCCTCCCATAGAAGTATGCCAAGGCCACTCTATTTCTTCCTGAGACTCCCTGGCGATTCTGGCAGCTGTCCAGGCCCCACAGAGGTAAAGTTTCTACTAAGTTCCTCTTGAAGAGCCCATGAGTGTCTGTCTGCCTGCCTCCCTCCCTCCCTCCCTCCCTCCCTCCCTCCCTCCCTCCTTGTCTCTCTCTCTCTCTCTCTCTCTCTCTCTCTCTCTCTGTGTGTGTGTGTGTGTGTGTGTGTGTGTGTGTGTGTTTCCAACATAAATAGCTGTAGGGTACATGGAGACTCAAGTGCTCTCAGAGGTTGGAGAACAAGGCTGGGAAGGCGTAGGTAGGCACAATGTGACGGGAGGGAGGGCTGCAGAGTAATGAGGCCATGAGTGTCACATGCTACTGAGAAGAAAGCAGAGCTGAGAGACTGCATTCGTGACTTCCTGGAACAAGCAGTAGGAAGGCGGAAGTCAGCTAAGTGTCCTTTTATGTCTGAAATATCCTCCCCCAACCTTGGTCTCTAAAACAGACCAAGAACACTTAAACATGGGCCCACATCTTGACTCCATTGTCCAAGAGCAGAAGAGCCTGCAGTGTAGTTTCTATTACTGAATCCAGCAGCCAGGATTACCTCAACTGGGAATATCCCATGCCCACCTTGCTATATGACCTTCCATGCTAGTGACCTTCTATGTCCAGCACTGTCACCAAGTTGCCTGTGACCTCATAGGATCCAACATGAAAACATGCCCCTTGGGCAAATTGTCTCCTTTTGGGTCGGGGAAGTAACCTTTGTGATTTCTACAAACAAATTTTTCCACCCTCCTCTCTTCATCTTTTCCTCTGAGGTGTCACATGTCCAGCCTTGTGGTCATGTCCTAAAGCCCCACTCTCAACTTACCCTCCAGACTGAGCTCCTACCTGCTGGGCCACGTCCAGGGGTCTGCCTTCTATGGGTACGTGGGGTCTCTGAGGGGCTCTGGCGACTCCTAGGCAGCCGCACCCGCAGGCCTTCTAGCTCTGCCTGCAACTCATCATTGCGGTCCTGTAGGTCCTGTGCAGGCAGATCCAGATACATCCTCCGGTGGTTGCAGCCACTCAGCCTTGAGAGGCCCAACCCAAGACCAGTCCCATCTGTAGTAAGCATGCGCTACAGGCTAG
Source organism: Micromys minutus (assembly GCF_963924665.1). Lineage (NCBI taxonomy): Eukaryota > Metazoa > Chordata > Mammalia > Rodentia > Muridae > Micromys > Micromys minutus. The sequence continues at coordinate 55,635,859 of NC_137980.1, read as the reverse complement.
ACACATAGGCAGGTGTGGATTCTGGGCTTCCAGCATGTAACATTAAAGCTGCACTGAAGACTAACTACCTAAAGGTCCTGGCAGAACGAGGGAAACCATTTCTCTACACTCTCATGCTTATGCCACTGGATACATGAAAGGGGCTCATGGAAAAAAGGAATGTTGAGGCTATGAGGAAGATCTTCAGCAGGTGCTGCTTGTCACGAGTAGTAGCATGCCACATGCCTTGGGGGTCAACTCTCGGGACATCTCTGGGGCTGTGTGTTTGTCTCTTCTCACAGCTGCTGAGGCACTGGCATGGAGTTGGATAGCTATGGCTCTTAGGCCTTTGTTTCAGATTAAACGCTACAGAGCAGGGCTGCACTCGGCAGAGAGAAAAGGTATGATATGGGAAGCAGAAGCCTGATGGGGTACAGTCTGCCGGGCAATAGGGGCTGGACTGGGAGAGACACCTCTGATGAGGGTGTAGAGTCTGCACCTGTGACACTCATTACCTTTGCGCTTTAATGACATGTGTCTGGATGAGTAGGCTCAGCCACTTGCTTATAAAAGGACAAGAAAAGAAACTTGTGGCATGCTTTTCTGGGAAGTTTGGAGTCCTGCAAAAATCTTGAGAAGTATGAGAACAATCAGCCCTGCCTGGCTCATATTCCCAGTTCTGAGATTGCTCCTTAAAAGCAAGGCCACCTGTCTTACGAGGATATCCATCTACCCAACATGTAAGGTACTTGGTGAAGCCTAGGACGAATCACAAGGAAGGAAGCCAAGGACACACACAAACACTAACAGTTCCATTTCTGAGTGTGTTTTCTGACTGATTCTTTACAGCCTTCTTTAAGGTAGGACCAATTTTCATGTCATGTAAGATTCTTTTATAACTCTTGGTATCATATCAATTTTATTCTACTGGTATCCCCAGAAATAGCTACAGATTTTCAGCATGTGCTGACTCAAAGCAAGGCCTTACAGTCAGTATAGCTGTAAATTATTAGATGCAACTAAAATCAACTGTCTGCTTTATCCCTATTCTTTATTAATGGCTGAAGACTCATACTACTGACATCCTGACATTTTTCTGTCAGTGGGATTTATCATTGAGTAGGTGTGTGTTATTTTGGCTTTGAAGACCAGACCCAGAACTTATGCATGCTATGTATGGGGGTCTACTAATGAGCTACAACCTCATGTAAAATTTTTAGTGCCCATTAGCTGAGCCCCCATATTACTTATCCTTGGTCACTTGGCAATGTCGCCTCTGAAGGTGAATCTAGAATCAGCAGTGTTATTCCAAGACGTTTCCTACTAAATTAACAGCCATGACATAAACAGCAACTACTGTTTTAGTCTCCCTAGTACCTGTGACATAAAGGAGTAAGTGGGCCTGTGGGCTCTCATGGTTTGGTTGTTGCTTGTTTGTTTTTGAGACAAGCCTTACAACATTTTTTTTTCAGACTGCCTTGTGTTTGTTTTGTGGTAGGTTTTAGATGGGGGGATTGTTTTGGAAATAAGATCTCAGGCAGCCTGGGTTGGCTTCCAACTGGCTATATAGTCAAGATGAATGACCCTAAACTCCTAATCCTTGGGCCTCTACCTCCCAAGTTCAGGGATTATAGGTATTTGCTTGCTTTAAGGTTGATCTTTAGCTCCTTGGTGCAAACAATCCTCCTGCATCAGCTACTGCATTTGCTGAGACAGCACACTATTGTACATCTTCAAGGGCAAGAGTTTCTAGTGTCTAAATTTAACCACACATATGCCTCTCTTTTTTAAATAATGCCTCTGGTAAGTTTTACACCAATTAACTTTTGGTAAATTAAGGCTAACCAAGAGCTGACTAGTAAGGATTTGTGACGGATCATTTAATAGTTCAAAGGTCTTTTTCTTATTAGAAATGGGTCATTTCAACTCCGATTTTCCTTTCTGGTCTTCCTACACTGAAATTTCTTTAAGAAGATGCATTTGGAAGTACAGCCAGGGAACACTTTCTGTCTTGGGAGCTGACTAGCCACTGGAATCTGCAGCACAACCAAGCGATGCCCACGCATGGCTGACCACAGACTGCAATGAGAAGTTCTTGCTGGAAAAAAAGCTCTTGCAATCACTTATGAGCCACCTTGCACTTGACGACCAAGGAGAAGATGGGAAAGAGATGAGGCCTACGTGGCCACTGGGGTCTTGAGGCAGGAAGTTTCTGTGAATCCATAGTGCTGGTCCTGTGTAGCAGGTCCACCCTTCCTGTCACTGCAGGGCAGGCTGTAGGGACAGGCTGTAGAAACAGGACTCAGGGATGCTCAAGAAGAGGGGGAGAGGGGAAAGACACGCACCCTGCACTTTAGCTCATAGTCATTCAGGATGGCTGTGAACTGCTCTTCCTGGGCCAGGAGCTCCATGCTCTGAGGCTCCAGCTGAAAGAGAGAAACGTGTGCATACCGGCACATCAGGTTTCCTGAGAAAACAGGCCATGATGCCCTGACTATGACCCCACTGACCACTGCTTTGAATAGAAAAGACTTGCCTTGTCCTTCAGCACAAACTGGAGGTCACTCTGCAGGCGTAGGACCAGCTTCTCTGAATCCGAAAGCTTTTCTACCACTTCTATGATCTCCTTCTGCAATCGACTGTTCTCCTAGGAGATAGGTGGGTCTGGGCTGGGTTCAGGACACAGAGAAAGATACTGACAAGCTTCCACGTCACTCCTCTGTATGTTGGAGGCTTGTTCCCAGCAGCTTTTTTCAGGAAAAGCCCCAAGAAAGGGAGGCACGTGGCTGTCTGCTGCCTCTGCACCAAGCAGGCAGGGTTTGCTGTTAGAACCCAGTCTCTTATGACAAACCCAACACCTCCAAGGTGATTGTTTCCCCACTGTCTTCTCTTGCTCCCATTCTCACGTTCAGAACGTTCATGGGTGAAGGAAGAAAGGGCTGGTAAAGCATCATGTTTAAGCTGCTTTTAAACGGATGGGTTTGGAGTTGTATCAAAGTGGCTCAGAGGTCCAGCACTCTGATGGTGGGGGCTGGAAGACAAGGGCTGTACTGAGAAGAGTCAAGAGCGTGCCATCACATTAGTAGGCGATGTGAGTTGTGTCCCGATACTCTTCCTACAATGGGGGGGGGGGTGCAGGAACCAGGGTGGTTGGGGAAAAGGCCACAGAGGTCTTTAGTCATTAGGCAAAAAAAAAATCTGGGAGCAGTACGAAAGAAGGCACCCGGGTAAGTGCTTCTGAAGCTTGGCTGTCCACACAGCTAAGATGGCTTTGGGGAGCCAAAAGCAGTGTAGACACAAGGCAGGGACATTCACCAAAACCTTAAAAGTTGTGGCTATGAATCCAGGTCACAGCAGGCAGTGTCTAGAGATGTTCTAGACCCTAGAGATGCAGCCGTGCTGGCTGTGGTAGCTGATTCACTTTGATTTTGAGATCATATGACTCAGAAGAGAGGAGGATGGAGCAAAGCCAAGACTTCCTACTTTGAGTGGGAGCATGACATCACCTTGTTCTGCCAATACGTACCCTCCCAGCTTACAGCAGGGACGCATCCCACTTACCTTTAGAGCCAATGTCAGTTTCTCTCGGAGACTGGTCTCCTCAGCCTGGAGGCGGCCCACATCCTGCTCCAGCACAGCTCTCTGCCTGCGGGCTTGCTCCCAGAATAGCTCCCGCTCCATCTCTACCTCAGACCGCAGGAGGCTCAGCCTTCCCCTGTACTCTTGCTCTAGATGCCTACAACAGAGCACAATGCAAAGCCCCACTGGGAAGTGTCTTTGGGATGCTCTCTCTGCTGGACCCTGTCAATCTGCTCGGCAGATGAACTGCCTATGCCAGAGATAGAGACATTGCATATTCTTCCTTCATGGGTTGGTGGAACTGCCCCCAGACAAGGGGGTTGGGGTGGTGGTGGTAAATACTCAAGCTGTACTTGGAACCCTGGGGTGAGGAAGTGGGTAGAAATCTCTGCATAGGTGCCCTAGATGTCTTATGTCTACCCACCTATCACACCCACATTGTACCACATCGTGCCAGGCAGCCCTAGCCTACAGAAGCCCTGTGGCAGGCCTCTAATGCCAGATAATCAAAGTCAGCCTCCCTTTCTAGGAGCCAGACTGCACAAAACCCGTGGACAGTGAGTTCCTGTGATCAGGGGAGGCACAGGAACTCCTCCGAGTCTACTCTCATCTTCTGCAAGCGCTGCCCAGTGGGAAAGCAGAGCAAGCTTTTGTCGGTTACTCTAGTGGCAGCTGCACAGCCTTTAAGTCTCTCTAGACTGCAGTAGGGTCAGTGACTAAACCAGAGAGGAGGTGCAGGTTCAGGCTGTGTCAGCTGGACTTTTATCTCAGCTGAGAGTTTTCCAGAAACAATACCCTAAAGGGAACAAGATGGAGGAAGGGAAGCTGTGATTTGGGGGAAAGATATAACAAATCTCATTTATACTTAGAAAAAACTTGGGGAACTTTTGTTTTTTAAAGATATTTTAAGGGTTAGAGATTTATCTCCGTGGTAAAACTCTTGCCTAGCAAACATTAAGGCTCTAGGTTCAGTCCTCAGCTCTGGAGGGAAAAAAAAAAGGTATTTCTACAATATGTTTTATCCTATTTAGCTCTTTCACCCCACTTAAAAACCTTAGGAATGCACAACCAAAATAAAGTGGGTAAAATTGCATACTTATAATCAAATCTCTGCAGTCATCAGAAAAGTAAGTGTGTGTGAACGCTTGTGTGCGTGTGTACATGCAGCACATGGATGTAACTATGTGCATGCACATGGGCACGTGGAAGCCAGAAGTCAACATCAAGTGTTTCTCACTATTATTATTATTTATATTATTATTACTATTATTACTAAGGCACACCTGCAGGCACGTGTGTCACACCCACATCCAGTCACTGCATTGCTCAGACCTGTCTTAGTCACCTGCCGTAAGTGGGCACACTAGCTTTGAACCATCCCCAAAGTCCTTTCTACACTCTTTTCAACAACAGCTTCACTCAGAAAACACAGGGACTTCATAAGCAGTTCTGTGAAGGCAGAGGAGAGGGTCTTAGAGGAGCAAACATGGGAATGAGTCAGCCTGGGCCAGAGCACGGGGGAGGAGTTCAGAAGCTGGGAAGCCAACAGTCACCAACTGCTCACGAGAACAGAAAGTCATTTCTTACAGAAACGCCCTCTGTGATAAGCCCAAGTGGTTTATGCCAAGGGGAGGTGACCTAGACCAACAAATCAAGTGCCCTGATTCCACCACTTTGTGGGTCTCCCATATGTGGTTTCAGCCCTATATATACCTTTCTATAATGAGGCCCCAGCTCAGGCTGACTGGAAACACTTGGAGTAGATAGCACCGTCCTATCAAGATACTGGAGAAGTAAGCACGCAGCCACGCTCACTCACACTCACAGCTGAGCGCCCATAGGCACTTACATGCTTACCTCAAGCACTGCAGTCAAGGCTCACACCTCAACTATAGGTCACCTTACACACATGAGCCTGCAGCGTCTACCGTTCCCCAGAGCTGAGAGGGGCACATGTGGATACAAACATGAGCCCTGTCATACCAGAGACGAACAGTGTGGGGCAGCATCGGATGCAGGAAGGGAGGCAGAGAGACGGCCTTCTGTACACATCTATAGGAACTCCAGTGGTCACTGAGAAGTAGGGGCTCCTCACAGTTCACCAAAGGCCATGGCTGACTCTGAAAGGCCTAAAATACACCTGACCTAGTAAAGTGAGCAGGCTTTGCACCCCTTGGTGCTTCTTCAACCTAAGGTTCTTACACTCCCCAAATAAATAAGCTATCTTTGAAATCGTGTAAGACTGGCCAGGCACAGTGGTCCGTGCTACTATTTATAACCACAGCTACTCAGGAGACTGAGGCAGGAAGATTCCAAGTGGGCAGTCAGCTCAGGGAGCTCAGTAAGACTGTCTTAAGACGAAATAGAAAGGGCTAGAGCTATAGCTCTGTAGTACAGCACTTGCTCAGTACGCGTGAGACCTGGGAAGAAGGGAGAGGAATGGGGTAAGACCTGGACAGAGAAGACTCGGGCTTTAACTCCATACATCCACGAGTGACGGTGAGCGACTGATGAGCTTGTCTGACTCTGGCTGAAAGTGGGACGAACGCCGGGGCTTCGGAGAGGCAGCAATGACACAGACAGAATGACAATGACATCAGCTTGAAACTCCATCATCTCTTTCCTAACCTCTGCCTTTGGGATGCCCGGCAACAGTGGCAGAACAGCCGTGGTGAAGGAAGAACGGATAGGAGGTAGGGGCTGCCTGCTGAGCTCCAGATACAGGGGGATTACCCTGAAGAACCTGTGGTGACTGACACCAGCTGCCCTCAATTACAGAAGGTGTCGTCTAGGCTCCAATCCGACCTTACTCTGCCCATCCCTTGTCCCTGTGGTCATGATGGCCTAATAGTACCCTTGCCAGGTGGGTGAACTCAGGCACCACAGCTACAAAAGTAAATAAAGAAGGATGAAAATCCCTGTGAAATCCCCTGAACTCCCATCAAGCCTGTGTGGAAGGCTCCTTTACTGTCTCGAGTAACACTGAGGGAGACATTTAACTCCACACTCCCACACTGTCAGGACTGCTGTGAAGAAGCATGGCACAGACTCCTCAGCTGCCTTCCTTTCCTCCTCTCAGGTAGGGCGGTCTACACTGAGACAGGAGCTGCCACTCAGTGAGAAGCACAGAGATTCAGAACTGGCCCCACCCAGCCCACAGGGGAAGAACTGAATAAAGAAAGAGTTCAGCCGTAGCAGAACTGCATCTGGTCTTCCACTGGCCTCTCCTGGATGAGGGCCCAACCCAAGATGGAGAAGATGGGGAGACAACCAGCACTCTCTGGTTTACATCAGAACACAGATCTGGATGAGTAAAAGTATCAGGTAGATGACCACCTAGCCAAGGATGGCCGGGAAGCCAAGGACTCCCACAGCAGAGCTGGAGATGCTCCTCTGATGCCTTAACTCCAATCTTCATGCCAGGGGTTTCTTCCTATGCCTGTTTAATAAACCCAAGAGGTAACTTTGTGGTTTTCATTTTGGCCCACTGAGCCACCTTCTCTCACCGACTCTTATGGGTCAGTCCTGGTGCTGTTCCTTCCAAAGCACTCACCATCTTGCAATACAGTTAACTCCAGTTAAGACATAACCCAGTAAATTAATGGACAGAGCTAAGATCTTTTTCCACGACCACTGGCACACAGGGGTCACTGTGCTAACACCACACAAAACAGGACACTGCTTGTTAGATACAAACTTCCTTTCAAAGTATGTGTCCCCAGAGTCATCCCAACTTCACTGGCTCCAGTAAAACAGCAAGATCACTTCAGCAGGTAGCAGCCCTGACCCCTGGCTGGTCTCCAAGAATGGGAGTGAGTCACTGCCGTGGCAGCCCAGGAGCTACAGCTGTGGGCCCAAAACCTACTTGATTTTCTTTTCCGTGAGTTGTTCCAGGGCTGAGTGGCAGTCATCCATTTCTCTCACAAAGTCCAGGTTCCTCTTCTCAGCTTTCTCCAGGTCCTGCCTCACCTTGTCGCGCTCCTGGACCAGCTGCTCCACTTGCCCTCTGCCGTGGGAAGGACAGATGGAACACTGCTGTCAGCCTAACAGACTTGCCCAGGCTTCACTGCCCAACACCCTCCTGGAGTAGTCTACAATTGTGACCATTTTACCAGTGCACATATATAACAAGGCCAAATGGCAGTCTTAAAAGTGAGACAAACCAGATGCCAGCCCATTAGGAAGGTTTACTCAAAAGGACTTTTTTTTCTGTGTTAGCCTTAGCTCAGAGGTTCCTTGGCTATTGGGCCCTCTCAAACCACAGGGTTTCTGCCTCTACAACAGTGAGCTCTTGAATCCGCGGGATGAAGGTCAAGTTCAAATCTTAAAACATAATAAAAGTGGTTGAATGAGGTCCTGGACATACTTATTTCTAAGCGTGTCCCCACATTTAAGGATGCACTGGTAATCTTTAAAGCAACAGTGAACAGCTATGGGCCCTCAGGCCTCCGCTGTTCTCTTCATTTGGGTTCTGTTTACAGGGGTGGGAGAGCAGGAAACAGGCAGACTGGGAGTCACAGGGGAGTCTGAGGTGAGGCACAGGAGGTATGACCTGAAGTTTCTGGGAGGTGGACCCTGCCAGCAGAACTTTATCCCATTCCCTTTTGGGCTCTTACTGGTGGTAGCTCAGTTCCTGGCGGTAGCTGGCTAGGGCTGCTTGCTGAATGACACCATCAACTGTTAGGAGTTCATTGTCAAGGGCCCAGGTCAGCTCCAAGAGGTTCACCTTCTCATCCACACTGAAGTCCAGGCTCTGGAATCAGGAAGCCCCAGAAAGCAAGGGGGAGTGAGAGACTTCTCCAAATGTACCCTTGCCCTGTGAAAGTGCAGGGGTTCATACCCACCGAGGCTACTACAGCAAGCACTTGCCCTTTTCCTATCTGCAACTGTTGTTGTTGGGGTGTTCTTTCTCAACCCCAGTAACTCAAGTGGGCTGTCAACACTGAGGTTCCTCATCATAATGTAGTCCTCAAGACCCTATTACAACAGTGAGCACAACCCAACATGAACAGTTCTACCTAATCCAAGTACAAGCTGCATTAAGGAGCATATCCTACCACTATACGCCACAGGGATTGAAAAGAACTGGGGAGTGGGGCCCTTCCCCTCTCTGAAACCAATAGCTTTAAATGCTAAGGTAAGGATTTGGACCACCCATGTGAAGAGTATCTCCCTACAGCCTAAATCATCACAAAACAGAAGAGGAGAGACCAAAGTTCTGACATAGCCACTTAACACTTGACATCCAACTACTCAGGGCCAGTCTGGCCCCTGACAGGCTCCTTTCTGTGTGAATAAAAAGGTCTCGCTATATAGTTCACAGACAGGGCAAGAGTGCAGGGAGCTACACAAACGCACCCTTCTTCAAAAGGGTCCCCAGGTGGATCAAGGTCAGAAAAGTTAGACAAGTATGTCTCTGTGGAGAACCGTTGTGGCACCTCTGGTCAGCTGGAGGAGGAGAAATATTACTTTTTCAGGACACCTTGAAGCTGACCATAGGCAGGAAACTGGCTTTTGTGCTGCGCCCCTCAAGGGCTAGAATTAAGCACATTTGCATCTGAAGTTCAGAGCAAACTGCTTAGGACGTGGCTCTGGAAGGTACATTTACATTTGACATGCAGCTCTGGACAGGGCAGATTCATCAGACGTAGGCTCCGCAGTCATTTTGTCTTTTGAGACCCTCTTTTGTCCCTGATCCTCACACCTGGCCTCCAGAAGGATGTTTACAGGATCTTTGATTGTTAACTTGCTTGTTCCCTGTCTCAGAGCTGATGTAATCTTTCTGCATGTAATTAAAGTGGTATATAAGAAGACTAATAAACAAAGGTTTCACTTCGGTCATGAGGCTTAGACCTCACGTCGGGCGAAGTCATGTTGCAACATTAACTAACCATGACTCCCTTTTCTTTCAATCCTCGCTCCGGCTCTGAAGGGAACCAAGTTGGGTGTCCGAGCTGGTCTCGGACTTGTCACAGCAACAGCTTCTTGTCTAAGTAAAGGGGAGCCATCAAAGCTACCCTGGAGAGCTGTGGAGTTGAGTCAATGGGTAAAGTACTTGCTTTGAAGTGTAGAAACCTAAATTTGAATGTTCAAGTAAAGCTTGGTGCTGTAGCTCACATCTGCAATGCCAACACTCTTATGGTGAAATGAGAGGAAGGCAGAAGGAACCCTCAAAGCTCATAAGCTAGCTGGCATATGCACTTACGGACAAGAGAGCTTGTCTCAAACAAAATAAAAGGCAAGAACTGATACCTGAAGATGTCCTCTGAGCTCCACAAGTGCACCATAGCATATGCATACACATGCATACACAATACACACACACACACACACACACACACACACACACACACGCACGCCAAAACCAAAATGAATAAAGCTAGGTGATGGTTCCTGCCTGTATTCTTAGAACTCATAGGGTGGAATAAGAGTATTTAAAATGATAAATATATAGCTTCGGGAATTAACTATACAGAGCAACATCAGTACAGAAGCAGGGAGACTGGGATGGGAACACCGTGCACTCACTGTACCCAGGACCCAACTCCCTACTTGTGCAATCACAGGAAGGGCTGCATAAATTACTAGTGACACAGTATGATACCAACACTAAGAAAACTAGGCTAGGCTGTATCTGTCTATGTTTAGAAGAACTCCACCAGAGGCTCGCTGCATGTGGGTGCACATTCGCAGAAGGAAGCCTGTGGCGTTCCTCTTCAGATACAATTCTCCTAGGCGTTTGTTTGCTGGCCGCTGTTGTTTTGAGATAAGTTCTTCTGTTAGCACTTAGGGTTTCCAAGTAGGTTAAGCTGGTATGCCATGGAGCCAAACCCTGAGGATCCTCGTCTCTGCCTCATCAGGGCTGGGAGTACAAACTCACTCAGCTCCTCATGCATTTGTGTTGAATAGTTTACCACCTCTCCAGACCTCTTTGTGATTCTTTTTTTAAACAGGATTTCTTTGTATAACCTCTCCTGGAACTCTCTCTGTAGACCAGGCCGGCCTGGAATTCACAGAGGTCTGCCTGTCTTGGCCTCCCAAGCGCTGGAATTAAAGGCATGTGCTACCACCACTTAGCCAATTGAAGTTTTTGCTTGTTTGTTTGTTTTTCAAGAAAGGGTTTCTCTGTGTAGATCTGTCCTGGAACTCACTCTGCAGAACAGGCTGGCTTCAAACTCAAAAGCCTCCCAGGTGCCGGGATTAAAGGGGTGCACCCATCACTGCCCAGCTCCCTAGTTGTGATATATAAATGTGTGTGTGTGTGTGTGTGTATGTGTGTGTGTATGTATGTATGTATGTATGTATGTATGTATGTATGTATGTATATATGTCTGTATGGGTGTGCTCCCCTGAGTGCTGGTGACAATAGAGACCAGAGACATAAGGTCTCTTGGTTTTGGAATTTCATAAAGCAGTTACTGGGTACTGGGTACTGAGTCTGTGTCCTATGTAAGAGCAATAGGCAGACTTAATTGCTGAGTTATCTTCTGGCACCAAATTGTAACCATAACCCCCCACCCCCAAATAATGAAAAGCAAAATTTGGAAGAAAAACTAAATCTAGTTTATACCACCTCCTGGAGGTAAGTAGTTTCTTAACCCTGCTGGCCCCAGAGAGCCTGACCTGGCTGTCCCAGGGCAGATCTCTAGCTAAACCACAAAGGATAAGCCCACCTGTGAGAAATCATGTCGGCTCACTGTGGGTGCATCATGACTGGCTATGTGACTGGGAGGGGGCAGTGAGAGGGATGTCAAGTGAATAAGTAAAAACAACAAACAAGCAACAACAATAAAAAGAAGACTGTGTACCTTCCTTCTTAGGTGACAATCAGGGATGGTGTTTACAACTGAAACTTACCTTTGAAATGGCATTTCCTGACTATTTTCTTTATGTTTTAAAGTTTCAAATTAAATTTCCCTACATTTTAATTGCAAAAAGAAAAAAATACTTCCTCTGGGGGCTCCCACGCATGGGGTGAAATGCTGTCAGTAATGCTCTGCTGCATTTATCTCCTGTGGACATGTGTCCCCCATGTTCCCTGCTCAGCCGAACAGTGCCTTAGATACTAAACAGGGCAGCCGTAAGTTGCAGACCTGCAAGACTTCCCTGCCATTCTGAATGCCCTCCTGGGCCCATGCGGAGATGATCTGCTCAGGAAAGGCAAAGCCACTGCCATCGTCGACACTGGAGAAGAGGCGCAGGCCTGAGCACACAGACACGAGGGACGAGGTGGTGGTGGTGTGGCAGCCACTCTCCTCCTGCACATCAGGAAGGAAGATGCCCTGAGCACTCAGATTGTGGTGTCTGTGCACACTAACACGTCTTACCTGGACAGCCTGTGTTCAGTACTTTGCCTTCTCATGGAAGCCTTCAGAAGAGAACGCAAACCCGCAATGACCGGCAGCCCCCTCCCTAGGAAAAATGCTTGGCATAGCCTAGGAGTTACCTGGAATCACATGGTTCTGCAGGGAACAAAGTAGAATTGCACCAGTCCTTGGACCCCAGCCCCTGGTCTTGCAAGGGTCCCTGGATACCTGCTCTTACATATCACCGTCATCTCATACCTGTGAGGCCCGAGCCAGCTCTGGCAAACAAGTCATCAAGTAAAAAGGACCATAAGGAGATCTAGCCATTTCTTCCTTTGTTAAGAAAGTGCATGTACCAGGAAAACCCAGGCTAAGAGAGGAAATGACAGATGAGCCCAGAAAGGGGCAAAATAGTCAAGAGTAGAACTCCACATTTTCCAGAACTCAGCCCCACAGCCCAGTTGCTAAGCAGTGCTAAGGAGGTTTGTGGGACAGTAAACTCTCCCTGAGGGATGAGGGAAAGCTACCTGTGAGGCTTCTCTACTACCTGAACCCAAGGGTGAGAATGGTCTCCTACCCTCTCCTGTCCCACCTGGGGTTCTTCACAAATCTCAGCTGTAAGGAGCCCGGGAACTGAGGGAGGCAGTGCTTGCTGTATACCAGGGAACATCATGCACTCACTGTACCCAGGACCCAACTCCCTACTTCAGGATACAGATGGGCTGCTGTGGACTCTCCTTACAACCTCCACTTTCTCCATCCATCTCCTCTCTCTTCTCAAGATTCCTGGGCTGAAATTCTTTCTCCAACACTTACCAGCCTGTCATCTCCCATACTAGCTTGCCCCTTTCTTGGGCCTCAGATTGACAATTCTCCTAGAGCAGCCTGAAACTGTTTCGCCAATGTGCAGCATTCTGGGCAGAGCTTGCTAGAGGTTCTCTTGCCACCCACCGATTCCTGCAGCTCCAGTCCCCTTCTTGTCCAATACACCAGCTCTTTCAGCTGGCCCAACCTCTCCAGCATGTCCATGGAGAGAGAGTATTTGCTGAACTGTGTGGCTGTCTTTCAACTCTTGTTTAAAACAAAGCAGACATCTTGTCCCATTTACAGAGGAGAGAGGACTCACTGCTATGTCTACCGATGGCCATCTGAACACAAGCACTGAGGAATTGCTAGTCCCTCCTCTGGCTCTAGAAGGATAGGATGGGGGTAAATCCTTCTGGAGCTTGTTTTCATGGAGATGGCACAGACACATGAAGCCACCAGAGCCCCACATGGGACATGATAGGCTCAACCCTATAGTCAAGCAGGTCACTTTGTTGAAGTCCTTGAGTCTTGAATGTTGTTGCCCAAAGTAAAAGACAGGCATTCTGAAACGAGGCATCAGAAGGACAGGAATCTGGCGCTTTACAGACTAATCAGACTCTGTCCTCTAGCTGTCTTGGCAGCATGTGGCATAAGATAGAACACAGTGTGTATGCACTTATGGAGTATCCACAGTGAGTACAGGCTTATGCTTATGAATGTACACATTTGTATACAAACTGTGAGCAGGTATGAATGTGTGCATCTACAATGGCTATGCAAATAGAGAACCTGTGCTTGTCTTTGGCAGATGTGCACATTCAGGAGATGTAGAGTACACAGTAGGTACACATATACAGTAATGTGCACACGTCAACACTGAGTGGTGCACAGAGACTGATCACAAATCTATAGTGGGTATGCATGCACTGTAGATGTTAATGTGTAGATGTGAAGGAACACACATCCAGTGGATGCGTGGATGTGTAGGTATGGTGGACTGCATGTCTCTATACTGGGCGATGCAGAGCCGAATCACATCTATATACAGTGCATGTGCAGACCCTACAGATGGAGGTGGGTCTACAGCAGGTATGCACTTACAGTGGATGCAATGGGTCCTCATGAAGTTCTCATGTACAATGGATGTGCACACGTCTAGAGCGGGTATACACATAGAGAGCCTGATACATCTAGAGTGGGTGTATACAGATAGAAAATGTGCATACATAATTGGTAAAAAATATACAGTGAACATACATATGCACAACTGGTGAGCATTTATAGTATGTGAACAGAAGATACACACATAAAACGGATGTGCCACGTTTACAGTAGCAATGCAAGTATGGTGCATGTGTGTACACTCACTAATTTGTACATGTGTAACTGATGTGTGCAGCGAGCACAGTACAGTAAGCATCTGTGCATGCAGCTGTATGCCTCTGCTGTATACCTGTATGTGGGAATTTTGTGAGCAAGGCGAACTAGGTGGGAAGATGGCCCAACATCAACAGTGCCAGAAGCACAGGAGCAGTTCACCAGGTGGAGGAAAGGAAGTAAGGTAAACAGAAAGGACCTGTAACTTCTGGCACATTCTAGACCATGACCTCTGACAGATGAAGCTACTAGGTGAAGACGCAACTTCTGAGAAGCATATGGGACCCAGAGTCCTCCTTATATGCTAGCTTGGGGTGTTCAGGCAGTTGCTGGGTCCTGTAGGAGGAGGTTCGGAGACACTGAGGTTATCATTTGATAACAGATGCCAGTGATATCAAAGCACGGGAAACACTCAGTGGCCTCACTCAGAGGGGGTAGGTATCCATCTGAACCAGCTGAATGTGATTTGTGTTTATATGTGGTGCTAAGAATGGCCCAGAGCTTGCCCATGCTGGGAAAGAATTCCACCACTGAGCCACACTCAGCTCCTGGCATTTTAGACTTGCAGGGCTGTTACCATTCTTCAGTGCTGGCTCTGCCTAGTCCCACAGACTCAAAAACTCAGATTCTCAAAAGCACCTTGCTCATACCAATGCCTGTCCCCAGAGCTACCCTGTGCTATGTCCTGATGCTAATGAAACAAAGTGTTGGGCCAGTCACCGCTGAGCAAGGTGGATATACAAAATAAAATTCAAGACTTCAGGTCAGGAAAAATAATCCACATAGAGGACAAACATCAGACAAGCTACACTAGTCTACAACCCAGGGAGAGGGAGACCGTTGCCTCTTGAAAAATCATCACTCAATGGCACATGGAAAGGACAACCTGAGGAACGGCCATGTTCCTCACCTCTTTGCAGAAGAACACAGAGCTCAGGAGGTAATACACATAGGAATGAGCACCAGATGAGCTCAAGGTCCAAGAGCACCGTATGATGTACAGGTGTGTGCACATTTATGCAGCTTCTGAGCTCAGTGCCATGACAACTGCAGAATCATCAGCCAGCACCCTCATCTGGCAAGGAGCAACACCGAGCACTGTTTGTGTTTGACATTTAATTCTCCCATTTTACCTGATAATGAGACCAAGGCCTGTTTGGTTTGGTCGGACTGGAAGGTGCTGGAAGCGAAGGAGGCTCATGACCAAACAGGCCAAGCTGAAACTCTGCGAGGCTCACTCTGCCATCTCCATCTTGGTCCAGTTTGCTGAACAGTTCTTCAAGTTCCTAGACAAAAGCCAGCACCCTTCAGGCTTGGAGAGCCACCTTGCTCTGTCCCTCTGGCTCCAAGCACCCAACTAGGGCCCTTAGCGTATCCAAAGATGAAACTATCTAGCTGTTTTCCAAAGACTGCTTCAGCTGGTTTGTTTGGATACTACATGGCCTTCACAGGAGGAAGGGGAGAGCATCTGAATGCCCTAACTCAAGAGATACTCAAGTGTCCACTGTGAACAGGAATTTGCTGAAAACCTAGCCTGAATCTTAGTTTATTGTCCAGCAAGGATACCAGGCAGGAACAGTAACAGGTGGGAACCTATGGTATCACCACAGCCAACCTCCTCTCCAAGTCTTCCCAAAAGACTGGCATCTTACACCTGGGGTGTAGCAAGGCTCACACGCTGTGTTGGGCTGGGCAGAAGAAGGATATTTGGTTCAGGCGGAAGGACAGCTGGAAGTGAAACTTTTAGAAGCAGCTGAGACCCTCTCGGGCAGCTGACAGTTTATGAGGGTGGGCTGTGTGGGTGAAAATGGACTCTGAAAGGCATCTCAGAGTTTTATGTGGCAGCACTAGAAGCCATCAAAAGATCTGAGATTACAAACTGTAGAAGAGAACTGCTGTCTGAAGGTGAACTGGTTTTCCAGGCTCAGCACTAAATGTGACCACTACAAATACCACGTCACTGAGGTAGCCTTCACCTGTTTCTCAAGACCATGGAGCCCGATACTTCGGCAGACCACAGCCAGATCCTGCTCACTCAGGTGACCACTGCTTCCAACCCCTAACTCGTGCCAGATGCCCTGGACCTGGTTCTCAGGAGTGTTGAAGGAGGGGCTACAGGATTTTCGGGGAGTTCCGACGACCTCACAACCCCAGGATCGCAGCTGGCCTGAAACAAGGGAAGGTCATAGTTAAATGCTGATAAATAATAATAAAGAAACCACAATGGAATTCTTAGACTTATGGGCATTAGTTTTTTGGTTTTTGTTTTTTTTTTGTTTTTTTTGTTTTTTTTTTTTAATAATTCAACAAGTTACATAAAAACCAGTGTTCTCAAGAAGAGCCAAGCCTGAGTATTCCAAATGGGCAGCGAAAAGCATACCAAAGGGCCTGTGGCCAGTGCAGCCTGATCCAAGACGTAGATTACAGGGTCTAGACTCTGCCTATGGCCCATGGGTAGTCAAAACTAGAAACTGTGTGTCTTCATGAGTGGGTTAGTGTCTTTTCAGCTCTACAAATGCATCTACTGGGCAGCTCCCAATTCTTTATGGTGGGCTTGGGGCTGGGAACTCTATAGCTTGAAGAGAATTCAGTTTGTTCAACCAGCCCCAGACACACCCTTCCTGGTCACTGCAGCCTGACACATGAGTACCTTTCATCACTGGTCTCTTCAAACATTTAAAACAACTTCCTGCTGCCCAGTCTCACAGGTGGGGCTTTAAAGAGTTTTTTCAGTTTGCTTCCTACTTGCTTACTGAAGCACATACCACATTCATGTTCTCAATTCTCTACCTGTCTCAAAAGACTGGCCCCATCTTTTTGGCTCTTCCCCATGAGGCAGTTTAAAAGCAAAACTCCAAATTCTGATACTTTTTCTTTGACTACTACCCAGGGGTCTGAAGCATCTCTGCACCCTTAGAAGCCCTGAGACAGCTTTCACCAACAAACATAAAAGAAGTCATGCTGTGTGATCTTGGGATAGGCTCCCACAGTACAAGAGATTGGTAGCCCAGCTGGCCAGACCTTGTATGAGGAGACCTGAGCCATTAAGGTATGAGGAAGCCCAGCCATGCTGAGAGGTTTTTGATTCAAAGGCAGTCCACATCTGAGCCTCAGACCAGCTATGTGGGTCACCTTCACCTCCTCCCATAGTAAAGGACTCAGCCTTCATGGGTCTCAGCAGAGGCTCTGGGTACCAATGACTCTAATCCATGCTACCCACCTTCTTCAGGTTTTCCTAAGTACTCCAATGCCCTTCCCAGGGAAGCTCTGCTGTAGCAGCATGAAGCACTTGGCTGCTGTGGCTATTAAGACCTGGCGTGACCCTCACTTTTGTTCATAAGCTCATCAACAACCCTCTGCATGAGCCTTGGTTGCACTAAGTAAGAGGTGCTCAGACTGCCTTCAGCCTGTCGAAAGGGTGAGAAAGGCCTAGGCAGTTATCCCCTGGCCAGTTCCTTAGGGTCTGAAAAGCGTTCAGGCACAAAAGGCACCCCCATGCTGGCAAGCTACTTTCATCACTTCTGCGCCATTGCTGGTGTTGGCAGCTAATTGTATATCGTCTTCTTGCTTTCAAATTGTTTGCCACTGGCCTTGGTATTATCTCTCCAGTTAAGTTTCAGGAGTCAGTTCATTTTTTATTAGTGTGTGTGTTGTGTGTGTGTCTGTCTGCCTGTGTACATGTCATTGATACATAAACATGTAACGTGTGGAGATGTCAGTGTCCTAATTATTTACCACCTTACTCTCCAGGACGGAGTATATCACGGAGCCGGGAGCTTACTGACTGGGCTAACCTAGGGAGTCAGCAAGCCATCAGCAAGCCCTAGGGACCCACTGTCTCTGCCTCACCAGTGCTTGGGTTTCAGATGTGTGCTGACAAACCCATCTCTCATCACAGAAGCAACATAGGCAAATATGAGTCTGAATAAATCAAGTCGCTTCTCTATAGAACCTCCTAGGGCACTACTATGAAAAACTTTGTGAGTTTCTGCGCCCCCACGAAATGTAATGCAACTGCCATCCCAGAAAGGTGCTAACGGATTCCACATCCAGCTCATGCCTTTGCACCCAGTGGCTATTTGGAGCTCAGCATCATACATAAACCACAGCATTTCCAATAGCCAAGAGCCCCTGGTCCAGCTACACTCCCCTGATGCTGGTGTGCTGATGTGCTCCAACTCTGGAGCTTTGGTTGCTGTGTCAGGCTCTTCAGGAGCAGGACCATGTGCTACTCTCTGCTGGAGGACAACTCACACCCTGGTAAGGTCTGAGGCTACCCCTTCACAGCACAAGAGACTGCAAGCAGGCCAAGCAGATCCCTTTGGCCTAAGACTCCCGGGTAATACCTGTCACCTGGGTTCACACTGGAACACACAGACCATGATTAAGAGCAGCAGCCTCTGCAACACTGTCCAGAAGCCTCAGTCTCAGCAAGTGCTGGTCTTGGGGGGAAACTGAGGACCAAGTGACTGTCTCTGGGGCGATTTCAACATTCTAACCACCTTGAAGGAGGAACCTACGAGGGCTTCACACATACAGAACATGTAGTTCCCAAAACATTGCCCTCTCCAACAACCTGGCTCTCGGAGCTCTAATCAGACAGAGCATGAAATATGAAGGGTTACCTTGTGCTTCAAATAATTCATTCTGAGGTTCTTTAGCACTCTCAGCATCTTCATCTGACTTGAGGCTCTGTGAAAAACAATGGAAGAAAAGATGTGAGTACCCCAGTGGGTGACACAATGGGTGGAGCGCCAGGAATAAGCACAAAGGATGCTGGGGTAGGAGGAGCTAACTGAAGATGCACTTCAGCTGGCACCCCAGGCTGATGTTCAGCAGGTTGTGGTCCTACTAAGTAGAGTTTTGTATGTTGTAAAGACTAACACCCTCTCTAAAGCAAAAGGGTTCAGACATAAGGTTGGCCACATGTCTTGTTCTTCGTACTCTGGCTCCTTAGCCTAAACTGCCAGAGGCCACACTGAAAACAGAAAGCTCCTGCACATCACAGCAGAACCTGGCCAGCTTTGATAGAAATTGTCCCACATTCCACTCATGGACACCTTCAACAGATACTGTGATTATCATGGCCCTGTGCACAATCCTTTACCATGCCTACAAGTTCAGCAAACAGAAGGGCAAGCCTCTGTCCCTTTAGGGGTTTTGGGGGACAGCACAGTCTGTGGTAAGCAGGGAGAGCAGAGAAGACAGGGACATCAAGGAATGTGTGAGCTGAATAAAATCCTCACCACATCAGCAGACCAGACCAGAATTAACACAAAGTTCTGAGCCAGTGTGACCTGCAGACTCCCAAATGAATGCCTGGGTGACCAAGATTCTGTTCCTTTAAAGCTTCCCAAATTCTCAGGGGTCAGAATGCATGTTGGTAATAAGCTCTCAGTTTCATTTCTCTAATGCATTTAACTCAGCTGATAACACAGCGTTCCTTGTGTTTGTACTCCGAGTCAGAGATAAAAGCATCATGATGGAGGTGGGGGGTCACTAACTCAGAACCCACCAGGCTTTACAGAGGTTCCTTTTCCCACTGAGACACCTCACCTACCCCATGCACAGATGTCTTAAAAAAAAAAGATTTATTTATTTATTGTATATGAGTACCCTGTAGCTGTTTTCAGACACGCCGGAAGAAGGCATCAGATCACATTATAGATGGCTGTGAGCCACCATGTGGCTGCTGGGATTTGAACTCAGGACCTTTGGAAAAGCAGCCAGTGCTCTAAGCCATTGAGCCATCTCTCCAGCCCCCACAGATGTCTTTCCATGTAGCAGAAAAGGCTCCTACAATGGCTCAGGGGCAGGAAAATAAAAGGACGACTCCCATCCTCCAGGAAGTATCCAGCTGCACCTTGCTGGACTACAGATGTGTGGGCCTTGGTATAGCCTGAGGCAGAGAGTACTGTGGATTTGGTACCCACATTCCTAACCCTGAGGCTTACCAAAGGCTTCTTTTTCCACTCCCTGGTACATAATCTTCCCCTGTTCTGAAGCCCTGACTTGGACCTTTTATAATAAAAGAAAGATGTGGCTGGTGAGCTCGGCCTGGGACCGGGAGTGCCCCAAGTAGAGAAGAGAGCTTCGCCGCAGCTGCCGTGTGTGCACAGGCTGCTAACAACTCAAGTTGCCCAGGAACTTGGTTACCTGCCACATTCTCTAGGACAGTGACAAAATAACAATTACTCCCCTAATGTTTGGCAGTCTAAATGGGAAGGGCTGGCTGACTAACCTCTACGCTTTCCAGAGATGCAGAACGTCTCAATGGAGGCTTCACACTGCCCTTGGCTTGCTGTTCTGATCCATATTTGGTTGCGGTGGCAGAGTCACCGAGCTCAGGGAGGCTCCGACGGCCATACCGCTTAGAGCCACTCATGTACTTTGGAGGGACAGCACAGGAAGTAGCTGGAAGGAGAAAAGGAGACAAGTGGAGAGAGGACGGCTATGAAGCTGTAGGTACTGCATGGTGACATGACCCTCCCTTAGAAGTTGGGTGATTAACCCCCAGTATGGCTCAACAGACACACTGTTGAATGCCTGTTAGTCTGAAGGACACAAGGACACTGGTCAGCTGACAGCTAGTAATGTCCTATTACTTGAAAACTGGGAAAGTCAGGTTGGGCAAGGATACTCTTACTGAACACCAGGTGCCCTTCACATTTTCTCAAGTACATTTTGGTTTTGTTTATGGACTGAGACACCAACAGTCCAAGAACACGTAGCTAAAAAACTGAGGACTATTTCCCCTAACTCCTTCCTAAGTGTACTAGACTTAGAGTTGGTTGTGCCCCAACAAGCTAGGCTCAGCCACCATCACACTAAGCCAATTAAAAGAGCCAAGTTATAGTGAAAAGCAGATGCACTCAATGAGCATTAAGAACAGGGATAAAGAGACTCAGTGACCCCCTCCTGTGGAAAAAAAGGCACATTCAGTATCTTTAAATTCATCACTAGTAAGTCTATCTTCAGAAACTGAGGATGTGCCCACTGAGACCGGCTTGGCCATTAAGCTGAGCGGCCCTTCATACAAAGCAGATGCATCTTGGGTTTTATCAAATAAAAGGGGGCTTCATAAGGCCAAGAACCACCTGGCCTCTCTTCTCTGTGCTGATGGTTACTACCTGCTGATACTGGGACCACCAGAAGAGAAATGTGTGTGACCTGAAGATACACAGGAGTTGGAGATGAGGACCAAGGCCTGGTGAGGTCAATGCTAAGTTCCACTCTGAATGTGCTGCTGAGTGACAAGCGCAGCATTCAAGGTGTCTGAAAACCCACAAGATGACTGCTGGCACAAATAGCAGGCCTCGTGAGAACTGCATGTATCCACACCAGCAGAACAGCCATTATGCTATCCACACCAGCAGAACAGCCATTGGCCGGCCCATAGTGTCCTCGAAGGGACAGAAGTCATGGGGCATGTTGAGAGGAAGGAGAGGGTTCTATTCCACAGAGAAATCAAGAGAACGTATGAGACAATGCCCTGAGGCCAGAATCAATTCCCCACAGGCAGAGAGGGGGAAAGGGCCACACTGTAAGCTTCAAGCAGGCCAATCACTCATCTTTAAGAGCTGTGTGTGGATACTCTCCTTGAGATCCTGAAAGCTGTCTCTGGTACTGTGGCCTGAACTCTCCTCGTAGGCCCTGATGTGCTGTTGCTTGTCTATTTGTGGTGTTGATAACATTTTTAATAAACAACTTATCTCCAACAATCTGCCTCAGTGTGTTTTAGCCCTAACCCAAGACCTTTCTGGCACGTAAACAGAAGAACAAAGAAAACACAATTTAGCTAGCAGCCAGACAAATACTAGCCAAGGTCAGAGAGCAGTAACACGGGCAAGGGCACACTTAGTTCTCCATGGCCAGCCGACAAGACAAGGTTAGTACCCAACAAAGCAAGTCAAAGACGAGCAGAGGGAGATCCAGCGTGTGGCCACCATCCTAACTGGGAGAGCAGTGCACAGGAGAAATGCTGAAAGCACGAACATCTCAAGTGAAACTACATGCCTTTGTCCAGTTTCTGCCATAAATCCTATATAAAGCTCCTACAACATAGCTCTGCAGTATTTCCTTTGTTTGGAACCCCTTGCTCCCTATATAGTTTCTCTCGTGTTTCCTTAATAAATCTGTTTGTTTGCTTGGCTCTCAATAAGGAACAGTTACAAAACCAAAGCTCTTGTCAGGGACTCTTGGGGAAGCACCTTCTAGCAGGGCTAGTAGAGGACACCTGTCCTGTGCAGTGGAGGCCATCAAACACCTGGGTAACCTTACAGAGGGTGCCCACTGTTGTCCTTCCCACTTGCCTCAGAGACACAGAACACAGGCCAAGGCTACAGTCCCGTCCTGGACTTATTCAGGCACAACTGAAAATGCTGTAACTTGCCCGTACTTGTCTTCCTGTGGGCTTCCTTGTGTCCAGTGGCTCCCTTCATATCTCTGTTGCCCATGTTCTGTTGTTCTAAGAATCTAACCAGCCCAGCCCAAGGAGAAATCTCCCTCCATCATGGAGAAGCACTACTCAGAAAAGAGGCCCCATCAGGCTCTTCAGCACAGAAGCAGCAACAGCAGAGCAATAGCAACAATGACTGGGCAGTGTCTGCTCCCTACAGTGAGCTCCTCCCTAAGTCACGGGAACCTAGCATTTTCCACCATTGCCTCAGCCAGCCCGTCACATCACCAACTCAATACACATTGCATAAAACCCTGCAGGAGCCCCACTTGTCTGGTTAGAGCCCTGGATACCTATGTGCCATTTTTAAGTGTACCGACTATTGAGAAAGTGTTACATGGCTGGAAAGTCAAGCCTATTTAGTTGCATGTTGCTGGCCTTCACTAGCGGGAAGGGGAACAGAAGTGCAGGACTGCTATTCCTAATCTAGGCATCTGGCCTCATAGATAAACATATTCAAATGGAAAGGCACTAGGCGAGAAGTAACTAGAAACTAAGATGAAGATGTTGCAACTGGAACCAAAAAGGCAAGAAGTACAGTCAGACGGGTGAGGGGCGGGCAGTGGTGAGGCACAGGAGACAGGAACAGGCATGTTGGAGAATGAAAACCACTGAAGCAAACTCAACCCTGGAAAGGAGAATGTAGAGCTGACCCATCTCTCACTGCGGGCCCACAACATAAGGCCAGTTAGGGCAGTAGGTAGATGTTTTCAGATTGCTAGATAGCTATCTTCTCCAAATGGAAACACTCTGTCCTCCATTCAGGAGGGGGTTTCACAAGACTGGCGAAACTAACAAAACTTATCATACTAAGGAAGCTCAGAAAGATACCAAGATTCACAAGACCCTTGCCCAAGGCAATAACAGCTCTGAACAACAGCTAGAAGAAAGAAGGCTGCTGGCACCTGGGTGAAGAACCCATGCTCCCTTGAGTAACCCTAATGATCTCACAGGCTTACCCACTGAGGATCAGTAAAATCCTGTGTTTGGCTTACTGTTTGTGCTCTGGGTAGAGAAAACAGACTTGTTCACATCTTCTCCCTAGAGTCACACAACAGAGATGGGCAGAGGTTGGTCTCTGTTTCAGGAAAGGCATGGGGTACTTAGTTGAGAAAGGCTTTCAGTTTCTAATTCTAAACAACAAGAACAACAAAAGAACTAGTAGTGACCCTCTTCACATCTTTGCAGAGAAAGGTACAAGACAAATACTTGTGCAAGTGGTGTGGTGCTGACACAGACCCCAGAGCGCTGTCTATGTCCTGTGCCCAGAGCCTGTGCAATGAGAGAGGAGGTGGGGAAGGGGCTGATCACATCATCCAGAGCAAGAACTGTATGCATGGGACTCAGGGACTCAAATCCTAGCCACCATGTACCATGGAACAGAGACAATCTCTCCCCAGGCCAACTGTGGGTAAGACAGCACCATGGAATTTCTAAGAGAGTAGATGGACCCTACATAAAATGCGCATAAGAGTCAAAGCCTCACACTTAGAAGACATTTAGTGTGAGCCAGTCCCTCGGCCTGTCACCGTGACTCATCTCCATGCCTCTGGTTCTGATTAGGATCCTTCAACCTGCTTTATGGTCATACAGCATTCCAGGGCAGGTAGCTGTTTCCAGTGAAACCTGAAATCATGACTGTCTACCTCACACAGTCCTCATGTCCCTAAACAGACCAGCCTCCAGCTGTCTCACACCAGGCCCATTATTTTGAACCCCACAATCCTTGGGCCTGGTGGCTTCCTGCTATGTGTCAACTGTGCTTCTTTCCGTGTTTCTGCCCCGCAGCGGGTTCCTGTGAGCCCTGTTAGCACACACAACACCACTGGCCATGAGAGCAGACGCTGGTGTCCAGGGAAGAGGGCCAGTCTGCTTGCTTGACACGCCTAAGATCCCTGAGGCTGCTCCAAACTCCTCAACGCCTTGTCAGTGGCCCCCTACAGGTAATGCATATTACAATCTGATGACAGCCACTGAAACGCAAGTTCCACATATTCTTCACAAGTCTGAATTTGATGGCTTGTTGGTGACAAAAACAGAGGCTAGAATTTGGAAAAGTTAAGCTACACTCTGAATGGCCATAGATGAAGGAAACCCAAGTGCTTCTGGGAAATCCTCTTACCTGACTCCGAAGAACTACGTTCCTCATCAGAGGGTTCTATGTCAGTACCAGATGACAGCACAGCCACAAAGCCTTCCTTAAACTCCTCAAAGCTAACCTGCAGGAGTTTCAGTAAGGAAAAGACACCGTTACTTTCCACAGATTCACATTTAATTTCATGGACCAAAAATCCACTTGGAGTCTTTTTTTTTTCCTCCTTTCAGAGTAAGGCTGTTCATTTCACTTTCCCAAACATGTACTTAGAGTTATTTCTACTACAGGAGTAAATGTGAACCACCATACCACCACCAAATAAACCATTTTACCAAACCAAACCACACAATTAAGAGAACAAGGGCAGCTGGCTGTAGCAGGTCACATACACATGGGTGGGTGTGGCTGCTTATGCACCCCGAAGTTCTCTTTTCTGTCCCTAGAACAACACAGTTCACTGCTGGTGACTTTTCATCACAAGTGTCTCTTTGGGTGCTGTGTAGCAAACGCCCACATGAGTGGCACGGCACTGTTGTCCCTCAGTAGGAGTCCACAACTCACCCTGGCCAAGCGGTCATCGCCAAGAAGAACATGAAGAAGTGCTGGCAGCTGCTCTTCCAGGCCAAGCTTAGTACATAGCTGGGTCAGCTCTTCCTGATCCAGAAACCCGGTCCCTGTGGTGTCGCAGCTGCTGTAGACGTCCCTGAGCCGTGACACATAGTGGTTCTCTTCTTCGCTGCCCATCCCATAGCAGGCTGGTCATGAAGGAGAAAAGCAAAGGATCAGGTTAGGTGGGTTTTTCAGTCCCATTTCCCTCACACTGGACAGAAGCAGATCACAGAGCTGGCACGTGGAAAGAGGCGCTGGGAGCCCATGCATGGCCAAGGGGAGCCAGAGGAACCAGCTTCTCTTTGTAGGAAATGCTAGTGTCTGTGGCAGGGATCTAAGCCACCCATTGGCCAGCAGTCACCAGGAAAAAAAAATCCCGCTCGTGTGTTTAGAAAAAAAAGTTATGGAGTAACCAGAAAACAGATGGAACCTGGCACATGCCTCCATGCCAGCTCCTTACGAGGCTGAAGCAGAGGACTTCTTGAGCCCCAGAGTCTGAGGTCAGTCTGGGAAACACAACAGTAATCTATCTTCAAAGATGGAAATAAGAAAGGAGGGAAGGAGGTAAGGAGAGGGGGAAAAAGGAGGGAGAGGAGTGGAGAAGAAAACATAAACATAGAAAAAGCTCCAACTATGCATAATTCCTACCCTAAAAAAACTGTTAGTGATATTTTGGTGAGCAAACACTAATTTTCAATATGCATCCCCCCACACACTTTCATTTCACCTTATGAACACAAGATCTCTCCCTTATACATAAAAGTATCTACTTAAAAACTAAACTGGTATGGCAGAAGACCCATCCAAGGAGCTCCCACCACGTTGGACAAATATGTGATGGAGAGGTGGGAAAGAGCAAAACCAGTAGTGCGTGTCCTATGGACAGAGGCAGAACTGGATGGTAGTTAAAGGAGAGAAAGCTGAGGTCAAAAGCTGAGGTCAGCATGCTGTCATTGCCCAGGAAGATCAGCAGGGTGATGGGCAGCAGCCTGGAGCTTACGCAGACGCAGACGCAGGCCCAAACACACTGCAATCCCAGCCACGGATACTCCGGCTCTAGAGAGTGAAGGAGACCTGAGATGAGAAAAGGCTGGAAGGTGTCTACAGTCCAGCTGCTGCCCCAGACCGCCTGAAGCCTGAATCCATATGGATATAAGCAGTCTGTGCTGCTGACTGATGAACTGATTATGTCCTTAGGCTTTGCTGACTCTGAGGAATATACTGATGTGAGTGGCATGTGCGGTCACCTGAGGCCTTGAGTGGTCTGTGATGATGTCTGTGCTTTGTGTTACCACTGAAGGACGTGTGATTTTTATGGTCTGGTCTGTTACCTAAAGTCATGTTGATGTCCAAGGACTGTGCTGAGCTGACCCTGCCCCTCAACTGCTGAGGTGGTGGTGGGGTGCGGAGACCCAGTCTAATCAACTCAGCTAGCACTCAGGCTCGGATCCAGGACTTTGAGTGGGCCCACCCCAACATCTACCCCATCTATAAACTGCTGGAGCACATTGAAGGGGCTGATCCTTCAGACCCAAAGCTGCAGGATCTCCATGACAGAGGCAACAGCAGGATAACTGAGGGGGATCTCAACAAGGATCCAGTATTGATGGTGCAGCAAATGCCTGAGGCCTTGAACCAGACCAGTGACTCATTGCAAGGAATATTTGTTAAGTAATGTTGTCTGGGCAAACGGTATATACACCGTGTGACACACTACAACTTCCAATGCCGCTATGATGATCAAAGATGTGATGGAGAGGTGGGAAAGAAGGAAGCAGAGCAGTAAGTTCATAGACCATACCACGCTACATATGAGACTGTGTCTATAAACAAATACATAAATTAATTAAAAATGTAAGGATGCCTAGGATTCACTTAAAATTTGCTTGTCCCCTTCCTGATCATCTACTAACTACCTAATTAATAATAAAGAATTGTGAAGATGTTGAAACAGGGAACCAGCGAGTTTCTTGCCTCCTAAAGTATACACTGGGTAGATATGCACTCTGTCCAATGAGTAATTAGTGCTTTGTACACCATTTATCTCTTAGAGAACTAGGGAAAGTGGGAGTCAGTCTATACACAGAAATAGTTATCTATCAACTTTTGACATCAGAGAACTTAAGAATGTCATGCAATTGATACTGCCGGATCTTTCTGTAATTGTGAGACCTTGTTCCACCCTCATCACAGATTTAGGCGAAGGTTGAGAGACACAAAACCGCCTGTTTCCCGTGGCATTCTTCTGTGTCGTCTGTGACTTGCCTTCCGCTCACTGGCTCCTGCACCTGTAGGAATCTGGACAGTGTCTTCACCCAGGAAGCACACTGTCTGCTCGGGCTTTTGTTCTGTGTATTCCTCGGCTGGAGCCAAGTTTCTGGTCTCAGGCTTCACTTCCAGACCTCTGGCTTGTAAGGGTGAACACTCCAAAGATCCCTCCATATTCATTTCTTTGAGACAGGGTCTTCTAGGTATCCCTGGCTAGACAGGAATTTGATTTAGACTAGGCAGGCCCTCATCTAACCTGCTTCTGCCTCGCTACTGCCAGGGTTAACACACATTCCCCATGCGCTGACTGATTTTGCTTTTTTTTTTTTGGGGGGGGGGTACAAAATAGAGTTTATTCAGGTCATGGGGGGGGCAGTTAAGAGGGTAGTATAGGCAGAGAGAGAGAGAGAGAGAGAGAGAGAGAGAGAGAGAGAGAGAGAGAGAGTGTGTGAGAGAGAGAGAGGAGAGGAGTAGAGAAGTAGAGGCTGGCCATGAGCACATGGAGAGAGGGAAGGAATGGGGAGAGGATGGGCAGGTGGGGGGGAGAGCAAGAGAGCAAGAACACGAGAGGGCAAGAGAGGGTAAGAGAGAACAAGAGCTGATTTTGCTTTTTAAAAACCCTGCTGTTAATCTATTTGCCTCAACTGAATTAGTATTTAGTTATTATATATGTAAGGCATGCTGTCACATGATCTCTTTGCTTGCAGGGAAACGTGGAGTTGACCGGGTCTAGCTCTCTTTGAGAGGCATGTGCCTTTCAGGTTAGAGTTCATGGCTCCTGGGGCACTGTGGGCCTTTCCGCTCCTGAGAAACTGTTCCCTTAGGCAGTGAAACATTTAGGTTTCCCTAAAAAGTCTGACTGCTTGGCACAAACTCGTCTCAGCCTCAGTCCTGCTGAGACCCCTAGTCCTGGCCAGGTTAAGACTCACTTCTCATCCGATGTTTGAAGTATCCCTCTAAGTAAGCCTTGTTGCTTACAGGTAGTCTTCAAACTGTGAGAGGCCTAAATTTTTACATTTATCAGAGCTGTAGTTATATTATCCTAAATATCCCAAATTTTACTTCAATGGCAGAAGTTGACTAGACGTTCTATGTAATAATGATGTTGACTGTAGCTGGCTCTTTTGTATGTTTGACTGGTACTCTAAAATTCAGTGCTTACCCACCCCCAAAATGCTCCCTAATATGGAATTCTCTAAACCACAATTGTTAATGATGCTATTTCAGGGTATATGCTTGTATAATTCTGTTTTATGACTTTAGCAGAAATAACTAAATAGGCTATGGCACATGACATTCTAATTGGCAAATCTATAAGCAAATAATTTTCAAAACAGCGTGATGATTTACAAAATAGCTTCTTGTAAAGCTTTATAAGTACTGTCTGCTCACATTCTGCAAAAGCATTTGCTCTCAACAGTTCCATTTCTGTTGAGCCTTGTAATGTTTGTAAGTCTATAGACGTACAAAGGAACCCAAACAGGTTCTGCAGATGCTAGGACTTCATGCAGATCACAAACAACACGGGATCCATGTTTGCTTGACCCAAGAGACAGTCTACAACTGTGCTTAAACTTGGCTGTAAAGGGTCATTCACACTGAGTCTCTAACATCTGTCAAGTACCCTCAAACACTGAGCTGCTTGTTCCACATTCCTCCCCTCAGACGCTGATGTTACAGTCATAAGTGTATCCAGTGGTTCGAACTAATGATGTGGATGCAGCCGAGTCTCAGATCACTTAGAAAGCAAAGATATTATTCACTTATACAGAGGCAGAAAGGCCAAGTATAAAGGCAAAAATACAAACAAAAATGCTTCATGCTGTGAAGATCAAACACAAACTGCTTGGAGCCTGAGCCCGTGGTGTAAGAGACCTCAAAGGGGCCAAGACTTAGTCTATACCGCAGCCAAATATGTGGGACGCAGATTCAGGTTATCCCAGTTCTGTCTTCCAATGCAGTAAAAGTTTCATGAGGTTTTACAGTAAGAGAACAAAGAAAATCGTGAATTAAGACACTTTCCTAATACACTGGTGGAAACGCCAGATGAGTTACAGGAAAGCAGGTTAAGTCCCAGTTAGAGGCCTCAGATACTGTCCAAGGTTGGCAAAGGATCTACCTGATAGGATGATGTTAGGCACATACAGAGAAAGGTAATGAACAGCTATTAAGAGGGCTGACCATGGCCCAAGACACCCTGGTGCTGGAGTTGGAACAGTTCAACCTCCAACATCACTGTCAGCCTCTGCATCACAGCTCCTTGAAGGGACTCTCTTCATGATCAAAAAAATGAAACACTGGTCAAAGAAAATGCTAAATCTAAAACGTTTTAAACACAAAATATCCAAAGAATTTGGTATACTATAATAAGACCAAACCTAAGAATAGGAACAGAAAAAAATAGAAGATTTCCAGATTAAAGGCCCAAAAAATATAATCTCAACAAAATCATAAAAGAAAAATTTTCCTAACCTAAAGAAACAGATGTCTATAAATGTACAAGAAGCTTATAAAACATCAAACAGGTTGGGCAAGAAAAAAAAAAGTTCTCCTACCACAGGTTAATCAAAACATTAAATGTATGGAACAAAGAAAGAATATTAAAAGCTGCAAAGGAAAAAGGCCATGTAATATATAAAGGAAGACCTACTAGAATTATATCTGACTTCTCAACAGAGACTCTAAAAGCCAGAAGGGCCTGAGCAGATGTCTTGTAGACCTTAACAGACCACAGAAACTACAAAGAGTAACAATGAAATTGACATTATGAATCAACGGAACCCAACAGACATCTACAGAACACTTCACCCAGACAGAAAAGAATATACTGTCTTTTCAGCACCTCGTGGAACCTCTTCCAAAACTGACCGTATACTCAATCACAAACAAGTCTCAAGAGATACAAGAGAGTTGAAATAATACCTTGTATTTTATCAGACAACCATGGATTAAAGCTGGGCGTCAAGAATAACGGAAACACCAGAAAGCCTACACACTCATAGAAATTGAGAAACTCTCTACTTGATAATCTCTGGGTCCGGGAAGAAATAAAGAAATCAAAAAACTTTCTAGAATTCAATGAAAATGAAGGCATGGTGCTGGAGAGATGGCTCAGTGGTTAAGAGCACTGACTACTCTTCCAGAGGCCCTGAGTTCAATTCCCAGCAACCACATGGTGGCTCACGACCATGTGATGGGATCTGACGCCCTCTTCTGGTGTGTCTGAAGACAACTGTGGTGTACTCATATAAATAAAATAAATCTTAAAAAAAGAAAAAGAATATAAAGGCACAACATACCTAAACATATGGTACACAATGAAAGTAATGCTAAGAGGCTTCATAGTACTAAGGGCCTTCACAAAGAAATTGTAGAGTTCTTACACCAGCAACTTAACAGCACACCTGAAAGCTCTAGAGCAAAAGGAAGCAAACAAACCCAAGAGGAGTAGATATAAGGAAATAAACTCATGGCTGAAGTCCATCTATTAGAAACAAAGAGAACAACAGAAAGAATCAAGGAAACCAAAAGCTGTTTCTTCAGAAAATAAACAAGATAGATAAACCTTTAGCCAAACTAACTAAAAGTCAAAAAGACAATGTTGGCATTAACAAAGTCAGAAATG
The DNA here is from genome assembly GCF_963924665.1 of Micromys minutus. NCBI lineage: Eukaryota > Metazoa > Chordata > Mammalia > Rodentia > Muridae > Micromys > Micromys minutus. The sequence continues at coordinate 55,604,756 of NC_137980.1, read as the reverse complement.
AAAAGGGGGACAAACTAACAGACACTGAGGAAACACAAAGAATCATTAGGTCTTAGTTCACAAAACTGGAAAGCCTGTAGTTTACAAAACTGGAAAATCTAAATGAAATGGAGAGATTTCTGGATAGATTACACTTGATTAAATTTGAATCAAGATCAGGTAAACAATTCTAAATTGTTCTATAACACCTAAGGAAATAGAAGCAGTCATGTAAAGTCTCCCAACTAACAAAAATCTAGGGTCTGATAGCTTTAGCACTAAAATCTACAAGGCTTTCAAAGAGCAAATCCCAATACTTCCCAACCTATTCCACAAAAGAGAAACAGAAGGAACACTGCTAAACTATGAGTCCACAGTCAACCTGATACCTAAATCACACAAAGACTCAACAATGAAAGAATATTGCATAATAATTTCCCTTGTGAACATTGATGCGAAAATATTCAATAAAATGCTCACAACACATCAAAAACATCACCAACCATGATCAAGCAGGCTTCATCCCAGGGATGCAGAGATTTTTTAATACACACAAATCTATCAAGGTAATCCATCAAATAACCAACTGAAAAAAAGATATTCTCATTAGACCCCCGAAAAAGCTTTAGAAAAATACAACACCCCTTCATATTAAAAGTAGGCCCATACCTAAACACAATCAAGGCAATATGCAGCTTACCAATAGCCAACATCAAACTACATGGAGAGAAACTTAAAAGTAATTCTACTAAAATCAGAGACAAGGCAAGGCTGTCCACTCTCTCCTTATCTCTTCAACATAGTACTTGAAGTTCTAGCTAGAGTATTCAGACAATGGAAAGAGCTCAAGGGGATACAAATTGGAAAGAATTATCACTATCCACAAATGATATGACAGTATACATAAATGGCCACAAAAAATTCTACCAAAGAACTCCTACAGGTGATAAGCACCTTCAACAAAGTGGCTGGATACAAAAATCAGTAGCTCTTTTATACAAATGATAAACTGAATGAGAAAGAAATCACGGAAACAACACATGTCATGATAGCCACAAATAATATAAAATATCTGGGTGCAACTCTAACCAAGCAAGTGAAAGACATTTATGACAAACACTTCAAGTTGCTGAGGAAAGAATCTGAATATCTCAGAAGATGGAAAGATCTCCCGTGCTCATAGATCAGTAGAATTAACACAGTAAAAATGGTCATTTTACCAAAAGCAATCTACAGATCCCATGCAATTCCCACCAAAATTCCACACAATTCTTTTTGTTTTAATGTTGACCATTTTGTGGTATTTTTCATAAGGTTAAAAACCATACATGGATTTTTATTATCTTTTGAAGATCCAACCTTTGACTCTCAAACTAAGGAAAACATGACTGCAGCCCAAAGGTTCTGGGTCAAAATGCCAACTGTCAGAGAAATTTTTTAAAGCAACAAGTTAAACTTGTATTATTTTTCCAAAGTTACTGAGAAGAAAGTAAGTGGTTTTCCTTTTCTTAATTTTATTATATTTGTGACTAAATTCTCTCTTTTATCATAGTAACTGTGGCCATAGGCATGCTTATTTTAGCCAATATGTTCCATTCTGCTATATTTATTTATTTGGTTATTTTACTTATTTCCATTTCAAATGTTATCCTCTTTCCTGATTTCCCCTTCACAACCCCCTCCCACCCCATGTCCCCTCCCCCTGCCTCTATGAGGGTGCTCCCCCCCCATTCCTATTCTCACCTCCTGTTATGTTATTCTAACATCCTCCTATGCTGGGGCATCAAGCCTCCACAGGACCAAGGACCTCCTCTCCCACTGATGCCAAATAAGGCCATCCTCTGCTACATATATAGCTGGAGCTATGGGTCCCTCCATGTGTGCTCTTTGGTTGTAGGTTTAGTCCCTGGGAGCTCTGAGCAGTCAGGTTAGTTGATATTGTTGTTCTCCCTATGGGATTTCAGTCCCCTTCAGCTTCTTCAGTCCTTCCCCTAACTCTTGCATTGAGGCTCCTGGGCTCGGTCCGATGGTTGTCTGTGAGTATCTGCATCTGTATTAGTCGGGTGCTGGCAAAGCCTCTCAGGGGACAGCTACACCAGGCTCCTGTCTGCAAGTACTTTTGGCATCAGCAATAGTGTCAGGGTTTGGTGTCTGCAGGTGGAATGGCTCCCTAGGCGGGGCGGTCTCTGGATGGCCTTTTCTTCAGCCTCTGCTCCATTTTTTTTGTCTCAAATTTGCTTTAGATAAGAACAATTCAGGGCTAAATTTTTTGAGATGGGTGGGTGGCCCCATCCCTCACCTGGGGGCTGTGCCCATCTACTGGAGATGGTCTCTAGGGTTCTTTCTCCGCTTTGTGGGAGATTGAACAATTCTTTACAAACAAGACATGGGCTGAACCTATACACCCTGCACATAGGTAGCAGATGGGCAGCTAAGTCTAACAACTGGTACGGCGGCTTTCCCCAAATCTGTTGCCTGCTTGTGGATCCTGTTTCCCTAACTGAGCTGCCATGCCTGGCCTCGGTGGGAGAGAATGAGCCTAGTCTTGCTATGACTTCATGTGCTAGGTTGGGGTGACACCCAGTGAGTGGGTCTCCCCCTTCTCAAAGGAGGAAGCGGGGTGAGGAGATGTAAGAGGGCAGACAAGGAGAAAGGGGCTGCAATTGTGCTATAAATTGAATAAATAAATAATTGAAAAGAAAATAACCATTCATGTGCTATTCTTAATCTCTAAGAGAAGAGCTACAGTAATTTCTCAATTGGGAAGCTTATAAATTCTTGAACTCTCTTTTCTCAAATAGACTATCTCTGATAAGACATCCACCATGCATCTCCTCAGACAGCTTGTTATTAACTAAGACTCTCATATCTATCCTCATTTTCTATATATTATACTCTTATAACTTGGGCTTCCTCATCTCAGCAGGATAACTTTTAACTGACCTATACTCAACATACTAACGACATTTCTCCCTCTTCTTTGACCTACTACTGCTCACTGTTCTTGAGCTAACCTGATGGACTCTCCTCAGGAGGGGCACCAATGGTGACCAGCTACAGTTCATGGGGTATATTGTGTTAATACCCTATTGAGACACCATTAAGAGACAGGGTGTTTTTGTAGGTTACTATGTTTTTCTATCATAATGGAGTGTACATTCAAAGACTCACAGCCAAATGATTTGTGAGAGAAAAAAAAAGCAGCCCGTGTTATGCTGTGCATTTCCGGACACCTTTATCTTGACTTACCAAACTCCAGAACCAGAATACATCAATCTGCTGTTTACAGAGTTCACATTCAAAGGCAACGTGTTTATGATTAAAAATACCAGGGCACTTACAAATGGTGCATCTCACATCCATGGCAAGAACACACTGCTGCCTGTAGGATCCTGGGTTGGTGGTTCTCTTCATACTTCATTTTTAATATATCAAGTTATTGGACTCCCTAGTTTGTGGTGGGGGACGTTATTGTGAAGACTTCTTTCTGTCAGCCCCTATGTTAATAACAACACAAGGACAGCAATGACGTATCAGCTCTTTCACAGTAATCAATACGAGAGTTATCATGCTCTTTTTTTAAAGAAACGTAGCCACCTAAGTTTGGATAATGATGAGATTTGAAAAAATGTGACAACTTAATGTTAGGGAGAGTTTGAAAAGATCATCAGAGCAGCCTGCATATTCAATAACTATAAACATCAGCGTCACCTACAATGAAGCACGCTCATTATCCTGTTGTAACTGTGTAGTGAAGAGTCTTTACTATGGCTTGAGTGGTGTGGAATGTGCCTAGGACATGAACACACATGATGTTCATGTGTTTCAACACTCCGCAGTATGTCATGTTTGGGAAGCTCTAGAGGGCTGGGGAGACCTAGCGGGAGGAGGAAACTGCTGAGTAAACAGCCAGCCCACTGACCCAAACGGTTCACCACCATGACTTATCAGACATCTTGTCACAAAGATGAACATCCTTGAAGGCCATCAGGTGGGAGATGGCTTCTCCCTTTGTCAATGGTGAATGTCTCCCTCTAATCTGGAAACAGGGAAAGGAGAAACCCGTACTTTACCCTATGTGCACTCTATGTGCAGGTGTCTGGGCTTTGTTGAGGCCGGTTAAGAGAAAGATACTTTCTCCTATTCCAAAGAAAATTCTTCCTCTGGCCCTGCTTAGCCATTTGTAAGGATTCAAAAAGTTACATAGTACTCTCTCATCCTTTTAAGAAAGGTGAATGCAGCCTGGGCCAGTAGGAAATATGGACTTGGCTAGGAGATCATCATCCATGAAAGCTAGCTTAACTGAAGCCATGCTATGAAGATGGAAAGAGAAGTTATGCCCCTAATGGGAGTCCTGCTCCTAAAAGTCCTTCCTCAAGAATGAAGCTTGCAAATTTCCCCATGGGATACAGCGGAGCCTAGCTTTTTAGTCCTGGCTCAGAGAAGAGTAGTTTTCCCTTCTCTTTCTATTTCTTTGTAGTAAGTACCAACCCCTGCTCTGCAATGCATTTCAATACTACTCCATACCTTGGAATTCCTGCCACATGCTCTGAAGCCTTTAGACCCAGCCCCAACACATGGCTTGCTCCCTGGACTTCATTTAGAAGTCATGGCTTTCTTCCACCCTCTTCAACTCCCTCTTGCTGGCAGCTGCCTTTCTGTCTGTGTCTCACATGCAAAGTTATATAGGAGCTTCTTTTAAGTCTGTTCCTAAATTCTTTTTGGCAAGAGACTAAAAACCCAGGAGCAGGGACCCAACACTCCCAGGAAGCCCCTGAAGCATGGGCCTAAATTAAAATCTTCTTCCCTTAAGGTGCTTCTTGTTGGTGCATTTATCTCAGTGATGAACAGTAACAGAGAGAGGAAACCCCATGGGACCAAGAACCAAGAAAAGCCACTGTGGGCTGTGCCAGCTGAGTGGTCACTAATACTGTGATCTCGCAGGGAACCATTTTGAGGAAAAACAGACAGGTGCCCATAAAACGCACTGCTTGGGGCTGGCTTGTGCTCTTCTGTGCAGAGAGCTGTCTGGTGGTGAGCCACTGAACTTGGTGTTCGGTTGGACCTGGAGGTTGGTGATTGGATTGGATTTGGACATTGGTGATTCTCTGGACATCAACATTGACCGTCAGCTACGCTTCAATACAATACGTTCTTCTCCCGCCGTTTGCACATCAGAGGCTTTGTTTGCTGTTTATGTGACTTTATTCACCTGGGGCTTTGTTTTCAACATTGACTTCTTGTTTTGTTTTTTTCATTTTTATTCATGAGTTAATATCCATCTTTTTTCTCTCCTCCCTCTGTCTGTGTCTCTGTGTGTCTGTCTATCTTTCTTGATCTGTAGACCACTCTGAAGTCAAAGAGACCTGCCTGTCTCTGTTCCCAGAGTGTTAAGATGAAAGGCATGTGCCACCACTGTCTGGCCAACATTCATGTTTCTTTTCTTGATTTATCATTAGACTTTGTCACGTTCTGTTACTCTCTATCCCATCCCCCCTCTTATCTTTCAAATCTGTCATAGTCCCTGTTTCCAGTCAGCCTAGCCACAAACCACCCAGATACTGCATAAGAGGAATAACTTGGGGTACTTGTCTCTGTTGGGCTAGGTTATTCCATATAACACAGTGACCACAAAGTATATCCATTTCCAGAAAATGACAAACTTTCCTTCTTGTCCATAGACACTGTTCAATTTTTGCCCCCGATCCTGTGTATATTGTCTGTTCAATAAACCAGAGCATGCATTTCTGGGTAAAGTTATCTCGATGCTCGACTGTGGCCTTTAACTCAGTGCTTTCCGTTCACAATGGATGTCGTAGGTAAGCTTGTCGATGTGTTGTCCTTTGAAATGGGGATTCCTGTTCTCCTAACTAAAGTGTTGTCTCCCACTGCCCTTTCCTTCTTTCTCCTCAGAGCCTTCTTCCTTCTTCCCATGCACTGCATTGATCTTTGCTTTGTTCTGGTTTCCCTGGGCCCTTGAGGCATAGCCAGACTTTTCTTTGGAGGTTTCTCTGACTTTATTCTTAGAATCTCTAGCAGTAAGCTTTCCTCGAAGTCATTCTAATTTGTTTTCCCTGCCATCTTTACTTGCTGTAGCTCCTGGTGACTCTGACCAAGAGGAGGGCATTGTGATGATGTCAACAGAGCCTGAGGCCAGTTGCCATAAAAGGCACAACCTGACTAAGGATTACTACGTGCTGGACACTCTAGGTGAAGGGTCCTTTGCACAAGTCAAAGTGGCTCTTCACCTTCTGACCCAGACCCTGGTAGCCATCAAGATATTGCGAAGAGGCACAAGAATAGACCTCCTAGTCATGTCGGAGATTGATATTATGAAATCACTGTACCACAGTAATATAATACAGTTACTTCAAGTTATCCAGAGAGGGCAAAAAAACATACCTAGTGATAGAGTATGCAGCACGGGGATCCCAGCACAAACACATAAACAAGTGTGGGCGTCTGGATGAGGAAGAGGCATATTTAGTGAACTGTGCTTGGCTGTCAACTATATCTACAGTCAGAATATTGCCCACTGAGATATCCTATTGGATTGGGAGGGGCATATGAAACTTACAGACTTCGGATTGAGCAAAAGACTGGCCTCTGGGGAAAACTTCAAGGGCTTTTGTGGCTCAGCACAGTATTGTACTCCTGAGGTGTTTGGTCACACAGAATATGGTAGCCTTCCTACTGACATCCGGAGCCTTGGAGTGCTATTGTACTACATAGTGACTGGACACCTCCATTCAGAGAGACGGTGGACTCCAAGATAAAGTGTCTGCATCCTGAACTGTTGGGTCCCAGATCACCTTCGCCCAGAGATTCGAGACCTACTGAAAAGATTAATGACAACAGACCCTACAACGAGGCCATCCATCCTGGACATATTTACACACCCATGGCTGCACCAAGATCAACACACAATGATATTCTTAGAGGGAATCCCTAAAGAACCAAAGCCCAACCTTGCTTTTAAAATGTTTTTGATGGGATACAACATCCAAAAGCTCAGAGATGCTTTGGGGGAATGAAAGTGTAACTGTGCCATGGCAACCTACTTGATTATGAAAAAGACATCTACCTGGCGGCCCCAATTCTATCACAATGGAGGACAGGGTGGTACACTGGGCCCTAAAAAAGCTCCAACCTTCCTCGGCCTGTAGGGAAGGTGACCACTAGCCTTTCCACCTTCACTTTACCCACTCTCTCTAACCTCCCTGGGGATGGGAGGAAAGACTGTAATTGGAGGCACAGTGTGCCTCCCACCCTTTCTTCCCTTAAGTGTAGCTTCCTGGAAAACACCTTCCCACTGCAAGGGCTTATGCCTCACATCTGAAAGGGGATATTCAGAGAGGAGAGCAGTATGTCTTCCAAAACTTCATCAAGAAAAGGAAAGGCAACAGCAACAACAACATCAGTGAGATGAGGAACCACTTGCTCACTGTTCACATCCTCAAAAACCTCGACCTTTAAAAACACACAGGATGTGCACAATTTGAACTGAGTCTACAGACACAGTAGCAGCACATACTCCTGGGGTCCACAACCAGGAGCCCCTTCCACAGTGAGGAGATCCAGCAACCACATGGCGGCTTACAACCATCTGTAATGGGATCTGATGCCCTCTTCTGGCGTGTCTGAGGACAGCTACAGTGTGCTCACATATGAGGGGGAGTGGGAGGGGGAGGGGGAAGAAGAGCCCGAGTTATTCACAATAATCCTCCACATTCGTTACCTGCAGTACATCTCTGACTTCTCACTACACACTGGCTCATTTCCATCCTTATGCCAACATCTGCCATCCTTTTAGGATCTCATTTTAGGTTCCTCTTTCTAATACTTTCCTCCTTTTGTAGCTTCCTTTGCTAAGCATATTGCTGTCTCATTTTACCTATTTTGACATAATGGCAGGTTCCCTCTGCCCTTTCTTTCTCTGAACAGGTTGCTACTGTGAAGCACAAGCTGGTCAAGTAAGTAACTCACCATCCCTGTCAGGATCCTGGGATCTCTAGAAACAGGTTTGTACCTCTTGTGATTTTAGGCCTAATCTCTAAAATTTCTCTTCCTAGACATGTGGGTGTCTTGGACTCTGCAATAGACCTTGGATGCCAACACTCTGCCCTTTTATTGGTGGAAGATTAAGGTTTTGTTAAGCTAATGCGTTCCAGGATGCACTTTATCCATTACTTACAGGATGTTAGGTCTGATTGAAGGGGGCAAGGAATATTCAGCAGCTTCAAGAAAGCTCAAGAGAAATTACAATTAGGCTCTGCAACCACTGTACGACACTGGAGTTCTAATCAATCAGCCTTTTCAGACACAACTCTTTCCCAGGAATTCTGATTCACAGTTTTCCCAGTGGCCAACCATCAAATTTTGTCCATGTCGGGGATATATATTATTTTTTAAGTGTTATAATGTCCCACATAGCTAGGAAAGCTCAGCTCATTTCTAGGATCTGATGGAAATGAAGGTGGACAAGGGACAAGAGAGCAGTCTTTACGGAATGGGATGGCCATTAGGAAATGCCTGGACCATATCTGGACCATATCAGAAGTATTAGCCTTCATAATCACACCGGACAGAATACAAAAGGCAGCATACAAAGAAGAACCACCTCAAGAAAGCACCAGAAAGTATGCACAAAGCAGGAGGATTCTGGAAGTGAAGGATAGTCCAGAGGCACTGAGAGGTCCCAATCTTCACAGAAGCTGGAATACTGATAGAAAACCAGTCTTGGGTTTATGGTACCCATAATCCCTGCACTTGAGAGTTGGGGGCAGAAGACCTGTAACTTCAAGACAAGAAAAATCCTGTTTCAAAAGTGGAGGAAAGTGCAAAGCAGGGGACATGATTCAGCAGTAAAGAGCACTGGCTGCTTCTGCAGAAGACCTGGGTTTAGCTCCCAGAATTCATATGGAAGATTACAGCCCTCTATAGACAGTTCCAAGGGATCCAATACTCTCTTCTGGGATCTGCAGCATCAGGCATACAAAGGCTTGCAGCTTGCCACCTGAGTTTCTGGCCCTCCTCTCATCAGGCAGGCAGAGGTTCACAGCCTTTCCTTCCTCAACAATAACAGTAACAACACTCATCTCAACCATCAGTGGGACCCATGCAGGACTCTGGAAGCTGTGACTGTCCACCCCTTGCCTGGAAGGCAGATGTGGCTGGCTGCTGAGGAATGATGGCACAGTGGAGGAAATGTCTCCAGCTCTGCTTCCCAGAGACCTTTAAAAACATGTTGTGGGTCAGTTCTAAGTATGGGAAAGAGGCACCGGAGTATCCTAGTACAGATGTTTCTGAGAGCTGCAACACAAAGCAGTAAAATGAGGCAGCTGTGAACCAATTTCTTACTTGCAGTCCCTAAGCAGTGCACCACAAAAGCCTCTGCATCATAAAAGCTGTCAAAGCAGCCACAGGTCCCTCCTTGCTGCCAAGCCTGTGGCTGCTGCAGTAAAATGTTCCAGGGGAGTGTCTTTTAAGCTTCTTCCTTGCCACTGATGAACGGCTCAGGGGAGGCGAAATGAAGGGATGTTAGGCTGTTTCTTCCTTGCCACTGGAGTGCCAAGCCTCTGACACACTGCTCAGACACACTGCTCACCGGAAGGAGAAACACAGTCTAAGATGCGGTTCCCAGCTCAGGTTTCTCTGGGTGAAAACAACAGGGGCTGGGATGAAGTCTATTGTTCTCAAATTCCTGTGCACCCACGTGGTGCTGGGAACCATCAGGAGTTGAGAAAGGTGATTCCTATCCTCCACTAGAGACCATGGGGAGCTGGGAATGGGAGCCTCAGAGTGCTTAGGATGAGCCCCGACAAATGAGTGCCAGAAGTATGGAGGGATAGAAAAGGGGTCTTTTGGAGACAAAGCCCCCCATCCCTGGAGATGTTTCTTGATGGAGGAGACCGTCCTTGCTTGTCCAAACTGTCTATTCATGGCAGATGAAGATACATATGTCTTACTCAGGGTGAGCCGGGATTAAATGCCTTTTGTAGGAAGGGATGCCCAGGAAGGGAAGCTCATTGGCTAAACAGTTGAGGCCTATCTAGATACCTCATTGGCATTGAGAACTCTAGGGTTTCATGTTATGTAAAAGTCTGTCATGGTCCTCTTAGTGGGGTGTCGTGGTCATGTGCACTAGGACAGGAATCTGGTTGGGAGCTAGTTTGAACTCCTGACATTTCCAACTATGAGATTTACTGGGGTTCTCAACTTGCTCTAATTGTTCCTTGACTACTTTATTTATCCTTCGTTTGTTCCTTGACTATCCTGTTTATGCCCTAAGGACTGACCATATTCTTTGTAGGTACATGTACCCAGAATAGTATAAAAGCAGACTGGAAAAAAGTAAACTGGCTTTCAGCTTCAGAACTGGCTGGGGTCCTATTATAGTGTTGTCTAATTGTCTTTTTTTTCTCTTCAGTCCTTGTTCCCACCCTGGAGAACCCATTGACTGACTGAGCTGTCTTAGTCAGGTGGCACCTCAATGTTTGGCTCCAATAAGTGGGGGTATAGTGAAGGCCACTGCGAGAATTGAAAGTGCGCAGAGAGGAGAATTTGGGCCAGTGGTGATTACCCTGTAAAAACGGGGCAAGGAAATGGTAGAATGCTTTTCGTATATATGCTTAAAGAAGTGCTAAAATCTAGAGGAACAATGATAAGTCAAAATCAGCTTGACCAATTTCTGACTTTTAGTGAAGAACCCTGGAGAACTCTTGACTGAGCTGGCTTAGTCAAAGTTGCTTGATGTTCATGACCTGAAAGCATAGATACTCCATGGATACTCCAATAATTCTCTTCCATTAGATGTCCTGCCTGCTATGACTGTCTTGCCAGAAGAATCTGAGAAGAAAAGCAGCAATGAAGAGAAGTGAAGAGACGGAAAGGGGCTGAGGCTCCTGAGCTCCTCAGCTCAGCTAGAGATACTCTCCCCCTGGGAGTTGCAATGCTTCTTCTGAGGAGGCTTCTTTTTAGTGCTATGTGTTTCCTGGGCTCCCATGTTTCTGGAGACCCTTCCCTTGGGACGCTGTCCCATCTCAGAACTGTGTAGTTCCTGGGCTCCCGTGTCTCCACTCAGAGCTATATGGTTCCTGGGCTTCTGAGTCACAGGATACCCTTCCATCCAAGCAGAAACACTTAAGACAGAAGGCCTCTAGTCACTATGCTCTTTCCCACATCTACCACGAGAAACAAGTCACAGGCTCACACCTTCTGCTTTGTTTCCAAGGCCTCGTATTATTCTCCAGAGTGTTATGTTTTGTGTTGCTTTTAGTTTTCAGCAACTGCCTGTAAGCAGTGTCTGTCTCAAGAGACCTAAACAACCTTGTTCTACTCATAGGACTATCTGTGATGACCTGCACTGAGCCACAGAAATAGTCAAACCCTGGGTGCTTCTTTCATGTAAGTAAAACAAGGTCTGTAGGGTTCCCCAACTGATGATCTAGGACCACAGAGTACTCATCAACAGTTGTTAAGCCTCCTTCAGATGCTCTGTGAGGCAGAAGCACAAAAGATCAGCAGCATACTGTAACTTGCAGGGGTAAGTTACCAGGGAAGAGGTACAACGGTGTGTGAACACGAGCCACAGACAGCTCACCTTCTACACAGAAATGTCAACGCAGTCTTCTTGCATCTGGAGCTGGGGAATCCCTGGAACCCAGAAGTTTGAAGCTAGCCTGAACAAAACAGCTAAGGGGCTGGGGAAGCAAGGTATAAAAGCATCCATTCACCAGCAGCCATGTTCTAAGCACCTGCTGTGTATCTCATCGAATCCTAAATCCTTGGCTGGCTAACATGGCATGCAGGTCATAGACATGCATACATTCACGCAAAATATCCATATACACAAAATTAAATAAATATTTAAAATAGGGGTGAGGGAGGGAAGGGGATGAATTAAACAATTAGTAAATAAAAAAGAAACTAAAAGTTTAGAACTGGGGTCATCTGGGTATGTTTGAATACACTCTTTCTCAGGTCACAAGCTGGAACTTTTATATGAAATAGGGCAGCACTGAGGTATTTGGAACTACTAAAAGACAGGGTCTAACACAAGGGCCTTGGTTTGCTGTGGATATCCCCTCAAAAGACAGTAATGGAGTTCCATTGAGAGTCCAACAGGTTGTTCAGAGAGTAAATTTTATGAGAGTGATCCTGGTCCCTTTAACTCTCTCTGGCTTTCTGTCTTAACATGTGATCTCCACACTGGCTCCTGCTATTGCAATGTCAGCATCAGGAGGCTCTCCCCAGAGGTTTAGGTGATATAGTCACCTGATTTTGGACTTACAGCATCAAACACCATGAGTTAGATTTTACTTTTAAAATGGATAAGTAATATTTATTCACTTTACATCCCAATTGCTGTCACACCTCCCAGTCCCCCCTCCCACAGTCCCTCCATCTCTCCTTCACCTCTGAGAGAGTGGAGCCCCACCTCCAGGTATCCCTCCACTCGGGCACATCAAGTCTCTGCAGAGCTAGGTGCTTCTTCTCCCACTGAGGCCGGACAAGACAGCTGAGTTAGGGGAACAATGTCCACAGACAGTCAGAGCTGGAGAGATGGCACAACAGCTCTTCCAGAGAACTCAGGTTCAATCCCAGCATCCACGTGGCAGCTTACAACTGTCCCTAACTCCAGTGCAGAAATCTGATGACCTCTTATGGCTTCCATAGGCAATGTATGCATGTGGTTTACAGATACACATGCAGGCAAAACACCCACACACTTAAAACATTTTTTTAATCTAAAAAAAAAAGAAAAAAACCTCAAGACTAAGGAGTTAATTTCAAAGGCCCAAAACATAAGATGAGAAAAATGCTAATAAATCCTTTTCCCTAAATGACCTAAATTTCTACACATTTTGCTATTCTGAGTGGTCTGTTTTGTATTAGTCAAGTGATCTTAAAGGCTGATGGAGAAAAGTAAAATGGGTCCTGGGCGATAGGTCCTGGGATCTCCCCTCAGTACGTGATTGGAACTTGGCAGAACATTTTGATAAACAAAACTAACATTTTTTATGGAGGAAGATCCTGAGTACATTCCTAAGCACTGATGGACTGAGTCTTATAGGGGAGGCACCATGACTGTTGTCAACTGACAGATGAAGAAATGGGGTGGGCAGAGCCAAGCAATCTGCCCAGTGCTGTGGCAGAGCAAATCCTCTAGCTGACTGAAAAGTTGTTAGCAGGCTGGAAAGATGCTTCGGTGGGTAAGAGCTTTAGCTCTGCAAAAACAAGGACCTGAATTCAGATGCCTAGCGTCCACACAAAAGCTAGGTGTGGCCTAAAAGCACAGACAGGGTTCTGGGGTTCACTGGCCAGCCAGTCTAGCTAGGAATAAACCAAAAACCACCAGTGAGCTCCAGATTCAGTGAGAAACTGTTGGAAGGGAATAAAGTGACAGGTAGAGCAGGATCCCCAATGTACTGCTCCTCCCATGGCCTCACACATATGTGCATATCACCACTGACATCACCCCCACACACAGACACACATACACACACCACGCATGCTCTTAAGCACACTACTTCCCGCAGGCTTTGCTGTAGATGATGCCTCTGACTCTACAGTGAAAAGGTGCCCTTTACCATCTTGTTAAAGAACTTGCTTTCCACAGACCTCCCTGTCTGTCCTCCACAGGAAGCTGTTTATCTCTGTCTCCCCTGTTCTCCAGAGAGTAGCCTTCAGTTGATCTTCTCCTGGTGAGGAAAATTATGCCTTTTGTAACTGCACTGGAACCAATCCAGAGAAAAGGAGCTACAAAGACGTGAGTTTTAGAACTTTCTAATCAGAATCTTCTGTTGAGATTCAGAGCCCCAAACCCCCAGTAGTTTAGAGAGCAGCTTGCCTGGTTTCAGAAAAGCAGACCTCCCAAAGTTTCTAAGCACCTGTAACCTACCTTCCAGGCTCCCTTTGCAGGCCTTGTATCCATCCAGAACATCCCAGCAAGGTGATCTTTGTGGGCCACAGGCTCCACACTGGCTGTCCTAGTTAGGGTCTCTATCGCTGAAATGAAGCTATGACCAAAAGTACGTTGATCAGGATCACACTTCCACACTGAAGGAAGTCAGGGCAGAAATTCAAATAGGGCAGGACCCCGGAGCCAAAAGCTGATGCACAGGCTATGGAGGGGTGCTGCTCACTGACTTGCTGGTCGTGCTTTCTTACAGAACCTAAGACCACCAGCTTACGGATAGCACCACCCATAATGAACTGGGCCCTCTCCAGTCAATCACAAATTTTAAAAATGCCTTACAGTTGGATTTTATGGAGAATTTTCTCAATTAAGGTTCCCTCTTTTCAGATAACTCTAGCTTATATCAAGTTGATAAAAAACTAAAGAGCACACTAACTTTTCAAATAACCCCCCCCCCAATAACTGGTCCCTCCAATGTTTGGCTTTTTCCACTGGCAAGAAATATGGGTCTTGGCTATAAGGATATAGAGCTGATTAAATAAGTCCTAACTTACACAAACTTTAAAATATTTGTCCTCATTCCTACCAATAGTACACACACACACATTAGGAATGTTTAGTACCTAAAGAAATGTTTCAGAGCTGAAGAAGTAGCTCAGCAGTTGAGTGCACTGGATACTTTTCCAGAAGACAAAGATTCCATTTCCAACATCCACATGGTGGCTAACAACCACCTATAACTCAAGTTCCAGAGGGTTTAGTGCCTGCTTTTAGCCTCCACAACACCGGGCACAAGATTGGTGCACAGGCATGTGTGCAGGCAAAACACCCGTGCACATAAAATAACATTTTAAATTAAAATTATTTGTAGGAGCCCAACAGTGGTGGCTCATGCCTTTAATCCCAGCACTCAGATCTCTGAGTTCAAGGCCAGCCTGGTCTACAGAGCTAATTCCAGGACAGCCAGGGCTACACAGAGAAACCCTGTCTAGAAACAAACAAGCACATAAAGTTTCTATAAGGTGCAGGGACTTTATATCCAAAATATATCGGAACATTATCTCTTTTATTTCCCTACCAAATGAAAAGTCTTAATATCATGGAATAATCTGTATTAATGCCCTAACTACAGGGAACAAATATTAATGTTAACAGTCCTCCGAATTCAAAAGAAAAGCTTCAATCAAGCACTTTACACCCCAATCTACTCTCCTCATTTAAAAAAAAAAAAAAAAAAAAAAAAAAAGAAAGCACTAAGATGCTTTTTCTTCACCAGAATTTGGGTGTAAGTTTGTTTCATGTTAGCTATAAAGGAAATAAAGAAGAAAATAGCATAGCCTATAAAATCTAGCCAGAAAACCCCAGGAATATTCACATACACACAGTCTGGGAGTAATTATTCTAACTTTCCTATCTGAAACGCCAGCCATGCAAGTGGGAGCCTGAGGCACACAACACATTGCTGATCACTTTGCTTTGTTTATTTAATCTCTACACACAAACAGTCCAAAGAATCCGAGGAGAATTAATATTTTGGATTTCTACTTCTAAAGAATTGGCCTGCTGTGAGGGTCAACACCAACAATGGAAGTGTCCAAAGGGATTCAGAATTCCCCCCAATTAGTCATCCTAAATGCTGATAAACACAACTGGACAAGACACCAGGCAAAGGAGAGATCACTGAATTCCTCTACCTAAGAGACTCGCCAAACAAAATAACCTAACAAGTTATAATCTTGGGTGATGTGGAGTCTCCTCTTAGCAGAAATCCAGAACCAGGAAGAATTAGACTTGGGCTGGAAACATTTCTAAGTGAGCCACAGAGGGCCTCGACATCTAAGGAGACTACCATGACAGTGGAGCACCTTAGGGACACTGTAAATACTGCACAAGGTACCTGTTCCTTGGGGCCAGGAATAAATTACCCAGTGAAAACGAATTCATTCAGAGGGGGGAAAAAATCACCAGAACTGGCAACCAGTACAGAAAACAAACTTGGAGGAAGAGCTGACTGGCAGGAAGCAGACAGCGCAGGCTCACACCCGTCCAGAGGGAAGTACACATTGCTGCTGGCTTAATACGCACCGCCACTGGATGACTAACTGAAGAGCGTATTTAAAAACACTCCCACTGTAAGTTCCGGAAGCTCAGAGCTTTAGAACGTTATCTTGGCAACTTCCCCCAGGAGAAATAGGCAAGTGAGGCACAGGCAGGTGGATTCTACTTACTTCAAGGAATGAGCTGAACCAAGCTAACACCAACCATCATTACTCCATGAAGATCTTGTGGAAGCTGGGCCTGATGGTCCTCGCCTATGATCTCAGCACAGGAGGTCCAGGCCGGAGGATCTAAGAAAAACTGCTTGTTCACCATGGATCCCAGTGGCACCACAGCTGGTTTCACTTGTGTACCGACTATCTGTGATGGCTGTACAGTTACAAAGTCACCTGCCAAAGCATTTCTTAGAACATGACCCTGTCCTTTAGCAAACCTCTCCAAGGGCATGACTGGTTGAATGCCTCCTTTCCACCCTTCCCATAGCCACTTTAAGGTCAGTCTCCTATCTCCCTTGGGGACTAGAGTTTCAGCTTCTGCCCTAGAACCTTCTGAAGCCAGCTTTGACTGAAAACCAGCTTTCTGCTCCCTGAGGCAGCCAACAAAGGAAAACTGGACTCAAGTGTGGAGGTGAAGGCAGAAATCTGGCCTAGAGTTTCTGTATGTGCACAAAGTGAAGGGTAGAAACAGCCAAAAGCAGGAGAGCAGTCTGGCACATGAATGCTGGTATGAGAGACAAAATGTTTGCACCTGAAGCTACTCAGGGGACTGTCATCTTCCCCTCCTCTTCAGACACTGGGACTAGAGAAAAACCTAAGAGGCACTAATTCTAAGACAAATGACCAAAAAAAAAAAAAAAAAAAAAAAAAAAACTGTCTTTAAGATGTACCCCAAATTCAGAAGTGCTAAAATAAGGAAGACTTATCTTTGAATAAGGAAGAATAGGCCTTTTTGAGCCATTGACTCCAAGTCTCTGTAAATAGAAGACAGATGCCTTCAAAATTTAATAATTTTTCTTTGATTTTGAGGATTTTGTACATGTACAGAATAAAAATGATCAGACCCACCTTCCATTTCTCCCTTCCAACTTCTTCCAAATCTTCCCTAACTTGGCTGCTTAATGTCTTTTTGTTTGTTAACTCACTAAACCCAATTACTCCCAGATTCATGCACAGCTCCAGGGACTTGACTGAGGTGGCAAGGGAATGAGATTAGAAACAAACCGACACGGACAGAAAGCTGAGGTGCAGGGATCCGGGCTCTCTGCTAAAGAAATAGCAGCGCCCCAGAAGTTGGGCATGTTTATTATATGGAGCTGATTAGAGGTGGGACTGTAGTGTGCAGTTGCACAGGAAATGGGTTATAAAGATAAATCAGGAAACAGTTTGGGGTATATACACCTGGATCAAGGAGACAGACAATCTTGGTAGGAGGAGCAGTGTCTGTAAGGGCAGTCTTCAGATGTAAACATGGGGGCTGGTGGACAAAGCTACAATGGGCATTTCAACACTCACATTCAGTCAGAACTCCCAGGTGAACATTTACAGCGTACCCTACATAATGCTGTACACAGAGGAGTGAGAAATGACTGAAGCTGACACCTTAAAGTCTTCTTGTCACCTCTCCGTTTGTTTACACTGTACTGAACTATGTTTTCCATTACTGGCAGCTAAAACATCTTAATTGACATATGTCTGCATGGCAAAACTATTAAAAACCCAAAGCTTTTTTTATTTCCCTAATAGACAGTTACCCCCTCAGTGACACTCCAAAAACTTTGCTTGCTATAGGACACAGACCGCCAGATAAGGTAACCGGGTTATCCGAACTGTATCACATCACACAACAAAGAAACACTGCTATTCCCTAGAGGGATAAAAAACAATGCACAAAAAAAAATCTGCAATGAATGCCAGCACTATTTTCAAAATTGAGCAATCAAAATTATATGTAGGGCTCTGGTTTCTTCCAGAAACAAAACATGACTTGAACGTAAGGGAGAACACATTCCAGCTTTTGGGAAGCAAGAAGCCTCACATGCTCTAGATATATGGTCCACAGATGGGAGGTTTACATGGTTCATCAGTTCATTAAAGACCCCTGTTGGTTCAAATGGAAGTCAGAATCAAGTAGGCTTAGGGTCACCCAAAAGGATGGGGGTTGGGGGACCCAAGCCTGCTACTGAGGTCACCTTCCAACACCTCCAGGGAGAGTCTGATCCAAAGTTCTGGCCTCCTGCTGTGAGCAACAAAATTTCTGGCACTGAGCCTGAATTTCTAACTCATTACTGAAGTCAAGGACTAAGTTAAACCGAAACCTAGAGTCACAGACACACACATGCTGATAAGCAGAAAAGTAGCAAAGCACACAAAAGGAATCTTCCATTTCAGGTGTGAGGCCAGGACACTGCCCCAGATTTTATATCCTGTTTCCAGATCTTCATTTAGTCAGGCAAAGGAGAGGCACCCAACAGCTACCCAGCCATGGCAGTACTCAAAGGCAGGTATCCACTCTAGGAAGGAGGCACAAATGTCACATGGATTATCTTGAAAATTTACAAAGGCCCACCCACCAAATAACATCTAAACCTTATACTTTACCATTAGAATTCTGCTGCCATTCCTAAAGATGCAAATTCTAAGAAAATTCATACCTAGCTGTCAGCAAATCACCACAGCATATCCATGTCCTAGCACAGACCTGGAATGTCTTCAAACTGCAGCATAAGTTAGAGAAAGCCTATTTCCTGTTATCATAAAAAGTTAAATCCTAACTCTTTCTTTATAGAGTGTTCTTTTTTTTTTTTCTAAGTCAGTGTTGTTACATCTTATCTGAAGTTCCAGTTTTTGGAGAAGGCTTACAATTTTCTCATACTAAAAAAGGGAAAAAAAGAAACAATATATGCTCCATTTTTTACTGAATCTCCACTTTATGTAACAGAGAGCTCCTACCTTTCTTCACCATATGAAGACTGGTGTTGCTAATGATGGGGTTACACACTAAGAAGTATGTCATTTGGCAATTGCTACTGTGCCAACATCACCATGTTCCTATATACTAACCTAGATAATGAAGGTTCGTCACCTGAGTGGCCTCTCAACACGGTTAACAAACTCCATATCCACGAGATGCTTGAGGCTGCTGCTGGCATAGCAGAGCATACACGTCTTACAGGAAGCTTTCCAATAGCAACACCAAAGCCATGCCAGAAGTATAGTAAGTACACAAGCAAGTGAGAGATGCTTATACTTCTATTGTTACTGGGATGGAGATGTGATTCGGGAGTAGACTGCATTCCTGAGATCATGGGCTCCATCCCCAGGACCCCCAAAAGTAAATATCATGCACTACATCTAACTGGATGCAGTAACTCTTATAAAGCTAGATCAGACTGTTGACATCAGCGATTCATTACAAGGTTACAGGGATTTATCAGGGATTTTTCAGTTCCTATTAGGACCACATATGTGGTTTGTCTTCCATCAAAACATTAGCGACTGGCAAATGACTATAAACTAGTTTGATCTGTAGTAGTTTAAGCCACCAACAGATGACACTTTCCTCTTTTTCTTTTCCCCCCACACACTCATGCTTTAAAAGCAGTGAATCCGTACTCTAGAACCTGGAAATCTCAGGCAAGCACCGTCTTCACAGTCCCTCTCTGCTACCTGCTTTGCGCATCAAAGGACCTTCTGCAAGGGCCTTTGCTGGACCTCCTCCCTGATTCCAAAACTTGGCTAAGTACGGTAGAGGAGACACTCTTCTCTTGCACCCCATACAAGAGCTAGAGAGCGCCTGACAATGTGTCTAAGAAACCTTGAGTTGTCTGAATGAACCCAAACACGGGTCACTGCTACTCAATTACGGATGGACCAGCCTAGCAAGTGCACAACAAAGTAGCAGAATGGGAGCGCGGGCAGGGACGACCTTGACACAGTCGCAACAGGCTTCTCCGCCCAAGGGAGAGGTGTCCCAGTTTTCAACAACTAAGTGCAAACTGATAATACAACCAGAGATCACAAGGACGACTTCACCAGGCACAGGAGAGACCTACGCGCGGTAACGCCAGCAGGTGCTCCCAATCAAACATGATCCCTGGGTTTTCCAGGGGGACTCAGAAGGGGGATCAGACACAGGCCGGGGTCGCCTCCCGCTCCAGTTCCCCTCGTCAAAAGGGGACGAAGACGGGAAGCACTGCGGGTCCAGGCAACCCGCTCTTTGAGTTCGTCAAAGTTTGGGGCGGCAGCTGCACCCCAGCAGCACGCTGCGTTCTGTGCAGACCACCGCTACCGGTCCGAAAGGGCCGCAGAGCAGTGAGGCTCTGGTACGGCTTTCCGAACGCGCGCCTGCAACCCAAGCGTCCGCTCCGCTGTGTACCGGCCGCAGCACGAGGATGCGGACTCCTACGGCCGGGTTCGGCCCCCCTCCGCCCCGCTCCGCACCCCTCAGTTCTTCCCCCACGCCCTACTCACCTGGGGAGTGGGAGGCTCCGCTCTACGAACGCTGAGTCTAGGATGCAGCCCGGTGCAAAGCGACCCCGGTAGGATGCCTGGCGCGCGTACCTCGGCCGCTCTTTGTGTCAGGCGGCCGCGCTCCCCTGGGCTTCCAGGGCCTCCGGGCGCCGCCCCCTCGTTCTCGCGGGGCCTCCCCAGGGAAGGGGAGGGGCTTTCCCTCGGGGGCGCGGCTTTGAGGGGCGGAGCGAGGAGGCAGGCGGGGCTGGGCGAGGGGCCGAGCTGGTCAGGAAGAGGAGGATGCAGGGACAGCAAGGCTCTGGGAGAGAGGGTGTTATAAAAAAAATTTTTTTAAAAGAGACAGACAGACAGACAGGCAGAGAGAGAAAGAGAGAGAGAGAGAGAGAGACAGAGAGAGAGTCAGAGAGACAGAGAGAGAGAGAGAGAGACAGACACAGAGAGAGAGAGACAGAGAGAGAGAGAGAGAGAGAGAGAGAGAGAGAGAGAGAGAGAGAGAGAGAGAGAGAGAGAGAGAGAGAGAGGAGTGGAAGGGAGCCAAGGAACCAGCCAGTGATGGATATGACATGCCTACACCCTATGGGACACATAACCAGGGCCTTGCTTCCCTCTAGATTATAATATGGGGTTCCCAAAATATGGTGTGCCATAGTCGCCTCTGTGAAAAATGTATTTCATCGGGACTAGGGAGCCGGCTCAGTTTGTAAAGGAACTTGCCCTGCTATCCTGATGACCTTCAGCCCCAGAACATATGTAAAGGTGATAGGAGGGACTGGAGAGATGGCTCAGCAGTGAAGAACACTGCTCTTTCTGAGGACTCATGTTCAGTTTCCGGCTCCCACAGGGCAGCTCAAGGTCCAAGGAACCTGATGTTGTTTTCTGAACTCCTCAGACACCAAGAGTGCATGTGTTGCGTGGATATATACATACAGGCAAAACACCCATACATATAATTTTTTAAAATTACAGAGCTTTCCTGTGACTACACAGAGAGAGACACACACATGCCATTCTGGACACAAACATATAAACATCACATACACACACATTCACACAATAAGTTTTAAAAATATTTAAAAGACTATATGTTCTCTAAATCTTCTCACACTGGGGGTTAGAGAATGAACTTGGAGTTTTACGAGATTCACAGCGTTATTCACTGGATGCTGGGCTTCATACCACCCAGTCTCTGGGATCTACACTTTGTTCATCTGTGAAATGCTCTTCGTGGGGTCGTGAACTAATTGATACAGTCAAATCAGTCATCCAAATTACCCAGCAGAGCAGCAGCTCCTAGCCAGAGAGGAACAGGACATGTGGTTCCATTTTCCCCAACTATAGCAAATAGCTGAAATCAGAAACTTATAAAGAATGGGGAAAGGGTTTCTGTGGATTTCAGTCCTTGATCAATTTATCTTTGTTCAGTTTCCTGGTCTCATATTGGACTGGCTGTGGCTGCCTGCAATTCAGCTCTAAGGGAAATGATGCCTGTTCTTCACAAAAACTGGGAAAAAATTTTCTCCATGGCTTTCAATGAGTGTACACTTAAGAAAGAGGAAGCCAGATTCACCAGCCTTCATCCAATATCCTCTTGAACATCATAGCACTGTGGGCCCCCTCCTCCAGGAAAATTCTGCATTGATGATTCAGGAGAGTGACCTTCATGGTAATACACCTTTTTTTGGAAAACACTTCTTTCCCATTGACTTTAGTGATGTCCATCTATCAGGTTGTGTTCAAATCTGCCCACATAAAAATTATTACTCATTCATTCATTCATTCATTCTTTCATTCATGTGTGTGTGTGTGTGTTTATGTAATCATGAGCACCACAACATATGTGTAGAGATCAGAGGAAAATTTAGGGGAATGTCAGTTTTCCCCTTCTACTGTGTGGGTCCCAAGACTCAGCTCTTCAGGCTTGACTGACAAGTACCTTTACCAGCTGAGCCATCTCACTAGCCCCAGGTCTGTGAATTTTGGGGAAGTCACTTTGAGTGCCTGCAACGTCCTGACCATTGAGTGAACTGCCCTACTGTGCCTTTTCTTGTTCTGTTAAGTCTATGCTGCTGAAGACCCTCAGTTCGGCTTTACTTCTCCAAACTAAATTGAACATCTCTAGCATGAGGGATGGTCTGTGTGCCATGTGGTCTGGCAATGATTTCAGTGAGTGTGGCTATCTCCGTCAAGTATGTGTGGGGTCGTGAATGCTGGCCATTTTCAGCAGCTTTTGACAAAGCCTCAGAGATTGCATTTTGTTTTGGTTTTGCAGTGCTCTCAGTTCGCATTCATCTTCCACAGCGCAATTAGATAAGAACTGTCAGAACTGCTCTTTAAAACATAGAATTTTATTCT
Organism: Micromys minutus; assembly: GCF_963924665.1. Classification (NCBI taxonomy): domain Eukaryota; kingdom Metazoa; phylum Chordata; class Mammalia; order Rodentia; family Muridae; genus Micromys; species Micromys minutus. The sequence goes on along the minus strand of NC_137980.1, from coordinate 55,581,977 downwards.
TTAAAAGAGAAACTGGTCAAATGTGGTGGCACACACCTTCAATCTCAGTTACCCAGGAGACAGATGGATCTTTGTGAACTTAAGGCCAGACTGACCCACAGTGAGTCCTGGGACAGCAGGGCTACATAATTAGAGGTCTGGAATGTCCCTCAATTTGAGCTTGTCTGATGTTATCCAATTCTTAGGCTAGTATTATGGGCTATGAGGACAACATGCCAAGAAGCACCATCGTCACCACATCTGATCAGGTAGTAGATAGCATGCACAGGGTTTCTGGGGAACATTTTGCCTTGTTGCCTAGGCTGGTCTTAAACTTCTGAGCCTGAGTCTTCCCACCTCGGCCTCACAAGTAGCTGGGGCTGCGCTGCTGGTACGCACTGCTGCCATCATCCAGCTACATGGTTACTGGTGATGTTAATCTTGACTGCTTGGCTTCTCTTGGCTCAGGTGTTGACTGCCAGGTTCTCCACTATAGTCTCAATTTCCCTTCCCATATCCTATTCTTTGGAAGCAAGTTACAAATTCAGCTTGCATTCTAGGAGAGGATTAAATTCCATCTCCTGGAATAGACTTATTAACACATATTTAGTATTCTTTACATCTCTTACCCCCAAACCTTTACTTTTGTCAGCATGGACTCCTGTGTACTTATTTGTATTTTTGTTATTTCATAGTTTAAATGGTTCCAGCTTTAGCTGCTAGGGACTCTTGCAAAATGCCCCCTTGACATTCTCTCATGTTATTTTAGGAATTCTCATGTTTCCTCAGCTGTTGGCACTGTGTTCTAGACTCCTCATAGCTTATTGAGACTGCTATCATCTGTCTACCAGCATAACTACACACTTACTATATATGCTACGTATTAAATAACTCACTCATACCTAGGCTTTCAATAAATGTAATACTATGTTTATTTATTAAAGATTTATTTAACCCCACTGGCTGCTCCGAAAAGCCATCTTTGCATTGTTCCCGGGTCGTACTCTGTGCTCACTGCAGCCATCTTTGCTGCCCACCACCTCCTCCAATGCGGACTCCAGCAGCTTTCTCGCCAGAGTCATCAAACTCAACTACTTGCAGCATCGGACCACCAGCGTGCCCAAGTCAGACGCGGCAGTGGACACCAGCTCTGAGATCACCACCAAGGACTTAAAGGAGAAGGAAGTTGTGGAGGAGGCAAAAAATGGAAGAGATGCACCTGCCAATGGGAATGCTCAAAATGAGGAAAAATGGGGCGCAGGAGGCTGACAACGAGGTAGATGAAGAAGAGGAAGAAGGTGGGGAGGAAGAGGAGGAAGGTGACAGTGAGAAAGGGTGGAGATGAAGATAAGGATGCTGAGGCTCCTATGGACAAGCGGGTAGCTGAGGATGATGATGCTGACACCAAGGAGCAGAAGATGAGGAGGACTAGACAGCAAGAGGAAAAGCTGACCTTACGCACCGGGACCTATTCCCCCTCCACTTCCCGACTCAGAATTCAGACGTGGTCACCTTCCAGTAGAGAAGCAGGCCCCGCCTGCCCACAGCAGGTAGTGCCACCTACAAATGACATGCACCCTCCACCATGCCACCAAAACCACAACATGAATTAGTAACATGGGAGGAAAAAAGAACCAGAACTTAAAAGGAATTTTTGTTTGTATTTTTAATTTACATTTTATATTTTTGTACATATTGTTAGGGTCATCCATTTTTCATGATCACGGTGACCGAACCAGCCTTCAGAGTGATTTCTGTCCTACTTCAGACTTTCCTTGTGGTGTGACCATGTTCATTATAATCTCAAAGGAGAAAAAAAATTGTAAAAAACCCCCAAAAACCAACAACAAAATCTTATTCTGGGCATTCCAGTAACTTTTTGTGTATGTACCTAGCTGTACTCTAAGTAATTGGTTTGTATGAGATAACCATACAAAAGGCCAAGGATAAAAAGTTTTCCTTTAGAAATAAAGAAAACAAAACAAAACAAAAAAATCTTTACACAACAAGAAAACTTTGACTATTTCCATGTTACCTTTTGTTTTACATGTACTTTATGCTCATTGTAACTATTAAGTTTTCAATGCATACTATCAAACCTTTAAAAAAATCAAGTACTGACTAAAAAATATATTCATATAGTTTTATGTAAAAATTATCTTAAAATCTGAAAAAAAAGTACTGACAAAAATGTATTGTATAATTTTATGCAAAAAATTCTTAAAATCTGTACATTTATCTTTGTTTTGTAAAATAAAGTTGTTAAAAAAAGTAAAATAATAAAAATTATTGGTTCAAGTGTAAAAAAAAGTTTTCCTTTTTTTTTTCTTGTCTATAAGTTGCTGTTTATTTATTTATTTTTTGGCCTGTTTGATATATGTGTGAAACAATGTTCAACAATAAACTGGAATTAAAAAAGAATTACTTATTTTATGTATGTGAGTACTTTGTTGCTGACTTCAGACACACCAGAAGAGGACATTGGATCCCATTACATACGGCTGTAAGTCACCATGTGGTTGCTGGGATTTGAACCCAGGTTCTCTAGAAGAGCAGTTAGTGCTCTTAACCACTGAATCACACTCTTAATCACTCGCCACCCCTTGATACTATGGGCTTTAATTAAGTAATTCTTTTCAAAATGATATTGCTTTAGTGTGTAAATTCATGGATTTCATCGTATCACACTCATATTCAATCCCTCATTGTTCTCAGACACACTTTTTCTACCTGCTGTTAATTCTTCTTTCCTGCAAATAATCCACCTTCCACCCGATCATGTGTAAATATATTTACATGCAGACTCTGCATAAACATGTTTGTATTTCCCATCATCTTTCCTTTTGCTCTCTTCATTTCTTCAGATTCGACTCTTCTATTTCCATGATAGAAGAGTTAATGCGATAGAAACATGACTGACATTTGAGTCTGGCTCGTGTTCCTGAACACAGTGATTTATATAGCTCCATCTACTTTTTAGCATTTAGGCTGGTTCCATCTTTGATTACCAGAAAAAGAACTGCAGCAAACACGGGTGCACAGCTCTTTCTGGTTTTTACTGACTTTGATTCCTCTGGGTCCATATCCAGGAATGGTATAGTTGGATCACACAATAGTTCTTAGATTTTTTTTTCCCTTTTGGAGACACGGTCTCACCTGGAACTTGGGAACTTCCTACTTAGAGCAGGTTGGCCTTGAAGTCACGGGAGTACTCATGCCTCTGCCTCCCAAGTGCTGGGATTACAGGTGATTACCACCACAATTAGCTTTGTTTTTAAGATTTTGGAGGAATTTCCATGCTGATTACCATAGAGGCTTTAAATTCATTTAAATTCCAACCATTAGTGCATAGAGCTACCCGCACTTGTTTTCTTTTGAAATATTTGTTTACCTTTCTTGTAATTTTTGAGACATTGTCTCATATAGCACAAGCAGGTGTTCAAGTTAATATGAAGCTAAGGATGGCTTTGAACTCTATCTCCATCTATTTTTCTTTCCTTCCTTCTTTCTTCCTTTCACTTGTAGAAATTGCTTGTTTTCTTGATGCTGGAAGCTCTGACTGCAATGAAATGTAGCTTCAGTTGGCATTTGTTTCCTTGACAGCTAAGGGTGTTGGACTTGTTTTCAAAAACCTCCTGGCCATTATTCTTCTTTTGAAAACTCTCCAATTCATTTACTTACTTATAAATTAGTAAGATTATTTTGGTGTTTATTTTTGAGTTTCCAATAAAGAAATGATCCCACTGTGAGAGGCATAGTAAGCAAAGAATTTGTCTATCTTGTGAGCTGTCTTCACTGTTGACTGCTTTCTTTGTTATAAAAACTTTTAGTTTCATGATTTTCCATTTGTGTGTGCACTCATGTGCAAACACACACACACACACACAAGATCCAAGAAAGCCCTCAAATGTCTGGCTCCATCCTTCTTGACTTCATTCTCCTGGGACAGGATCACTCACTGTATGTGAGCATATTCAGCTAAGCTGGCTAGTTGATGATCACCTGTCTCTTCCCCAAGGCTGTTTACAGGAATTGAGAAAATTCTTTCCCTAGGAAGACAATATCAGCTCCTACATCTTCCTTATGAGGTTCCAACAAAAAGTGCATTGGGCTTACTTACAGATCATAGGAGAAGGATGACAGGCAGGAGTCTGGGTGGACCCCAAAGTAGCTACACTTAGAAAGTTTTTATTCATTGTGGATGATGGCTTTCCCATAGCCACACAGATGGAGTCCCATCTTAGTTAATCTCAAGTCTGTATACCCTACCATCTCCCAAGAGGCTATGGTCATGTATAATGAGGGCAGAATTACATGCAAATGACTGGGAAAGGTAAGTGGAATTTCAGATGAGGGTCCAGTGACCTCCACACCCACTCCTTCTATGAAGGGATGTCACCAGGTGACAAACCTGATCACAGTGGGCTCTGGCAAGCAGATGCAATCTAATGAAGATGAGAATTGTTTTGCTTTAGGAACCATAATCCACAACAGTGGAACATGCAGCCATGTCCAATTTCTATGTAGGTGATGGGGATTTGAACTCTGATTCTCAGCTTTGCACTAAGCCATCTTTCTAGCTACCCCTACATATGTCAATTCTTACCATATATGACTTTCAGAGCAACAAGTCTTTTTCTAAGAAAGTCCTTGCCTATGCCCTTATCTTGAAATGTTTTCCCATGCGTTCCTTTAGCTGCTTTAACATTTTAGGCTTTGCATTAAGGTCTTTGATTCATTTAAACTGATTTTTGTTTATGGTTAGATTTAATTTTGTCCTTTGAGGCTGTCCTCTCTCCAAACTATGTTTTGGCACATTTGTCAAAATCAGACGGCTGTGCCTATGTGAATTTATTTCTCTTCCATTGTTCTATGATCTTCCTCTGAGCCACTACCATGTAACTTTTTTCTTTTTGTTGTTAATCTGACTCTATAGCACAATTTGAAATTGGGTATAGTGATAACTTTGGCATTTCTGTTTAATATTGCTTTGGCTTTTTGAGTTCTTTTGTACTTCCATGACTTAAGAGGGCTTTTTTTTTTTTTTTTTTTTTTTTTTTGCTAAAAACATCATTGGATTTTTAATACAGATTTAATGCTAATTTTGACGATCCATGGGCATAGGGGTCTTCTCACCCTCTAGCAGGCATGTTCAGACATTTGACATTGTCATCTAGCATGAAGTTCATGCTCAAGACTCTAACAACAAAATAGTTACACACACATCATGTTTTAAGCGAGTTTTCAAATCCATGTTGGGCCATAATTAATTACCTTGACACACAGCAAATGCCCTTGATTGCTGAGCCATCTCTCAAGCTCAAGGGACTTTTCTACATCAATTATATCACATGATTTCTATCCCTAAATCTAGTATAAGCTGTCATATTTACTGATATGTTCCCTGAAATGAAGCAAAGATTGTTACAGTGTAAGGTCTCTTCAATTATCTCAAGTAAAATTTAAGTATTTTTTGTCTACTTTTTTCATGGAAATTAGTCTTTAGGTTTGTTTCTTTCTTCTATGTTCTGTGGTGGTAATTAGGTGGCATTTATTGACTCCACCTGTCTTTCTGTTCTTTGCTCTCGAAGTAGTTTGAGTGGCGCTGTGGATTGAGCCACTAAGAATAATCTTCTGGAAAAAGTGGAAGGAGCTGAAAGGGTTTGCAACCCCATAAGAACACCACCACCAACCAACCAGAGCTTCCTGGGACTAAACCACCATCCAAAGAGCACACATGGACAGACCCATGGCTCCAGCAGCACATGTAGCAGAGGATGGCCTTGTCGGGCAACAATGGGAGGAGAAGCCCTTGATCCTGCCAAGGCTTGATGCTGTAGTGTAGGGGAATGTCAGGGTTGGGAGGCCGGAGGGGGTGGATGAGTGAACACCTTCACAGAAGCATGGGGAGGGGTGATGGGATAGGGGATATGGAAGGCAATGTGGGAAAGGGGATAACATTTGAAATGTAAATAAAATATATCCCCAAAAACAAAAATCAAAAACAAAACAAAAAACCCCCAAAAACTAATCTCCTGGGGCTGAAGAGATGGCTTGGCTACTAAAAGTTCTGGCTGTTTTTGCAGAGGACCTAAGTTTGAGTCCTCATAACCACACGGTGGCTCACAACTGTCTGATCACTCCACTTCCAGATCTGGTGTCTCCTTCTGGCTTCTGCTGGCACCAGGTATGCACACAGTACTCAGACATACACGCATATTAACATAAAGTTAAAATAAAAAATGAATAAAAAAGTCAAAACTGTCCCCTATGAGGACCCACAGATAAAACAGATATTCAAGGGCTGGAGAGAGCACTGACTGCTCTTCCCGAGGTCCTGAGTTCAATTCCCAGCAACCACATGGTGGCTCACAAACATCTGTAATGGTATCTGATGCCCTCTTCTGGTCTGTGGGAAAACAGCTACAGTGTACTCACATAAAATAAATAAATAAATCTTAAAAAACAAAAAAAACAAAAACAAAAAAAAACCACCCAAAAATGCCCCAGTCATGAAACACAAATAAATGGGGCAAAGCAAGCAAAAATAAGAGTGCACTAAAACATAAGAAATATTATGTAAGATAAACATTGCAGTTGTGAATGGATGAACAGAAGGGGCAGGGAAAGGAGCGATGAGAAGTTAAATACAGGAACATAAAAGGATGGGGAGTGGAGAACAATGTTCTCAAGAGGAGGGAAAAAGAGCAAGAGACTTCTAAAACTCTGTCCAACAAAGAAGTGCACAGACAACGTAAATAAACAGAAGAGGACAGGAGAGGTGGCTGGTGTGGTGGCACACACCTTTAATCCTGGCACTCAATGGACAGTCAGATCCTTGAATTGCAGAACAGGCAGGGCTACAAAGAGAACCCCTGTGGTATACAATTTCTTCTTTGTCTTTCTTCTTTTCTTCCTTTTATTTTTACTTTTTCACTTTGTAGGTTGACCTCAAGTTGTAGCAATCCTCCTGCCTCCGGCTTTCAAGAGCTGAATAAAAGCTTTTAAAAAATAAGGTTGCCTGGCATGGTTGTGCACTATAATCCCAGCAATCAGGAGACAGAGACAGGCAAATCTGTAAGCTCCAGAACAGCAGAAGCTATACAGTAAGACACAGTCTCAAACACCAAACCAACAACAACAACAACAAAACCCCCAGAACAAAAAAACACAACCAAAAATCCCCCCCCCCCAAAAACCCACCACCACCAAAAAAACAAAACAAAACAACAGTCCACTGGCTGGTTTTGTGTGTCAACTTGACACAAGCTGGAGTTACCACAGAGAAAGGAGCCTCAGTTGAGGAAATGCCTCCATGAGATCCAGCTGTAAGGCATTTTCTCAACTAGTGATCAAGGGGGGAGGGCCCAGCCCATTGTGGGTGGAGCCATTCCTGGGCTGGTAGACCTGGGTTCTGTAAGAAAGCAGGCTGAGAAAGCCAGGGGAAGCAAGCCAGTAAGTAACATCCCTCCATGACCTCTGCATCAGCTCCTGCTTCCTGAGCTGCTGGGTTCCAGTCCTGACTTCTTTTGATGATGAACAGCAATGTGGAAGTGTAAGCTGAATAAACCCTTTCCTCCCCAACTTGCTTCTTGGTCATGAAGACATCCAGCTACCAAAAGAATAAAGAAAGCATTTGTGAGCCTTAGACACAAAAAGATAATGTGCAGGAGAAATTTCTCTCTTGGTTTTCTAAATGTAGGGTCTCTTAGTTAAGGGAGTGTGTGGAGAGGGAATCTGAGATGCCCACAGATGTACTCCCTGTAGGAGAATCCTTTCTCTGTGTATTAGGAACTTCTGCTGGCCACTTAGTTTTAGAGTATGTGGGCCAGGCAGGTGCTTGGTCTCCCAAGACCCCTCAATTTGTGCTCCTAATGTTATAGTTAGGGGGTGTCTTCCAAGAGCACTGGGAATGGGAATGTAAATACAGAACTAAGATCTGTTCAGAAGGACCAATTCTGGTGCTTTTAGACTCATTCAGCATAGACATATTCCTGGTAGATGAGGCTACAAAGTCAAGTGCATGCACAAACTCTCACTACACACACGAACCCTCCCATGGATCCATAAATTCACCACATACAACTTCACGAAACACTCCTAGCCATATGACATTAGAACTGCTTTACACATTGGGTACCCAAAACTTCAATATGCATACTATCATCCACATGGTCCTTCACAGTGTTTCTCTGTCTACATGGCTTATCTTACATGCATGCAAGCGCACACAAGCACACAATTCTGAGTGTGCTATTTACAGCCTGCTTTTGATTCTATTCAAGCTGTGCAAATTTTACTTCACTTCTCATGAAGATCCCATTGCTCAAGCACAGGCTGGCATTGCATCTATGGAGATGGTGATGTCACCTCCTGGCTGTTGAGGATGTGATGAATTGGTCCTGAGCAGAATTCATTCTCTCTGGAAATGTTCTCTTCTTTCTCTGTCCCAATCAAATGTTTGATTCCTTGAAAACCAGCTTAGGAGTTAGGGCCTACATAGGAGTACTTGTCTGACCTTCTTTTGCAAATCATCCACACAGTATCTGCTTGCTTATGTACCAGGGTATCAGAGTCAGCACTCTGAGTGGAGAAGAGTAATGTATAAGGGAACTTTTCAGTGCTGGGGATGAAGCCCAGGACCACACATGAAAAACAAGTACTCTACCACTGACCTGTAGCCCACTTGGTACCAGCCCTATTTCCTTTAAGAACTTCTAGTCTGTAAACCCCTTTCTGAAGCCCAGTGTGTAGCCCAATGGTGAAGTCAGGGTTGGAGACCAGGCATGCCTCCCCTGTAGAGCAAAAGCATAAATGGGGCTTGTGGCAGGGGCATAAAAGACAAGGAACAATGTGGGTGGGATGTACTTTCTCACTGATTATCAGGTGAGAACATGGGACATCTGCAGGTATGCAGAGCACTTCTCAGACCCACTTTTGAAGCCCAGTGATGGGAAGACAGTCCCCTATACTACAGCAAGACAACTATCAATGCCTATAGTTGTGTAGAAAGAGCCCACTTATTTAGTAAGTTACTGGAGGCTGTGGAGCCAAACTTAGAACATGACAGGCTTAATCCTCTCCACTCTGCTCCCACCAACCAAGAAGGGGTGTGTGGGGAAAAAGGATGCAACCATCCATTCTTTATGTCTCAACAGTGATGGCCCTGAAGGCCTGACTAGACTCCACTAGTCCACTGTTGCATTAGAGTTAATCCTTTGTGCTGGGCCCATTCATACTTCTGAATTGCTTCTTTGACCGACAGTGATCACATTGCTGTTTACTGGAAATGAGCAGTTCCTTGAAAAGCTTCCCCCACTAAGTAGGTATTAGAATACCAGGAACAAAAGAACAGAGATGGTTAGATCATGTTTGTCTTAGGTCACTTCCAGATGGTCCAGCTGTGAAACTTTCAATCTTCTCTGCTACCTGAGTGTGGAAAATGTGACTAGCTGCTTCCTACTGTTATATCTTCCTGGATGAGGCCTAAAACTAAGGTGGAGAACTGCCCTTCACTCAGGTGAGAATTTTTAACTAGCATCTATGACTAAATTTTATTGAGTTGATATTTATTTGCAAGGATAGGCTGACTTTCTAGGGGAAGAAAATCACAATGACATTTTCTTTTGTCCACTGGGAGAGGAAATATTCAAGACATCTGAAAAAGCTCCTAAAACGTTACGTATGATATCAGCAGGGGAAGGGCTGTAAGGATTGCAAGATAAAGTTGAAGAAACATCTCAAAAAGTTAACAGGGGCAAAACAAAGTGTGGAAGAAGATCTAACATCTGAACAGAAGTAGTTCCACAAAAATAAATAAATAAAAACAAAACAAAACAAGCAAACAAACAACCAGTCCCCACAAACCCAAGGTAGTAGAAAGGCTTTTAAAATAAGCTTGAGAGATGGCTCAGTGGTTAAAAACTCCTGCAAGACCTGGGTTCAATTTCTAGTACCCAGACAAGGGCTCAAACTATCTCTAAGTTCAATTCCGGAAAATTCAAGGTCCTCATCTGACCTCTGCACATATATGGTGCATATGCATACATGCAAGCAAAACATTCATACACATTCATACAGCATTTCCCAGAACTAAAGAGCATTAAGCTTTCAGAAGGGTTCAGGGAGAGAAAAAGAACTTCACTATACATAAATGGCCATTAGAACGCAAATTCATACTTGGGCAGTCCGAATGAAAATGCTGTCTAGTGTCTAGAAAACACACTGTTCAATTGTTAGCAAGGAAAGACACTTTCAAGCATTTACGATCTTGGTAATTTTGCCTCACCTTATCTCTAAGAAATCTACACAAAGACCCAGCACCCAAATGACAGAAATAAAAGGGGTCGTACAGGACACAGACAACTAGAAATCTATGCTAAGAGACAAAAAGGGAACCACAGGATAGGGCTACCACCAGGTGGGGACCAAACCAGTCCAGACTGGGGCAGGAGGCTAAGAATCCAGCTGAGCTGGCTTCCTTCCCCTCATGAGCCTTTTTGCCATTTTTCTTTCCTCCAACTTGTTCATAAGTAATGTTTTCTTCATATATGAATAAAATATATTTCCATTTAAAAAATAAAATGAAAAATACCAGAGTACCACATGAATATATAAATAACAAACAAAGCTGTGTTTAACCGGCATATATTAATATGCTCATTATAATTAAATGTTTAAGGAGTTATATATTTTTTTTCCAGTACTGAGAATTAAATCCAAGGCCTTGTGCTTGTTGGTTGAGCACTCCACCACAGAATTACACCAAGCTTGAAAAATGTTTACTGAGAGCTAAAAATCAGTTAAAAGGTCATTAACCAGCTACAAGTACTTCTTTAAGAAAATCCTTGCAGTAGATCCTTCCACAGTGGAGAATGCCACAGGCTTGGAACATACCCACCCGTGTCAATACCCAGCTAAGCGCCTACCTATCTACTCTAGGTATTCTTAGCTTCAGTGCTTTGAGACCTCTGGACAACTGAGAACGTCTGGCTTTGTATGAGCATGCCATTCCTGGGGAAACATACAATAGTACAAATGACAAAACGTTATTTATCACTGTTTAATTTTGAAGTTTTTACTATCTATGTAACATTGCGCTAATAAGATAAAACATCAAAGCTCTTTCCTGAGGAAGGCATGGAAAGCCTGGGATATCACATGCTCAACTGTCTGGGGTATGCTATGAAGTTATAATTGTACTCTTGTATTTCTCCCACACTACTTTTGCTGAAGAACTGCTAACATCTTAGGAATGATAAACCTTCAGTTAGTATAACAAGTATGACCTGGCATATCACTGTCTACTACTTGTGGGGTGGCTAAGAGTAGTATTATTTTACTACCAATTTACCTTTATTGGCTATTCATTCCGAGTCTCTTTAGGAGTTCAAGAGACTAGTCTCCCTGGTATGCCAATACCTAATCAAGCTCCAGGTGAGCTTGAGAGACCTGGTGCTTCTTCAAGTGTGGAAACAGACTTAGAGAGGTAACTGTGAAAGCCATTCAAGTACTTGTTCTGTTTTTGAGACTACTGCGTAGCTCTAGCTGGTCTTAGAGACACATCTGGTTCTGCCTACTGAGCGCTGGCATTAAAGCTTTCAAACCTTACTTTCTCTACTAGTTTGGTCACCTGGGAAATTAGTCACCAGAGATCAGACCAGAGGGGAAACAACCTGCTCAGAGCACATGGAGCTAATTCTGTTCTTGTGAATCCAAAGGAACAGAATGACTTTTGTTGCCAGATGCCAGCACTTTAACTTAAGCTAAACATCCAACCCTCTCTACCGTGTGCCGGAGAAAAGGTAGTCTCTACTCATGAGGAGCCACAAGCTCACTCTCAGAGTATGAAAATGGTGGGGAGAAAAAGCACCAGGGTTTGATTTTTAATAGTTCTTCCCCAAACTGTAACAATCTGTCATGATCACATCACAGAAAATTTAGCCCTCCAAAAGTCATGCAGAAAGATTAGACAATAGAGAACACATACATTGAAAGTAGGCACAATACTTATGACAAAAATTTGCCTAAAATATGTAAACTTTCACTATGAAATGTCTTGATTTGTGTGATTTAGCACTTAATATTGATCCAATTCAGCTGCCTGAATCTCTTATTTTAGAATATCTACTTTTAAAAAAACTATTTAAAAAATCTATTTCTATTCTAGAAATCAGTACCTGTATGTATATCATCATAAACTATTCTGTCTTTCTTCAAGTTTTATGGACTACACGACTAAAACCTGGATTTCTGGCAAGAATACTAGCCTATGGGTATCAACAGCAGCAGGGTTGGGAGGATCGTCACAGCTTCACCGTGAATTCCTCACTCACGTTATTCTTACAATTGTACAAAATATACAGGAACATCTTGGTTTCCTCAGTTCTAATCCTGGAAACTGGCTCTGTCACTGTGCCCTTCTGTATTTATACAGACATGCTGACTTTGCAATCTATGCTTTGCAAGAGGGCAGGTAATTCCAGCACAGAGGAAACCATGTAGTGCGGCATGGGGGATGATGCCAACGGCACTCCTCCACTCTTGTTTATCCAGACTGTGGCTTTCAGTCCTGCATTGAGGCCTCCTTGTATATCGGTTTCTAGTGTGTCACCAACCATCACACAGTCCCCTGGCTGCACTCCAAGAAGATCACAGCAATGATAAAATATGGAAGGTGCTGGTTTCTCTTCCTTCTGTTCTCCTCCTACAACAATGGCATCAAAGTAAGACTGGCAGGCACATGCCTCAATCTTTTCCCTCTGTGTCTGTCTGTCACCATTTGTTAACAAGAGCAGGCGGACCTCTTTTCGAAGTTCAGTGAGCATGGCTTTGACATCTTCTGCTAGGGTCATGTGCTGTAAGCGTGTGGATTTCCACAGGAAGTAACATTCCTCAGCCAATTTCCTATTGTCAGCACCACCTCTGGTTTCCTGGATTGCTTCTTCCCAGTGCGAAGTCCTCACATCCGTAATGCATGTATTGTAGGGATGAAAGCACTCCTTGCTCAGTTTAACTTGAACTTTATCACAGATGATCTCAGCCTCTTCTTTATAGTGGTATTTTGATTGTAAGAGCTTTATTACCTAGGCAGAAAAAAATAACTTGGTCAGCATACTTTGTCTTTAACAGTCATGTCTTGAGGCATGACTTCTTCCCAGTAACACACCACTTCTAGAGAGACTTGGCCAAATTAAAGACTCTATAACCCCAGAGACAATCAATAATGTATTTATCATCCATCTGCTCCACCTATCTTGCTCCCTATGTCTCTATCTTCACACTAAGCCAAAAACAAGCCTTTATTTGTTTGGTAGCCTCCCATGTTTCATACTGGTTATGGAGATATGAAATAAGAATTTCACTTAAATCTAGAGTGAAACATTTTAATACTTTCTGAAAAGCATTTTTTATCTCTCTCTCTCTCTCTCTCTCGCACACACACACACAAACACACACACACACACACACACACTAGGTACTTAGGTATACTCTACACCAGAGCTACACTCCCATCTCTATGGCTTGCTTTATGGCTAAATTAGTACATAACTTCTTAACATCTGTTATAACCCTCTGATTCCTCTTTCAAGACAGGCAGTAAGTTCAGCACTGTTAAACTTTCCCAGGTTGAAATATGAATCCACACTAGCCTACTTCCACAGTAGACATGCTGGCCTGATGTGCTGATTTCTGGGGCATCACTGCAAAGGAAAAGGAAGCACACAGGTAACCATTAATAACTGATGCTTGGCTGGATGCTGTCGACAGTTAAACAGACAAGAACTATGGGAGTAAAACTGAACTCATTCTTAAGAGTAGTTGAATGAGGCTTGGCAGAGAATTACCTAACAAGAGCTGACAAGTAGATAATGTGTGTGGGGGGGAGTTAACTCACTCTACACAGAAGCAACAAGCATGGAATTCTGACCCAAAAAAGGTAAACTGAGTTGAGACAAAATGGAAGGCATAGGGAGGTAAGGATATGTTGAAGGGCCCTTGAACATAAATCCTTTCTGCACTCATTTTTCCCACATATGTCCAATGTTTCATACTCTAAGTTTGTGACTTTTCCACTTGCAAGCTTGTCCACATATGTGCCCATGCATGAGGACTGGGGTTCATGTGTGGTCGAGGGAATACCATTCAACCAAAAAGAGAAAGAAATTACGGACAAACATCAGACCTTCATCGCTCTTTTAACAATGGAAGACTGGTGTTTCATTCCAGCAGTCAACTGATTATTTCGATACATCATAATAGCCATCCCTACCTACTCTTATCTCCTACACCCTTCCTAGGATCCCTTCCCAATAAACTCCCTACACTGAAGGATGTACTTCTAAAGTCAGCCATACCAACCATCAAATACTGGTCTTCAGACACAAGTGCTATGATGGCCGGGAGGGCTGCTCAGTGACCTCTGGCATGCACAAGGGTTTCCCAGTACTGCCATCAAACAGCCATGTCTGTTGAAGCAAAGCAATCGGATGAATAAAAATGACACAGGGAACAGGTAGCATACTGTTCTCTCTAAAACTGAAAAGGAGCAAGGCATTAAGATTAAGACACAGACTCTCTTTTCTTAAGAGTATATGAATGCCTCTAACACAGAGGAAAAGGCCGTACTTCAGGCTATTTCTGGAAATCATTGTGTAAACTCTGTAGCCCAGGCTGGTCTTGAATTTACAGGATCTTGCTCTAGGTTCTAAAAAGGAAAGTCTCATTAATATATATATATATGCCCTAAGAATTTAAGGCAAAAATACAAAAAAATTAGCCTTTTTAACTCCATAGTTTTGTCACCATCTTAAAGAAAAAAGCAAAAATAAAAACAAAGAACAAAACCAGTATGGAATTCAATTACTCCTTAGCTATAAGCAAAGGACACTCTAAAAGTTTCAACAGCCCACTGTTAGATGGCAAAATGTCACAGATCTAGTTGACAGAGAACAGAATGCTACAATACCCCAATGTCCAATGCAGTTGGCAACACCAAAGCCTCACTCCCAAAACTCTGTAAATGTGGAGTCAGATGCCTTTGAAGGCAGGCACAGCATACCTTTCCTCTAAGTTCCAAAATCTTTCCTGATCACACCTTTAATTAATTTTCCCATTAGTTACACCATTACTGCTACATGTCAACTAGTCTAAGATTTGTTTATTATGACCATAACAATGAATCACATTAACATCAGTCTATTGCTGTGAAGAGTAACTATGACCAAGGCAACTCTTATAAAAGAAAGCATTTAATTGGAGGCTTGCTTACATTCAGAGGTTAAATCCGTTATCATCATGGTGGGAATCAGACAGGCATACTGCTGGAGCTAGACTTGAGAACCACATCCTGATCTGCAGGCAGAGATGCTGGCTTGACACAGGTTTTTGAACCCTCAAAGTCTAACCCATGACACACTTCTTCCAATAAAGACATACCTACTCCCACAAGGTAACATTTCCTAATTCTTTTTGAATTGTGTCACTCTCTGATGACTAAGCATTCAAACATAGGTGCTATAATTACTCATACTATCACACAGCTTGAGCCAGTGGGGTGGGTTGGCTCAGTGAGTAAAAGAACTTACCTTCTAAGTGCAAAGACCATAGTTCAATCTCTAGAACTCATGGGAAAATGCTGAGCAATCACAAATGCTTGTGACCTCAGACCTGAATAAGTCTAGAAGGCTCACTAGCTAGCCAGTTTAACCTAACTGGTAAGCTTTGGTCCAAGAGGAAAGCCTGTTATAAGGAAGGATGTTCCTGAGGATGACACAGGAGAGGATCTCTTTCCGCCTCCATGTGAATATACAAGTTCATACACACGTGAGCCTATAGTCATGCACATAAAATTATTAACATCTTCAGAAAAAGTGTTTATCAGTCACCCATGTTATTAGTTCAAACAGGAATATCACTTAAGTTCAATCAGCACATGTTATTACTTTCCTAACCCCTCAATGAGAATAAGTTTGGGCTCAGTTGGAGGTGGAAGACAAATGCCTCTAACCTGAAAGTGTGGATGATATTTTGTACGTGGAGTAAGTTAGGTTTGAAAAACCTGGTGTAATGAATGTGTTAGGCCTGAAGACAGAGGTAGGGGTGGGGAGGGACCTAAAGTGAGAGAACAAGGACCAGTCTAGATTAAAATACACTCACTTCAAAACCCTGCCGCTCTAAACACATATAAAAACAACAGGAAACAACAGTTACTGGTCCCTAATATCTCTCAACATCAATGGACTCAATTCCCCAATAAAAAGACACAGACTAACAGACTGGATATATAAGGAGGACCCAACATTTTGCTGTGTACAGGAAACACACCTCAGTGACAAAGACAGACACTACCTCAAAGTAAAATGCTAGAAAATAATTTTCCAACCAAATGGTCTCAAGAAAAAAGCTGGAGTAGCCATTCTAATATCAAATAAAATCAACTTTCAACACAAAGTTATCAAAAAAGGAAGGCCACTTCATATTCCCCAAAGAAAAGACCCACCAAGATGAAATCTCGATCCTGAATATCTATGCTCCAAGTGCAAGGGCATCCACATTCATAAGAGAAACCTTACTAAAGCTCAAAGTATATATTGCACCTCATGCAAAAATAGTGAGGGACTTCAACACCCCACTCTCATCAATGGACAGATCATGGAAATAGAAACAGAGACAGAGTAAAACTAACAGAAGTTATGAACCAAACGGATTTAACAGATATGTACAGAACATTTCTTCCTAAAACAAACTAATATACCTTCTTCTTAGCACCTCATGGTAACTTCTCCAAAAGTGACCATACAGTCGGTCACAAAATAGGCCTCAACAGATACAAGAAGATTCCATGCATTCTATCAGATCACCATGGACTTCAATAACAACAAAAATGACAGAAAGCCCACATATACATGGAAGTTGAACAATGCTCTATTCAATGATAAGTTGGTTAAGAAAGAAATAAAGAAAGAAATTAAAGACTTTTTAGAATTTAATGAAAATGAAGGCATAATATATGTAAACTTATGGGACACAATGAAAGCAGTGCTAAGAGGAAAACTCATAGCTCTGAGTGCCTCCAAAAAGAACTGGAGAAAGCATACACTAGCAGCTTGATAGCTCACCTAAAAGCTCTAGAACAAAAAGAAGCAAATGCACCCAAGAGGGGTAGATGGCAGGAAATACTCAAACATAGGGCTAAAATCAACCAAGTAGAAACAAAAAGAATCAGGAGTTGGTTCTTTGAGAAAAGCAAAAAGATAGATAAACCCATAGCCAGACTAACCAGAGGGCACAGAAACATTATTCAAATTAACAAAATCAGAAATGAAGGGAGATATAACAACAGAAACTGAGGAAATTTTAAAAAATCCTCAGATCCTACTACAAAAGCCTATACTCAACAAAACTGAAAAATCTGGATGAAATGGACAATTTTCTAGACAGATACCAGGTACCAAAGTCAAATCAGGATCAGATAAACTATCTAAACAATCTCATAACTCCTAAAGAAACAGAAGCAGTCATCAAAAGTCTCCCAACTAAAATAAGCTCAGGACTATATGGGTTTAGTGCAGAATTCTATCAAACCTTCATAGAAGACCTAATTCTAATACTTTCCAAACTATTGCACAAAACAGAAACAGAAGACACACTACCCAATTCCTTCTATGAAGCCACAATTACACTTATACCTAAACCACCCAAAAATCCAAGAAAAAAAAAAAAAAAAAAACCTCAGACTCATTTCCCTGATAAATATCAATGCAAAAAATAGTCAAAATCCTTACAAACCGAATCAAAGAACACATCAAAATGATCATTCACCATGATCAAGTAGGCTTCATCCCAGGGATGCAGGGATGGTTCAATATATGGCAATCCATCAACGTAATCCACTATATAAACAAACTCAAAGGGCGAAAAATCACATGATCATCTCATTAGATCCTGAGAAAGCATCTGATGAAATTCAACACCACTTCATGTTAAAAGAGTTAAAAGATCAGGAATTCAAGACCCACACCTAAACACAGTAAAAGGAATGTACAGCAAACCAATAGCCAACATCAAACCAAATGGAGGGAAACTTGAAGCAATCCCACT
Organism: Micromys minutus; assembly: GCF_963924665.1. Lineage (NCBI taxonomy): Eukaryota > Metazoa > Chordata > Mammalia > Rodentia > Muridae > Micromys > Micromys minutus. Next base: position 55,563,896 of record NC_137980.1, on the reverse strand, counting down.
ACAATCAGTGACTAGACAAGGCTGCCCACTCTCTCCTTACCTATTCAATATAGTAATCGAAGTCCTAGCCAGAGCAATTAGACAAAAAAGGAAGTCAAAGAAATATAAATTAGAAAGGACAATGTCAAAATATCACTATTTGCAGATGATATGATAGCATATTTAAATGACTCCCAAAATTCCACCAGAGAACTCCTAGAGCTGATAAACAACTTCAGCAAAGTGACTGGGTATAAAATTAACTCAAACAAATCAGTAGCCTTCCTCTACTCAAAGAATAAACAGGCTGAGAAAGAAATTAGGGAAATGACACCCTTCACAATAGTCATAAATAATATACAATACCTTGGGTATGACTCTAACCAAACAAATGAAAGATCTGTATGATAAGAACTTCAAGTCTCTGAAGAAAGAAACTGAAGAATATCGCAGATGATGGAATGATCTCCCATGCTCATGGATTGGAGAATCAACATAGTAAAAAATCTTGCCTAAGGCAATCTATAGATTCAATGCAATCACCATCAAAATTCTAACTCTATTCTTCATAGAGTTAGAGATAGCAATTTGCAAATTCATTTGGAATAACAAAAAACCCAGGATAGCAAAAAATATTGAACAATAAAAGAACATCTGGGGGAAATCACCGTCCCTGACCTCAAGTTGTATTACAGAGCAATATTCATAAAAACTGTATGGTACTGGTACGGAGACAGGAAGGTAGACCAATCAAATAGAATTGAAGATCCAGAAATAAACCCACACTCCTATGGCCACTTAATCTGACAAAGGAGCTGAAATCATCCAGTGGAAAAAAGACAGCATTTTCAACAAATGGTGCTGGTCCAGCTGGTGTAGAAGAATGCACATCGATTCATACTTACCTCCCTTTACAAATCTCAAGTCCAAATGGCTCAAGGATCTCGACATAAAACCAGATACACTCAAACTAATAGAAGAGAAAGTGTGAAAAGAGTCTTGAACACATCAGCACTGGGGAAAATTTCCTGAAGAGAACACCAATGGCCTACTTATGCCATAGAATCCAGAATTGTTAAATGGGACCTCATAAAATAGCAAAGCTCCTGTAAGGCAAAGGACACTGTCATTGGGACAAAACAGCAACCAACAAGTTGGAAAAAGATCTTTAGCAATCCTACATCTGATAGAGGGCTAGTATCCAATATATACAAAGAATTCAAGAAGTCTCCAGAGAATCAAATAATCCTATTGTAAAATGGAGTATAGAGCTAAACAAAGAATTAACAACTAATGAAAACCGAATGGCTGAGAAGCACCTAAAGAAATGTTAGTCATCATGGAAATGCAAATCAAAATACCCTTGAGATTCTACCTCACACCAGTCAGAATCGCTAGATCAAAAGCTCAGGTGACATCAAAGGCTGGTGAGGATGTGGAGAAAGAGGAACACTCCTCCATTGTTGGTGGGATTACAAGCTGGTACAACCACTCTGGAAATCAGTCTTTTAGTTCCTCAGAAAAATTGGACATACTACTACCCAAGGACCAAGCTATGTCACTCCTGGGCATATACCCAAAAGATGCTCCTACATATATCAAGGACACATGCTCCACTATGTTCATAGCAGCCTTATTTATAATAATCAGGAATTATAAAGAACCCAGATGTCCTTCAATAGAGGAATGGATACAGAAAATGTGGTACATTTACACAATTGAGTACTACTCAGCTATTAAAAATAATAACTTGATTAAATTCTTAGGCAAATGGATAGATCTGAAAAATATCATCCTGAATGAGCTAACCCAATCACAAAAATACACCCATGGTATACACTCACTGATAAGTGGTTATTAGCCCAAAAACCCGGAATACCCAAGATACAATACACAGACCACATGAAGTTCAAGAAAAAGGAGGAGCAAAGTGTGGATGCTTCAGTTCTTCTTAGAAGGGGGAACAAAAACATTCTCAGGAGGAAATACAGAGACAAATTTTTAAACAAGAGACTGAAGCAAAGGCCATCCAGAGACTGCCCTACCTGGGTATCCAGCCACCAAACCCAAACAGTATTGCTGATGCCCAAAAGTGCATCCTGACAGCAGCCTGATATAACTGTCTCCTGAGAGGCTCTGCCAGAACATAACAAATACAGAGGTGGATGCTCACAGCCAACCATTGAACTGAGAACTGAAGATAAAGTGAAGCAGCTGAAGGGGTTTGCAACCCCCAAAAAACAATACCAACCAACCAACCAGAGCTCCCAGAGATTAAACCACTATCCAAAGAGGACACATGGACAGACCCATGGCTCCAGCTGTTCATGTAGCAGAAGATAGCCTTGTTGGGCATTAATGGGAGGAGAAGCCCTTGGTCTTGCCAAGGCTTGATGCTGTAGTGTAGGGGAATGTCAGGGTGGGGAGGTGGGATGGGGTGGGTGGGTGAACACCCTCCTAGAAGCAGGGGCAGGGATGGGATAAAGGATATGGAGGGAAATCTGGGAAAGGGGATAACATTTGAAATATAAATAAAATCAGAAAAAAAAAAAAAAAAAAAAAAAGAAGTAAAATTGATATACTTCTTCCCCATGGCAAAGGCAGGCATCTTCTTAGCCCCTCAGAAATAATTCAGAATGGCTTATGACAGCTGGCATATTACTTTGGGACAGGTCAAAATTTATAAGAAATGTTGTATTCTTACAAGATAAAGTATTCACAACATTTAATTTTGCTAATTTCATAGGCCATTTGTAAGTAAAGGAGATGATAAAAGAACCAAGACTAGAGATATGAATTCTTATTTATCATCCACTATTAATTCAGCATTTCTTACATGTCAAACAAAGGTAATTGAGATAGCATATTCCCTTTCAGGAAACTCAGGATTCTGCTGTAGGCATGAGTTGCAAAAATTAGTGATAACATCCTCTGATAGGTGCAGTGAGAGATACCGGAAGAAAAAAGTTTCAAGATATAGGTTCAACACCATGGAGAAATATTATGGGGTGTTGTTGTTGCTTTGAGATAAGAGCCTTGCTATGTTGCTTAGACTGATCTCAAACTCTGGAACTCAAGGGATAATCTGGCATTGTCTCCCAAGTAAATTTTTTGTTTTACAAAATAAAACCCAAAACTTACTATGGCAGGGTTGTAAAAGATGGACTGGATATGGTCAGCCTGAAGACAAGACCACAGCAAAAATCTATATAGGCTGAGTCTTCTGTAAATAAGGGGAAAGGAAGGGAGACTGGAAGACAAGAGTGGACGGGACACAGTTAACTGAATGTGCACTGGGTGCCACAATCTTCCCATGCATGGCATTAAAGCTACCTGGCAGTGTTATGCAGACTAACACTCAAAATTTAGGAGGATCTGAGGCTCCGCATGGGGGGGGGGGTTCTGCTGAGGCACCGAGTATTGGGAGAACTGTGATTCAAACTAGATGTGAGGTCTAATAGGTCTATTTAACAAGAACCAGCCTAAAACGAAAAATAAGTCTCAAAACACTGGGCTTATCTGGATAAGAGCACCGGTTAAGTGTGGACTGTCTGTAGTTGGAGATAATGGAGGCAGAACACAGAGAAGTATATACTTGTGAGGATGTCAGGATGTAAGGGGCAATCAACAGTGTGGAAGGCTTCAGTTAAGACTGATTCTAAGTGTGAGGAGTAGTAGTTCAGTGGAGAACCCATTTAGGCAAGGAGGTAAGTTCAAACCTCAGAACCAAGAAAATACACACACCCCAATTCAAAACGCAAAACACCTAGTGATGGGAGCCACCTAACCACTTGGCAAGCCTACTGTATTCTAGTGGCAGAGACAGAAGCTACCTCCCTACTGATTTGGAAATATAGAGACCTTGTGGAGACAACAGGTGTAGATTTTCCTTAAAACATAGCTGCGCAGAAAAGCACAGTCCAAGAGAGGTTTAGCGTTAAATTGTTTTTAAAACATAAGACCGACATGAACAAACTGTGTGCCATACGGCAAGAAAGGTTTAAGATTTGGATAAACAAAAACGACCCGATGAAGCACAGGACCCTTAGTATTGAAAGGGCTGGCATTTTTGTAAGTGGGCTTCCCACATCTAATACTACTTCGGTTTCTCCTTGAAGCTGAAGGCCGAGAAAGGAAAGCAAGGGTGGGTTAAGGGCTGGGCGGGAGAAGAGGTCCAACAGCATCTGTAGCTGTAGTCTGGAGGAGAAGATCAGCAATGCCTCACTAAAAGAATGGCCCCTCAGCATTTTATGTGCCGAGGGTCTCAGCACCAGAAAGCCAGGAAGGCCACAGGGAGGCCTACAAGGGAAAAAAATGCTATGATGTAGGTTAAGCCCAGGCCCGCCTCTCGGAGTTATGTAACTTCCTGGGCCAAAGCCTTGTCTGAGCCTCTTGCCCCAAACCCACCACAGCCCATCCCGCGCGGGGCTTCAGCGAGAAGAGGGCGGGGGGGTCTCGTCCCGCGCCTTCCGAGTCCGGGTGACCGCAGGTGGCAGCGACTCTGCAGTCGTGGCAGTTCAGAGTCCAGCACCCGGCCCCACGCACGGGAAATGAAACTCCTCGGGCACGCGGCGGGAGACTGAGGGTTCGGAGCGGTGCTGGCCCGGCAGGGGAGGGCGACAGCGCGGGAACGTTACCTCCAACATGCCTCTTCTGCTCGCCCCAGCCGTGTCGATGAGTGTGTTGTCCAGGTCAAAGAAGACGGCGCGGACCCGACTCAGCCCCATAGCCTCGGCAAACTAAGCAGCGCGCGAGCCGCCGCCGCCGCTCCGCGCATGCGCAAGGCGGTCAGCACCACTTGGGCGGAGTCTCGGGGTCACCTGACTCTTCCAAAGCCCCGGGGTCTCTGTGGCAAGATCGCGCGAGATTCGGACACTAAATTTTATTGAAGGTGCGCGTGCACGAGGGGTGGATGAATGTATCTTGACTCTTCGCTGTGCTTGGGTGGATGGTTACACGCGCGGTCTTCGTTAATGGCTTGGCTGGCTTGCTTGGGGTTGGAAAGGACGTCAGAGCCTTACTGGAGGAACTCTCTTGGCTGGCCTCTCATTCTGCGGTGCACAGACTCGTCGGGAAATGGAGCAGGTGTGCTCTCCAACTTCGGAACCCTGCTGCCCCGTGACTTTGTGCTGAACTACCTTTTCCTTCATCTTTATTCATTTTCCTGAAACTTTGCAATCCGAGTCTTGTGTGCCTATTAATTGTAAGGTTTTCTGCAATTAATTTCTAGCAAGGAACCTAGATCGTCTAAGAATCCCAGAAGGGTGATGACAAGGTTTGTCTTCAGCTGGTTGCAATCAACCTCTAATCCTTTTTTTAATTAATGAAATTTGGAGTCACCTTCACTAACCAGGAATTTATTGAGTCAGTCAGTGCCACAGACCTGATTTTGAGCTTTTGAATTAGGATTGGTTTGTACATTGTAAGTTGTTCAGAGAAATGAGAAAATATTTCATGACATGTGAAAATTGATTAAATTTAATTGTCTTAATTTAAAATTTATAGTTTTAGTTAGATTCTTTTGCTTGTTTGTTTTTTGAGACAGTGTCTCATTGTGTAACTTGGCCTGGAAACTAGCTATGTAGATTATGCTGGCCTTAAATTCAGAGTGATTTCGCCTCCCTCTGTCTCCCAAGTGCTGGTTCTAAAGGCATGCACCATCACATCTGTCTTGAATTAACTTTTTTGACTAAGATCTTTGACTATACTTGAATGATACTGGCTTAAAGTGGCTTCTGTTCACAGTGAACTGTACCCTACCTGGGTAATATATACATATTGTGGGAAAATGGCTAAGCCTCCAGCCAGTCAGGCCCAAACAGTCAAAACTATGTAAGGTAAAGGCTGACTTCAGACAGTCAGATTGTTCTGTATACCGTTGTTTTTTCATGGGCTATAAATTTAACTTTGCACTGTATTGTGTTCATAAGAAACTTGTTGAACCACCGTTGGCTGTAGAACTTCCTGTTTGTTGAGATAAGTTTAACTCCTTTTGGATGTTTAATAATTAGAATCCAGCATACTTGTTTCTGTATATTTCTGCTTTTGACTTAAAGTTGAAGGTAACTGTGAGGTCTAAAATACTTAGCTCTGTACAGAAAAAAATAAATGCCCCCATAACCTATGGTACACAAGTCACAAATGGGTTTCTGATGCTCAGCAGAAGATGAATGGTAGACTACCTACAGTTTTTGTATTTTGTGAAGCAGACTCACAATTGATGTACTTTCCCAAAAGTATTCTTCCTTTAATAGGCTACCTCTTACTGATGCAGTGGTAGTAAACCAGTTGTGTACACTTAGGCTAGCAGTCAGTCAATTATGAATGCAATGTTTGCACTTGCTTTTTGTAGTTGTGCCAAATGTCATAATAGATAGAGAAGCTTCTGATGGGCACAGGAATCTTAGAGACATGACCAGGCCTTCACCTTCTGATGTGTATATAGAATCTTGCTTGAATCAATGAAAAATCTAAACGTAGACAAGGTGTACTAGTCTATGTAACCAATCCTAACAGGGTTGTTTGTCTTTTATTGGTTGGCATTTCGAGATCAGTCTTTATAGCCTGGGTTCCTTTTGAATTTACATGTCTGGAACATCAGTGTTTTCCTATGGAATTTTAAAGCACTGAGATGTACATCTATTTGTGCATATAGATATGTCAGTCCTTACTGAATTCTTAAGGGTGGACTTGGCCAGATGAAAGAAAGATATAGCTAATAAATATCTAAAAGGTTCTGGGTAGCTTTTACTTATTGTCAGCCTCAACTGAAACATTGCTCAGATGAAGATTGGTTTATGGCTATGTCCATAAGAGATTGTCTTGATTTATGATTGATATGGGAGGGCTCAGCCCACTGTGGGTGGTCTACAAAAGAAAGCCAGCTTGAACCAGAGAGTAAAACAGCAAGCAGCATTTCATTCCTTCATGGTATCGGTTTCTAGTTCTTGCTTAAGTTCCTGCCGTCTTAGTGATGGAGTGTGACCTAAACATGTGACCAGAATACACCTTTTTCTACTTTGGACAAAGTATTTCACCACAGCATCAGGAAACAAACTAGAACAATGATCAGTCCCATTTATATTTTTAAAATGCAAATCAAATTAGAATAGAAATAAAGATAGCACATGTTGTAGTTAAAAGATGACGTCCCAGGTTTCAGCACCTACGTTAGGAAAAGGATGAAGAGAGTGGAAGGGATATGGCCCATGGAGGTTCGGCAAGGCCTGAAGGTAAGGCGGATGCTTCTTCGGATCCATGTTGGGAATCCCTTCCCCCTGAGAGACCAGCCACAGGACAGTATAGTATAGAATAGAGTTTATTCAGGTCATGGAGGAGTTAAGAGGGTAGTAGAGGCAGAGAGAGAGAAGAGAGGAATAGAGGAGTAGAGGACAGCCATGAGCATGTGGAGAGAGAGGGGCAAGGGAAGAGGAGTGTAAGGGGGGGGAGAGCAAGAGAGATAGCAAGGGTGTAAGAGCAAGAGAGAGATAGTGTCAGGTCACTGGGGCGGAGCATAGCTGGCTATTGCCAGATAACTGAGGAGTGGGGTTTACTGAATCCCAACACATGTTGCCTTGGTGATGCACATCTTCAGACCCAGCACTGGCAGCAGAGTAGAAGTGCTTAAAGAGGAAAACATAATTTTCTTAAACACAAGAAAACACAGCCAAACAGGTGAAGGAATCAGAAAAAAAAAACTCCAGAATCAAAAATGGGAAATAAAGCAATAAAGAAATCACAGAGGGAGACAACTATGAAGATACAAAACCCAGGAAAGAGACCAGGAGTCATAGACTCAAGCATTACCAACTGGATAGAAGAGAGAATCTCGTGTAGAAGATACCATAGAAGACATTGACACACCAGTCAAAATGCAACGTGTGAAAAGATCCAGAAAATTCAGAACACAATAAAAAGACCAAACCTAAGAATAGTAGGTATAGAAGAGACTTCAGATTCCCAACTCAATGGGCTAGTAAACATCTTCAACAAAATTATACAAGAAAACTTCCCTAACCGAAAGAATGGGATGCCCATACATGTACAAGAAGCCTACAGAACTCCAAATAGATTGGACCAGAAGAGGAATTCCTCCCATCACATAAAAACCAAAGCACCCAAAGCACAGAACAAAGAAGGAATATTAAATGTGATAAGGAAGAAAGGTCAAAGACAGACCTAACATAACTATGCCAGACTTCTCAAGCTAGAAGCCAGAATTTCTTAGGCAGATGTCGCACAGACCCTAAGAGAACAAAAATGCCATCCTAGGCCACTATACCCAGCAAAACTCTCAATCACCATAGATGGAGAAACAAGATATTCTATGACAAAACCAAACTTAATATCTTTTCATTAATACACCCCTACTGAGCATAATAGAAGGAAATATCCAACACTAGGAGGAAAACTACACCCAAGAAAAAGCAAGTAATTGACCTCACAACAAACCCAAAAGAAGAGAGCCATACAAACATAATTTCACCTGTAACAACAAAAATAACAGGAAGCAACAACCATTGCTCCTTAATATCTCTGTCAGAATCAATAGACTAAATTCCCTGATAAAAATACAAACTAACAGCCTGAATACACACTCATATTCTTGGGGCCAACTCACCCACAACTAAGTGCCACAGCTGGCTATGGGTAGAGTCAGTAATCCTGCTCTTGTGCCCCAAAGGCCAAGTCTCTCAGGATGCTGAGGGATGGGGGCTGTCTCGCCTCAATTGGAACAACTCCACTGATGCTCAGTTTCTTCTTAGAATCCAAGAAGGGGTGCTATCAGGAGCAGACAGGTCTCTGGTCAAATGAAATTTAATGAAGAAATGTCCATGAAGAAGATCTCAGAAGATGCTCATGGATTAGGATGATCAACATTGTAAAAATGGCCATCTTACCAAAAGCAATCTATAGATTCAATGCAATCCCCATCAAAATTCCAACTCAATTTTTCATAGAGTTAGAAATAGCAATTTGCAAATTCATTTGAAATAAGAAAAAAAAACTTAGGATAGCAAAAACTATTCTCAACAATAAAAGAACGTTTGGGAAATCACCATCCTTGACCTCAAGCTATATTACAGATCAATCATGATAAAAACTTCATGGTATTGGTACAGAGATAGGCATATAGATCAATGGAACAGAATTGAAGACCAGAAATGAACCCACACACTTATGGTCACTTGATTTTGACAAAGGAGCTGAAAACATCCAATGGAATAGAACAGCCTCTTCAACAAACGGTGTTGGTTCAACTGGCAGACAGCATGCAGAAGAATGCATATTGACAAATTCTTATCTTCTTGTACAAAGTGGATCAAAGATCTCCACATAAAGCTGGGTGCACTGAAACTATTAGAACAGAAAATGGGGAAAAGCTTAGAACACATAGGCACAGTGGAAATTTCTCTGAATAGAACACCTATGGCCTATGCTGTAAGACCAAAAATTGACAAATGGGACCTCATGAAATTGCAAAGTTTCTATAAGTCTAAGAACATTGTCATGAAGACAAAACAGCAGCCAACAGACTGGAAAAGGATCTTTACCAATCCCACATCTGATAGAGGACTAGTATCCAATATATACAAAGAACTCAAGAAGTTAGACTCAAGAGAATCAAATAATACTATTAAAAATGGGTACAGAACTAAACAAAGAATTATCAACTGAGAAATATCAAATGACCAAGAAGCACCTAAAGAAATGCTCGACATCCCTAGTCATCAGGGAAATGCAAATCAAAACAACCCCAAGATTCCACCTTACACCAGTCAGAATGGCTAAGATCAAACACTCAGGTGACAGCAGATGCTGGTGAGCATGTGGACAAAGAGGAACACTCCTCCATTGTTGGTGGGATTGCAAGATGTACACCTACTCTGGAAATCAGTCTAGTGGTTCCTCAGATAACTGGACATAGCACTACCTCAAGACCCAGCTATTTCGCTCCTGGGCATATACCCAAAAGATGCTCCAACATATAACAAGGACACATGCTCTACCATGTTCATAGCAGCCTTATTTATAATAGCCAGAAGTTGGAAAGAACCCAGATGTCCTTCAACAAGGGACTGGATACAGAAACTGTGGTACATTTACACAATGGAGTACTAACCAGCTCTTAGAAACAATGACTTTATGAAATTCCTAGGCAAATGAATTTAATTAGAACCTATCATTCTGAGTAAGGTAACCCAGTCACAAAACAACACTCATGGTATGCACTCATTGATAAGCAGATACTAGCCCAAAAAGCTCTCAAGACCCAAGAAAAACTTCACAAACTTTATGAAGCTCAAAAAGAAGGAAGGCCAGAATGTGGATGCCTCATTTCTTCTTAGAAGGTAGAACAAAACACTTACGAGAGGAAATACAAGGTCAAATAGTGGAGTAGAGATTGAAGAAAAGATCATTCAGAGGTTGCCTTACTTGGGGAACTATCCATTATGCAGCCACCAAACCAAAGCACTATAGCTGGTGCCAAGAATTGCTTACTGTCAAGAGCCTGATGTGGATGCCCCATCAGAGGCTCTGCCAGAGTCATATAAATACAGCTGAGCATGCTTGCAGCTAACCATCAGACTGAATACAGGAACCCCAATGAAGGTGCTAGAGAAAGAACTGAAGGAGCAGAGAGGGTTTGCAACCTCATGGGGAGAACAACATTATCAACCAACCAAGTCTTCCACAACTCCCATGGATGACTAGGGATGTTGAGCATTTCGTTAGGTGCATCTTGGTCATTCAGTATTCCTCAGTCAAGAATCCTTTGTTTAGCACTGCACCCCATTTTAAATAGGATTGTTTATTCTCTGGAGTCTAACTTTTTGAGTTCTTTGTATATATTGAATATTAGAACTCTATCAGATGTGGGATTGGTAAAGATCCTTTTCCAGTCTGTTGGCTGCTATTTTGTCTTCTTGACAGTGTTAAGCCTTATAGAAACTTTGCAATCTTATGAGGTCCCATCTATTGATTCTTGATCTTACAGCATAAGCCATGGGTTTTCGATTCAGGGAAATTTCCCCTGTGCCTATGTGTTCTAAGCTTTTCCCCACTTTCTCTTTTAATAGTTTCAGTGTTCCATGATTTTATGTGGAGATCTTTGATCTACTTGCACTTTAGCTTTATACAAGGAGATAAGAAAGAATCTATTTTCATTCTTCTGCATGCTGATTATCAGTTGAACCAACACCATTTGTTGAAGAGGCAGTCCTTTTTCCATGGAATGCTTTTAGGTCCTTTGTCAAAGATCAAGTGACCATACTGTGAGGGTTCATTTCTGGGTCTTCTATTCTGTTCCACTGATCAACCTGCCTATCTCTGTATGAGTACCCCGTGGTTTTTAACACAATTGCTTTGTAATATAGCTTGAGGTCAGGGATGGTGATTCCTGTAGATATTTTCTTGTTGAGAAAAGAGTTTGCTATTCTACAGTTTTTGTTATTCTAAATGAATTCGCAAATTGTTTTTCCAACTCTGTGAAGAGTTGAGTTGGAATTTTGATAGGGATTAGATTGAATCTGTAGATTTCTTTTGGTAAGATGGCCATTTTTACAATGTTGATCTTTCCAATCCATGAACATTGGAGATCTTTCCATCTTCTGAGATCTTCTTCAATTTCCTTCTTCAGAGATTTGAAGTTTTTGTCATACAGATCTTTCACTTGCTTAGTTAGGGTCACACCAAGGTATTTCATATTGTGTGACTATTGTGAAGGGTATCTTTTCCCTAATTTCTTTCTCAGTATGTTTATCCTTTGATTAGAGGAAGGCTACTGATTTGTTTGAGTTAATTTTATATCCAGCAACTTTGCTGAAGTTGTTTATTAGCTGGAAAAGTTCTCTGGTGGAATTTTTGGGGTAACTTAAGTATACTATCATATCATCGGAAAATAGTGAAATTTTGACTTCTTTTTTTCTGATTTGTATCCCTTTGATATCATTTTGTTGTCTAATTGCTCTGGCCAGGACTTCCAATACTATATTGAATAGGTAGGGGAGAGTGGACAGGCTTGTTTAGTCCCTCATTTTAGCGGGATTGCTTCAAGTTTCTCACTGTTTAATTTGATGTTGGCTACTGGTTTGCTGTATATTGATTTTACTATGTTTAGGTATGGGCCTTGGATTCCTGCTCTTTCCGAGTCTTTTAACATGAAGGGGTGTTGAATTTTGTCAAATGCTTTCTCAGCATCTAGTGAGATAATCGTGTGTTTTTCTTTCTTTGAGTTGTTTTATATTATAGATTATGTTGATGGATTTCAGTATATTGAATGATTCCTGCATCCTTGGGATGAAGCCTACTTGATCATGGTGAATGATCATTTTGATGTGTTCTTGGATTTGGTTTGCAAGAATTTTATTGAGCATTTTTGCATCAACTTTCATGAGGGAGATTGGTCTGAAGTTCTCTTTCCTTGTAGGGTCTTTGTGTGGTTTAGGAATGGGAGTGATTGTGGCTTTGAAGAATGAGTTGGGTAGTGTTCCCTCTGTCTCTATTTTATGGAATAGTTTGGACAGTATTGTTATTAGGTCTTCTATGAAGGTCTGATAGAAATCTGCATTGAACCCATCTGGTCCTGGGTTTGGTTTTTTGTTTGTTTGGGAGGCTTTTGATGACTGCTTCTATTTCTTTAGGTGTTATGGGATTGCTTAGATAGTTCATCTAATTCTGATTTAACTTTGGTATCTGGTATTTGTCTAGAAATTTGTCTATCTCCTTTAGATTTTCCAATTTTGTTGAGTGCAGACTTTTGTAGTAGGATCTGATGATTTGTTGAATTTCCCCAGTTTCTGTTATGTCTCCTCTTTCCTTTCTGATTTTGTTAACTTGGATACTCTCTCTTTGCCCTCTAGTTATTCTGGCTAAGGGTTTATCGATCTTGTTGATTTTCTCAAAGAACCAGCTCTTGGTTTTGTTGATTCTTTGTATAGTTCTTTTTGTGTCTACTTGGTTGACTTCCCCTCTGAGTTTGATTATTTCCTGTTGTCTCCTCCTGTTGGATGTATCTGCTTCTTTTTTTCCTAGGGTTTTCAACTGTACCGTCCAGCTGCTAGTGTATGCTCTCTTCAGTTTCTTTTTGGAGGCACTCAAACCTATGAGTTTTCCTCTTAGTACTGCTTTCATTGCATCCCATAGGTTTGGGTATGTTGTGCTTTTATTCTCATTAAATTCTAAAAGATCCTTAATGTTTTTCTTTATTTCTTCCTTGACCATGTTATTGAAGAGTAGCTCATTGTTCAGCTTCCATGTGTATGTGGGCTTTTTTTTTTTTTTTTTGTCTTTGTTGTCGTTAAAAATCCACGAGGATCTGATGAATGCATGGGAGTATTTCAATCTTTTCATATCTATAGAGGCTTGTTTTGTGACCAACTACATGGTCAGTTTTGGAAAAGGTGCCATGAGGTGCTGAGAAGAATGTGTATTCTTTTGTTTTAGGGTGAAATGTTCTATAGATGTCTATTAATTTCAATTGGTTCATAACCTCTGCTAATTTTGCTGTGTCTCTGTTCAGTTTCTGCTTACATGATCCATCCATTGATGATATTGGGGTGTTGAAGTCTCCCACTATTATTGTTTGTGGTGCAATATATTCTTTAAGCTTTAGTATGGTTTGTTTTATGAATGTGGGTGTTCTTGTATTTGGAGCATAGATGTTCAGGATTGAGAGTTCGTTTTGGTACAGTTTTCCTTTGATGAGTAAAAAGTGTTCTTCCTTATTTTTTGATAACTTTTGTTTGAAATTTTATTTTATTCAATATTAGAATGGCTACTCCAGCTTTTGTCTTGGGACCATTTGCTTGGAAGGTTTTTTTTTTTTTTTTTTTTTTTTCCAGCCTTTTACTCTGAAGTAGTGTCTGTCTTTGTCTCTGAAATGAGTTTTCTGTATGCAGCAAAATGCTGGATCTTGTTTACATATCCAGTTTGACAGTCTATGTCTCTTTATTGGGGAATTGAGTCCATTGATGTTAACAGATATTAAGGAAGAGTGATTGTTGTTTCCTGTTATTTTTGTTGTTAGAGGTAGAATTAGGTTTGTGTGTCTTTCTTCTTTTGGCTTTCTTGCATAATTATTTTCTTGCTTTTCCTAATGTCTTGTTTCCCTCCTTGTGTTGAATTTTCCATCTATTATCCTTTGTAAAGCTAGATTTGTGGATCTGTGTTAATTTGGTTTTTTCCTGGAATGTCTTGGTCTTTCCATCTATGGTAATTGAGAGTTTTGCTGGATATAGTAACCTGGGCTGGAATTTGTATTCTCTTAGGTTCTGTACAATGTCTGTCTAGGATCTTCTAGCTTTCATTGTCTCTGTTGAGAAGTCTGGTGTAATTCTGATTGGTCTACCTTTATATGTTACATGTCCTTTTTCCTTTACTGCTTTTAGTATTCTTTCTTTGTTTTGACTATTTGGTGTTTTGACTATTATGTGTCAAGAAGAATTTCTTTTCTGGTCCAATCTATTTGGAGTTCTGTGGGCTTCCTGTATGTTCATGGTCATCTTATTCTTAAGGGTAGGGAAGTTGACTTCTGTGATTTTGTTGAAGATATTTGCTGTTCCTTTTAGTTGATATTCTTGACCCTCTCTATGCCTATTATCCTTACGTTTGGTCTTCTCATTGTGTCCTGGATCTCCTGGACATTTTGGGTTAGAAGCTTTTTGATTTTTGCCTCTTCTCTGACTGTTTTGTCTATGTTTTCTATGTTGTCTTTGGCCCCTGAGATCCTCTCTTCCATCTCTTGTTGACTGTTGGTGAGGCTTGTATCTATGACTCCTGATTTCTGTCTTTGGTTTTCTAACTCCAGGGTTGTCTCTTTTTGTGATTTTTTAAAAATTGTATCTATTTCCATTTTCAATTCCTTCACTTGTTTGTGTTTTCCTGTAGTTCTTTACGTGATTTTTCCTGGTTCTCCTCTAATTGTTTAAGGGAGTTATTTATGCACTTCTCCAAGATCTCCATCATCATCATGAAGTATGAGTTCAAGTCTAAGTCTTGTTTTTCTGGTGTGTTTGGCAATCTACTACTTGCTGTGGTGGGAGAGCTTGGTTCTGATGTTGCCAGGTTGTCTTGGTTTCAATGGCTAGGGTTCTTGTGCTTTCCTCTTGCCATCTTGTTGTCAGTGATTGTAAGTGATCTTTTTGTTTCTGACTGGTGCTTGTCTCTCCTGTGGGTCTGAAGGCCAGTGGGCTCAGGAGGGAGATTGCTCCTAGGTGTTTGGCTCTTTCTGGGCAGGCAGTGAGTTCTGTTGACAGTGACTCAGTTGTGTCTTTGTGGGTTTAGGTGTGAGACCTCTTGCGAGGCTGTTCTGGGAGCTCAACCATCTGCCCTCAGATCCTGAGTCCTAATGGCGGAAACCCCACTCTTTCTAGGCCAAAAAGCCAGAGAGCACCTATGCTCTGAGAACTCCTGGCTACCTTTGCAGGACAGCTGGCAGGCCTGTACCTCAGGCTAACCCTTGGTCCAGGTGGAAAAGCACCTGTGCAGCTGATCTGGAAGCTCAGCCTCCTGCGAGCAGATTCTGAGTCTTGGTAGAGGAAACCCGGCTCTCACTGTGGGCCAAAAGAGACCCTTTTTCAGAGAGCACTTTGCTCCCTGTGCTCTTAGTACTCCTGCTGTGTCCTCCCCGGGCCTGTGCCTCAGACTTTCCCTTGGTTAAAAAGTGCTTGTGCAGCTGATCTTGGAGCTCATCCTTCTGTGGGTACATCCTGAGTCTCGGTGGTGGGGACCTGGCCCTCATTCACCTTTGGTTTTGTTGTTGTTGTTGCCCCCTTTTGCCTGTTAAGCATCTCCTTTGGAGATCAATTAGACCTCTTCACAATCATTCTCCTGTAGGATTATGTGTTATGCCTGTAACATGTTTTACATTATAATATTTAAAAACTGCTTCATCTTATTAGAGATGTATTCTGGATCGTTGTCTGTTTTAATTTGTCACGCCCAACCTCGACCAGCAAGGAAGACATGACCCGGAGAAGATCTTCTTCAAGCAGTTTATTCAGGATCCTTGAACAAGTTTCTGCTTCTGCTTCTGCCTCTGTCTCCGCCCCCGGGGGAACGCCCTTGCGCCTACCAACCCCTGTAAGCCATGTGGACCCTGCAGATAGGCTGCTTCAGTGCGGAAGCAGGCAAGCTGAACAGGCACAGCCAAATAAGGACTTGTTTACTACTGAGAGCCCTCACCATCAAGGAGGTGGAAGGCAGAAACCAGCGCCAACTTCGGGGCGCGGCACCTCACAGCTCTCTACATTAATTTGTATAGGTATTCCCATAGTGGCCATAATTCTAACAAATGTATAATTACAGAATCAACCTTTTCTGATACTAAGGTAGTTGCCCATTGAAATCCTGAATATGTGTCTATAGTATGGTGTACATATTTCAGTTTACCAAACTCTATAAAATGAAAGACATCTATCTGCCAAATTAATTTCCTCAGGTACCCTTAGGGTTATTTCCTGTACGCAATGGAGTTTTATTATATAATGAATAAATAGGACATTGCCTCACAACTTACTTGGCTTGTTGCCAAGTGGTAGAGAAGTCTTTCTTTAAGCCTTTGTTGTTAACATGGTATTTTAATGGAATTCTGAAGCCTCTTGTACACTTTCTATCAATAGCTGGTCAATTTCATTATTATCCTGTTCCAGAGGGCCTGGCAGACCTGTATGAGATCTTATGTGTGTTATATATATTGGATACCTCCTATTTCTGATTATTTGTTGTAGCTAAATAAATAGTGAAGTCAATTCAGAATCACCCTGAATAAGTGTAGCAGCTCTGTGTGTAAAACAATCCTTTCTGCATATTGAGAGTCGGTTACTATTCTGACAACACTGAGCATTGCTTATCATTCAGATTTTTCAACTGACTTCTAGGAGCTCTCAGCCACATTACTTACATCTTCCGATTTATATCCTGCCTTTCCTGACTTACTGGCATCAGTGTAAAATGTAGGCGCTCCAGATATTGGAGTTTCCTTTATTATACAAGGGGGAATCCAATTAGTTCTTTTCATGAACCAAAGTCGCTTCTTTTAGGGTATCTGTTGTTAATCTCTCCCAAGAAATTACTGCATGCTCTTTGCCAGTGTTCATCCTGTGCCCATAAGGAGGCAATTTCTGCATTAGTAAAATGTACCACAATTTCAGCAGGATCCATTCCAACTAATTGTTGAAGTCTCATTTTTCCTTTTAGTATCAATTCAGAGATGGTCTCAATGTAGGTTTTTAGTTTCTTACTATTTTTGTGTGCTAAAAATATCCATTGTAAGACATAATCTTCCCTCTGCATGAGAATTCCTGTAGGGGAACGAGGAGAAGGTAAGATGACAAAGATGCAGGCCATCTTTGGATCAATACGATCTAGATATGTATCCTGCAATTTCCACCAAAGTTAACTCTTTCTCAGCCTCAGCTAATAGTTTCCTCAGGCTGTTAAATCTTTATCACATTGTAAGGTTTGAAATAAATTGCTTAGCTCTTGAGTGGCCAAGCCAATTGCAGGCCTCAGCCAGTTAATATCTCCCAGTAGATTCTGAAAATCATTAAGGGTCCTTAATAGGTTTCTTCTGATTTGCACCTTTTGTTTTCTAACCCTTTGCAGACTTATTTGATACCCTAGATAATTTATAGAATCCCCTCTTTGTATTTTTTCAGGGGTAATTTGCAATCTCCAGCAAGGCAAGTTGTTATATTTTTTTCTTCATCAAACATTTCTTCCAGGGTATTTATATCTGGATTGGCCAATAAGATGTCATCCATATAATGATAAATAATAGATTGGAGAAATTGTTTGCGAATCATCTCCAATAGCTGTTTTATAAAATATTAACACAAGGTAGAGCTATTTAGCATTCCTTGTGGCAGGACTTTACACTGATATTTTTTTACTGGGTGATCTCTGTTAAAGGTAGGTATTGAGAAAGCAAACCTTTTCTTATTGCATTCATGTAGAATTGTGAAAAAAAATTTTTCTTCAGGTCAATCAGTATGATAGGCCATTCTTTAGGCAACAAGGAAGGCTGTGGGATCCTAGGCTACAGGGAACCCATTGGTTGAATAATCGTATTAATTGCTTTAAGATCTGTCAAATTTGCCAGATTTTTAAAATGACAAATACTGCAGAATTCCAAGGGCTATTAGACTCCTCTATATGTGTAGCCTCCAGCTGTTCCTGGACTAGCTGTTCTAATGCCTGTAGTTTTTCTTTTTCCTTAGACCACTGATAAATACAAATAGGTTGGTCAGTCAACCACCTTAGTGCTAAGTTTGTTGGTGACTTACCAGCAGTGGCTCCTTTCGGTAGAGCTAACTTCTCAGCCTCTATTGTATCTTGTTTATAGACAGCTTGGACAGTTTGTAACTGCCTTTGATAATGTTCTCTGACTAACTTAAAATTTTTATTAGGAGCCTGTTGGGTTTCATGGTCAGACACTGAAGCTGGGGGTATATTAATTTGGGTTTTCCACTGCTGTAATAGATATCTTCCCCATAAGTTAATGACTATATCAGCCACATATGGCCTCAATTTTCCTACTTGACCTTCTAGTCCTATACATTTAAGCCACCTGGTGCTTTGCTTTATTTGGGATAAAGTGCCAACACCTTGAAATTGTATATCCACTTCTTGAAGTGGCCAACCAGCAGGCCAAGATTTGGAGAGATGATGGTGACATCTGCCCCAGTGTGAACCATTCCTTCAATTTCAATATTATTTACTAATATTTTTAGTTTTGGCCTTTGATCCTCAATAGAAGCTTGCCAAAATATTTATTTTTGGCTCACTTTGGGGCTTTTAAAATTGTTTATAGAACTTGCCTTAGCCTTGTCTGGTCTCAAAACATCTGTTTTTGAAGCAATGACGTTTAATTGTTCTGAGAAAGAGGACTCTTCCTGACTGGCACTGGGGCCTGCAAGAGGCCCCCCCTGGGAGATTTTTGGCAGGGTAATGCTCCTTTTGTCTGTTATTGCTTTACATTGCCTAGTCAAATGTTGGCCTTTGCCACATCTTTGATGTATTCCAGGAGGCACAGGCCCCCTTTTGGTATTATTTTGTTTTTTCTTGCAGTTATATCTGAGATGACCCTGCTCACCACAATTAAAATATTTGAAATCTTGGGTCATCTCTAGCTGTCTAGTGGTAGCTTCTACTATTACAATTATAGCAGGTGAGCCAGATCCAACATCAGCTGTATATCTAATCCATTCATCTACTGATGCTGACCTTGCCCACAGTGGTCTGATAACTTCCCTGCATACAGTATTCACATTTTCAAGGCTAAAGATTCAACTATTGCCTTTCTTGCTGCTGAGTCTGATACACTCCTTTCCACAGCTGAGGTTAGCCTTTGTAAGAAGTCAGGGAAGGTTTCTTTAGGACCTTGTATGACTTGAGTGAATGGTTCAAGTTTTTCCCCTGATTCTGCAACTTTGTCCCAGGCCTTTAAGGCTGACAGTCAACACAACACCAGAGTTTCTTCATTATACACAGCCTGCATCTCTAGCTCAGCAAATCAACCTTTGCCAAACAGCTGATATGTGGAAATCTCCCTACCCTTGGCTCTATTTTGTCGTGCTATCTCCCTTGTCTCTTCTCTCTACCATGAGATCCATTGTAAATTTGCAGCAGGCTCTAGTATTTCTCTTAACATATCTCTTCAGTCTTGGGGGAATTATTCTATTTTTAATAGCCCAAGAGATCAGGATTTATTTTACAAATAGTGAGTGCATTCCAAAATTAGTGATACTTTCTTTAGATTTCCTCAGTTCTAGCACATCCATGGGTTGCCATTCAAATTCTTCATAACCCTGTGTATCATCATTGTCTAGAGGTCTTTGTTGTATATTAACCAGATAGATGAAAGTTTTCTTTCTAATAACCTATGGTTGGCTTTCTCTAATTTTATCTTCTGTATTTTCCTTACTTGAAAATTTAAATTCCTCCCTTAATATCCAAGCTTCTTATCTCTCCTTTTGTCACTCCTCCTGTTCCTTGAGTTCCTGTATTCTCTGTTCAAGGTTCTGACTCCACAGTTTGAATTTTTTGTTATATTGCAATTCTGATAGTCTGCTTTCTATTATTTTGATTGATTAATTTAAAAAAGTTATTCTCCAGTCTTGCTTCCAAACCTCTTATTTTCTCGTAGCTGCTCAGTCTGATCTGTGAGCTGTTATATGTTTTGTTTTAACATCTTTTCCAGCCCCTGTCTCCCACCTTCAATTTCATCTTTTTGTCTCTTATTCCTACCTATAATTTCCTGTGCTTTTATTTCTAGTGTTTCTTCTAGGCTGCACTGCCAAGTCTTAAATTTCTCTTTCTGTTGTTCATGCTGCTCTATAACTTCTTGTATTTTCTGTTCCAACCCATGATTCCATAATCTTATTTCCTTTTCATGTTGTAATTCTGATATTGCAGCATGTGCCTTATTTTGATTGCTAGCTTTAATAAATTATGCTCTAGACTTTGCTTCCAAATTTTACCTCTATCTCCTTGCTGTTCAGTCTGATCTGTGAATTGTTGAATTCTTTTTTTCTAGTCTCTTTCTTAAGTTGGATATTCTCTGTGTTTACATTTCAGATGCTTTCCCATTTCCTCCAATCCCATCTCCCCTCCCTCTCCCATTGCCTCCATGAAGGTACTCTCTCTCCCAACCACCCTCTCCAATCTCATTGCCTTGTCATTCCTCTACACTTTGCTGGACCAAGGCCTCTCCTCCCTTTGATGCCAGAAAATGCTATCCACTGCTGCATATACACCTGGAGCCATGGGTCTCTCCACGTGAACTCATCGGTTAGTGTTTTAGTCTCTGGGAGCTGTGGTGGGTTTGGTTAGTTGATAATTTTGTTCTTCCCATGGGATTACAGACCCTTTCTGCTCCTTCAGTCTTTTCTCTAGCTCCTTCATTGGGGTCCCCATGTTCAGTCCAATGGTTAGCTGCAAGCATCCTCATCTGTATCAGTATGGTTCTGGCAGAGCCTCTGAGGAGGCATCAGGTTCCTGCTAGTAAGCAATACTTGGCATCAACAATAGTATGTGGGTTTAGTGGCTGCATGTGGAATGAATTCCCAGGTCAGGCCACCTCTGGATAATCTTTTCTCCAATCTCTGTTCCTCTATTTGTCCCTTTATTTCCTCCCAGGAGTATTTTGTTCTCTCTTCTAAGAAGGACTGAGGCATCCACCTTCTGGCCCTCCTTCTCTTTGAGCTTCATAAGTTCTACAAATTGTTTCTTGGGAACACATGTTCCACTATATTCATAGCAGTCTTATTTATAATATCCAAAAGCTGGAAAGAACCCAGATGTCCTTCAACAGAGGAATGGATACAGAAATTGTGGTACATTTACACAATGGACTTACAACTCAGCTATTAAAAACAGTGATGTCCTGAAATTCCTAGGCAAATGGATGGAAACTGAAGCTATCATCCTGAGTGAGGTAACCCAGTCACAAAAGAGCACTCATGGAATGCACTCACTGATAAGCGCATACTAGCCCCCAAAGCTCAGAATACTCAAGAAGCAATTTCCAGTCTTTTCTATCGAGAGCCGGTGATTGGTCAGGTAAGGTGGAATTCGCATCAAAATACAAACAAACCAAAAAGAAAGTGAAGATAGTGAAGCTGGGAGCCTCCTTAGTCCATCTATTTATCCCTCATTTTCAAGGTTAAACTGTTAACCTCCTATGCTCTGCTAGGTTAGTGGCCTGAATCCATCAGTTCAGATACTTTTGACTGTTCAGTGAGTTTCCCATCAGGTGAGTACATGCTTTGTTTTTTTTCTCCTCTTCCTATACCTGACTCAGAGTAGCATCACTGTGCAAGAAACCCCTACTACTGAATGAATGAGTGAATGGATGATAACATGGATCAGACAATGAGGAGGATCTCAGAGGGAGTTGTCTTCCAGATCCACTCTGTCTTTTTGTTCTACAGAGTCATACTATGAGAATGATGGTCCAGTGACATCTTCATCTTCTGAACCAGCCTCAGGGAATGGTTTCTCATCTTGTCAGCATTGGGTTGGTGCAGATGCCATTTTTTGGGAAACTGCACAACAGTTGCATAGTAGTCAACTGTTCCACTGAGGCTTTTCAGAACAGTACACATTACAGGAAAGCAGAAGCCTCTACTGGGTGGCAGAAGATGACTAAGTCAGAGAAATAGGAGGCTGAGTTTCCAGGCATGTTGGTAAACCATTATTCAAAGAATACACATAGAGATGCATATGTAGCAGAGGATGGCCTTGTTGGGCATCAATGGGAAGAGAAGCCCTTGGTCCTGACAAGGCTCGAGGCCCCAGTGAAGGGGAATGTCAGGACAGGGAGAAGGGAGCGGGTGGGTGGGTGTAGAAACACCCTCACAGAAGCAGGGGAGGGGGATAGGATATGGGGTTTATCGATGGGAAACTGGGAAAGGGGATAACATTTGAAATGTAAATAAAATATGTTCAATAAAAAGAAAAAGGAAATCAATGATTGTAATGCAAATAATAAAAATTAAAAAAAAAAAAGAAAAGAAAAAACCTCAAGGAGACAAGTCACATGATCATCTCATTAGATGCTTAAAAAGTCTTTAACAAAATACAACCCCTCATATATGTTAAAGGTCTTGGAGAAATCAGGAAATGAAGGCAAATACCTTAATATCATAAAGGCAATATACATCAAACTGAAAGCCAGCACCAAATTAAATGGAGAGAAATTTGAAGGAATCTCACAAAAATCAGAGACTAGACGAGGCTGCCACTCTCTGCCTATTTATTCAATATAGTGACTGAAGTTCTTGCTAGAGCATTGACACAACAAAAGGAGGTCAAAGGAATACACAATGGAAAGGAAGAAGTCAATGTATCACTTTTTGAAGGTGATATGAAAGTATACATCCCAAAATTCTACCAGAAAACTACAGTGGTTAAACAACTTCATTAAAGTGGCTGGATAGGGAATTAACTTAAACAAATCAGTAGCCTTCCTCTACACAAAGGATAAACAGGCTGAGAAAGAAGTTAGGAAAATAACACCCTTCACAATGGTCACAAATTATATAAAATATCTTGATGTGACGACTAGCAAGCAAGTGAAAGATCAGTATGACAAGAACTTCAAGTCCGTGAAGCAAGAAATCAAAAAGACCTCAAAAGACGGTAATATTTCCCATGCTCTTGGGTCAGCAGGATTAACATAGTAAAAATGACCATCTTATCAAAAGCAATCTACAGACTCAATGCAATCCCCATCAAAATTCCAACTCAATTCTTCACAGAGATAGAAAGAGCAATGCTCAAATTTATCTGGAACAACAGCAACAAAAAAACCCCCAAAAACAAACAACAAAACAAAACATAAAAAAAACACAGGATAGTGAAAACTATTCTCAACAATAAAAGAACTTTGGGCCAGTTAGCATCCCTAACCTCAAGCTGTACTGTAGAACAATTGTAATAAAAACTGCATGGTATTGGTACTGAATCAAGCAGACAGATCATTAGAACAGAATTGTAGACCCAGAAATAAACCAAAAAACATATGGTCTCTTGATCTTTGACAAAGAATCCAAAACCATCAATCTATGCTTATCTGCTTGTACAAAGCTCAAGTCCAAGTAGATTAAGGAAGTCCACAAAAAACAGATGTGCTGAATATAAGAGAAGAGAACGTGAGAAAAAGCCTTGAACACATAGACACATGGGAAATTTTTTCTAAAGAGAACACCAATGGCTCATCCTCTTTGATCAACAATTGACCAATAGGACATCATGAAACTGAAAAGCTTCTGCAAGACAAAGGACACTGTTAATGGGACAAAGTGTCAACCTATAGATTGGGAAAAGATCTTTACTAACCCTATATCCAATAGAGAATACTCTCAATATACAAAGAACTCAAGCAGTTAGACTCCACAAACCCTAATAACCCAATTTAAGAAATGTGGTACACATGCATGCAAGAAGAGGGCATCAGATCTCATTATAGATGGTTGTGAGCCACCATGTGGGTGCTGGGATTAAACCCAGGACCTCTGGAAGAGTGGGCAGAGCTCTTAACTACTTAGCAATCTCTCAGAAAGATGTCATCTTTCACTTCTCCACTCCCATTAGACATAATCATCTTCTTCAGCCCAATAAAATATTTTTGCTGAATTTGAATTTAAGGACTTTTTTTGAAGTAAAATAAAATAATGTGGAGACTGAGAAAAATATGTTTTTTTGAACATTTTCAGATTACAATTGATTTTTAAAACTCAGAGTTGCTTATGTTTTCAATTCACATGTCAATGATTAAACTAGACTGTCACAAAAAAGAAAGGAAGAGAGAAAACAAAAAGAAATGGGACACAAAGCTAAACAGAAAATTCCCAACGGAGGAATCTCTACCAGCCGAGAAGCACCTAAAGAAATGTTTAACATCCTTTGTCATCAGAGAAGTGCAAATCAGAAAGACCATGAGATTCCACCTTACACCAATTAGAATGGCTATGATTAGAAACTTAAGTGACAGCACATGCTGGAGAGGATGTGAAGAAAGAGAAACACTCCTCCATTGCTGGTGGGTTTGCAAGCTGGCACAACCACTCTGGAAATTAATCTCGCAGTTCTTCAGAAAACTGGAAACATTGTACTTCAGGACACCAGGCATACCACTCCTGAGCATATACCCAAAAGATGTTCCATCATACTACAAGGACACGTGGTCCACTATGTTTATCGTCGTCTTATATGCAATAGATAGAAGGTGGGGAAAACCCAGGTGTCCCTCAAAGGAAGAAATGATACAGACATTTATGTACACATACCCAATAGAGCTATTAAAAAAAGATGACTTCATGAAATTTGTAGGCAAATGGATGGAACTAGAAAATATCATGCAGACCCAATAGGATATACCTGGTGTGCGCTAACTGTTGTGGGGATATTAGCCACAAAGCTCAGAATACCCACAATGCAAGTAACACATCATATGAAGCTTAAGAAGAGAGAAAGCCCAAGTGTGGGTGCTTCAATCCCACTTAGGAGGAAGAAAATAATTATAGGAGGCAGAGGGTACGGTAGACCTAGAAGGGAGAGAGAGAAAAAGGAGTAAAAAAGGGTAGGGTCAGGTTTTGTGGGGAGACAGGAACAAAGCCAAGAGGGTCAGGAGAAGGAATTGAAATAAGTAGCAGTGGGGGATGGGGAGCTTGGGGAATCACTAGAAAGTACCAGAGACCAGGGATTCCAGAGGCTCCCAGGACACAGTGATGATGACTGTAGCCTGTTGCTACCGTCTCCGACCAGCAGAAAAGGAGCGTCGACACAGCATTCTTCTCAAAGCGGTTTATTCAGGAACCTTACAGCATGCAAGTTAAAATCTTTTGTCTCCCCTTCTCTCTCTCTCTCCTTTCTCTGCCCCCAAGCACAGTCCCTTTTATCCTCTCAACTCCAACTCCTCAGTCCATGTTGTGTGGCTGCAGTTCATAGGTCCACGTCATCTGGCCTGATCTTGAGTCATGGGTGCGCCTGCGCAGCTCGCATGGTGGGAGTGGCTAATCTCAAGGGCAGGAGGAAGTCAGGTGCTAGTCACAAGACTTGGCCGGAGTCCCAAGCACCATCTTGGGACTGCCTCCACACCCACTCTCCACAGTAGCCAAAATGATCAATGGCATGGAGATGAGACCTGAAGAGACCACCTCCAGTGAGAGACATGACCCAGTTGAGGGATGGGGCAATCCACCCATCTCAAAAATTTTAAATCCAGACTGTTCTTGTCAAAAGAAAATGCAGGGACAAACAGTGGAGCAGAAACTGAAGGAAAGGCCTTCCAGAGACCACTCCACCTTGAAATCCATCCCATGTGTGGACACCAAACCCTGACACTATTACTAATGCCAAGATGTGCTGACAAACCGAAGCCTGGCATGGCTGTCCTCTGTGAGGCTTGGCCAGCCACTGACAAGACAGATGCAGCTACTTACAGCCAACCATTGGACTGAGCCTAGGGACCCCAATAGAAGAGTTGGGGAAGGAGTGAAGGAGCTTAAGAGGATTACAACCCTACAGACAGAACAACAGTATCAACTAACTATAACCCTCAGAACTCCCAGAGACTAAACCACCAACCAAAGAGCATAAAAGGGGTACCCTGATGCCCCGGCTACATATGTATCATGGGACAGCTTTGTCTGGCCTAAATAGGAGGGAATGAGCTTGGTCCTGGGGAGCATGGATTCCAAGAAAAGGGGAACCTAGATGGAAATGGGTGGGTGGGTGTGGGAGCAACCTATTAGAGGGGAAGGTGAGGAGGGTGTATGGGGGATTAGTGGGGGAGGGCGACTAGAAATGGGAAAACGTCTTAAATGTAAATAAATAATATAATTAATGAAAAAGAGAAAAGACCATTGAGCAGACTTCATGCTTCTACAAGGGCCGCATGGTCAAGGATAAATTTCATGTATTTAGATGTCACTAAATTCCACTGTCCATGTCTTTCTGCTCCACAATGCTGAGGGAGCTGCTGAGCTCCCCAAAGAGTGACTGACACCTGGTATGAATTCAGAGAGCCACAGCAAAAAGCCCAGCCTAAGCCCAGGCAGCTGTGTGCTGCCACCCTGGTCAAGAGGAGTCTCTTTAGCACAGAGAATATTCAAACCACCATGTGTTTGCCCACATAGCATCCCACTCTCAAAATTACCCGGCCCAGTGTTAGACTTCAAACCTGTCCTACTAAGAGTACAGGTAAAACCCAAAGATCCTGACTGACATCTGGTGACTGAAGCCACTGTTTGTCCCTGAAAAACGATGTCAACAATGATTGTCTTATCCCAGGACCAGCAGTCAGGATCATACATCTTTGCAGGTTGCAAAGAAAGTTATCAAGCAAGCAGCCCTCAGGTACTCTAGGCATCCTGGCCGTTAATACCCATCAAAACTCCTGAACATCAGTTCTTAACTTACCTATCTCCAGAAGTACAAGAAATCAATTTCAGTTGTTTATAAATTTCCCAGTCTAAGGCAATTTGTTATAGATCAGGATGAGACTTTCACATTTGAAGAGTCGCTATCTCCCATGCCAACAGCTTTTCCAGTCTGTAGGAGTCTAGCTGACATTACTCTTTCTTGATCATCTTGAAGATGTCTGCCTTCTGTCTCCTTGGCTTCTAGGTCCCTGAAGGAAAATCGAAGATTCTTTCAGGGAAGCTATGACCAAGTTCCCTTCCTCTCAGTCACACACACTTTAGTAACTTGTTCTAGGGTGTTTGAAGAAAGATATTTTGTGACAGTAGGACTGTGACAGTGAGGGGGCACACTTTAGACACAAAGTATATAGAGAGGAATGACTACTTTGAACATAGATATGATGTTTGTAACAGTCAGTGGTTAGCACAGTATTTTCAGTCCTAGTCACAAAGGATTCACAAGGACATTGGAGCATTATTTGTTCTTACTGGTAAATATGAGTCTATCCCCAGTTAAAGCTTTGGGGGCCTTTATTAAAATTACCCCGATTACTGTTTAAGTGGAGATAGTCCTTGCTGTGGTTTGCATTTAAAAATTCCCCTATAGACACATGGACTTGTATATGGGTCTGAAAACGTGGTCTCTAGCTGGTGATGCTGTCATGGGAAGCTGGAGACTAGGTTTTGGAGGTGGGCTGTAGCTCTAGGAAGCAGTTTTATGACCTGGCATTAGACATGGGGTGACCAGAAGTACAATGTGTATAGCCACATGCTAACACTGTTCATCGTGGGTTCCCTGTTTCCTCAAAGTGTGAGCCAAAATGAACCATTATGCTGCTTCTGATTGGGCACTTGGTAGCAGTAACTGCAGAGTAGCTAATACAGTCCTTTGGGGCAGGCGTGTGCCCATCCCTCATTGGTCCCTGTCTTACTCTGACATCACAAAGAAGGACTGTGATAAACAATAGACACCCGCCTATATAATGTACTGTCCAGGGCTGGTTACTGTCCTTCTGGTTCGGAGAGAGGTTTGGTGGTTACTGGTGAGACTTGGACTCTGGTGAAAATTTTGGACTCGGATTCTGGTGAAGGTTTGGACTTGGATTCTGGTAACATTTTGGACTCGGATTCTGGTAACATTTTGGACTTGGATTCTGGTAACGTTTTGGACTCGGACTCTGGTAACATTTTGGACTTGGATTCTGGTAACGTTTTGGACTCGGATTCTGGTGAAGGTTTGGACTCGGATTCTGGTAACATTTTGGACTTGGATTCTGGTAACGTTTTGGACTCGGATTCTGGTGAAGGTTTGGACTTGGATTCTGGTAACGTTTTGGACTCTGGTGAACCACTTGGACTTTGACACGGTGAGTAACTTTAATCAGTTACTGCTTGAGGTTTGCAGGTTTTAGTTTTATATTTTACATGCCTTAGTTTGTCTTTGACTTTACCTTTTCATTTTTACATAGTTTAATTTCTTCATAAACTATCTTCAAATTGTCCTTTTCTACCTACTCATTTTCATTGCCTTTCACTTACTTTGAACAGGTTTCGTTAATAAACATTAAGCATACAATGTAAGACATTTCTATATATGCACATAATGTACTTTGAAAATAATCACCTACTTGGTAAACCTGTATTCCCCCACCCCTTCTTTCTCCTTCACATTCCTAATCAATTCCTTTTACTACAGGCCCCTTCCCCTACCTTTGCTTCAGCACTTGAGAGTCAGTCAACATCTTTCTGGGACTTGTCAAAGACAACAGGGTGATTTCCAGCCCCATGTTCTTCTTTTTAAGTTACAATGTTACTCTTCAGCTGAGCCTGTGACTGTTGTCCCTCTGTCCCTCTGCATTGCTGTCAACCAGTTGGGTGTTGCAGCCTGGGTGTGACTGACTGGATGAACCCATCTTGGTGGGGAAGTTTGGTCCCTTTAAGTGCTGTTGAATTCCAGGTTAAGTATTAAGCACCGTGACTAAGAAGTGTGTCCGTGTTCACAGGTGTTGATAATGCTCTTCTTTTGTTACTGTACCCACATGGCTTCAGTATCTTCGTAGTACAGGCTCAAAGGATGAATCTGGGCTTTTCTTCCTCCTCTTTCTGTTTTAACAGAATAGTTTGAAAAGCAATGGTGGGACTTTTCTCTAAAGATTTGATAGAAATCTCCAATGAGTGTCTGCTCTGGTCGTTTTGATTGTTATTGCTGATAAGATTCTTTTAAATTTCTACTTCAGTTTTGTTGCTTTTTGGTATGGAATCAGCTCTTTGAGAATTTTATGTGCTATTTTTGGTCATATTTATCTTTTCTTCTAACTCCTCCAGGATCCTCCACATGGTTTTCCCTACCACTTGGGATTTCGTCTTTTGTTTTGTTTTGTTTCTGGCCATCAAGTCCCATTTCTTTTGTCCCCATATTCTTAGATATGTGGCCTTCCATGGAAGAGTGTTCTGCCGACCTTATCAAGGGCCACACTCTTCAAATCGGTAGCTCCCTGCCAGCTATCAGTTTTGAAGAGCTCCTTTGCTAGGTTTGTGATTTCTTGTGCACCTCCCCACTTCATGCTGAGATTTTGACTGACTTGAGCCTGAGCAGGTCATAATTCTGTGAGTTCATATGTGCAAGTGCCTTTCTGTGTCCAGAAAGCACTGTTTCTCCTTGTCATCGATGGCCTCTGGCTCTTCAAATCTTTCACTTTAGATGTTTTCTCTCCTTCTTAGTTAGTGGTTTAATGTGTGTGCAGAGGTTTATCAGATTCTTCTAAATTTTTCCATTTCCCTGGAACATTTTTAAAACTTCTTATGCTTTATATTTTAATATAAAATAGTCATACCTCACTTCTATGCTAGCTCAACACTGCTACTGATGAGCCCTAGACGACAGAAAAAAGAAACTTCTCTCTCCCAGTTTGAATGAACAGAAAACATAATTTCAATCACTATTGGGTAGTTGCTTTCATGTCAGGAAATATGTTCCAGCATCCGTGTTGCAGAAAGCAGGCAAGGAAAGCTCCTTACATTTTGCTCTCTTTTGATTAATTTCTTGCACAACTTGCTGCTGTGCACGCAAAAATTCTGCATTATTTTTTTTCCAATTCTGCTACCCACTACTGAAGAGAAACGTCAAGCTGAGGAGCAGGGCCCGGCTGTGCCATGGGCAGTGGGTGGCCTAGGGAACTGGGGTATATGGGGAAGCAGCATCCGGGGCTGCACAGCTGGCATTGGATTGGCTGACCTAGCCGTGGCTGCCACTTCCCAGGGAGGAACCCCTAAGACTTGAGTCGCTGGTGCCTCCACAGCCTTGGGCAGGGACAAACCCAGCACGGACCAACACCTTCTCATCCTGACCAGTTATATTTATTCTTAAAATAAACCTGTCTATGCTACTGGAGTGGTTTGAATAAGCTTGGTCCAGGGAGTGGCACTATCAACAGGTGTCACCTTGTTGGACGAACTGTGACACTGATGGAATACATTTGTAGGTCCAACTCCTAGCTCCCTAGAAGAGCTGGTCTTTTCTTAGAAGCATTCTGATCAAGATATAGGACTCTCAGCTCTTACTGCTTTATGTATACCTAAATGCTGCTCTGTTCTTATATTGGTGATAGTGGACTGAACTCCTGAACCCATAAGCCAGTCCCAAATAAATGTTGTCCTTCATAAGATTTGCATTGGTCATGGCACCTATACACAACTATTAATTCCAAACAAAGAGAGTTACATTGGTGTTTGTATTATTTTATTCACCCGTTCATCAATTCATATTCTGAACTTGATTCTAATTCTTTTGGATTTAGTTTGTTCTTATAATTCTATGAGCTTGACATGCATCATAGACTATTTGGACCACATGTATGTGTGTTTGTTCGTTTGTTTTTATAGTGCAGGAATTTAAGACTATAAATGTTTCCCATAGACCCACTTTTAATTCACTTTTATCTTGCATCACTAGCTGGTATAGACAGTGACCAATCCTATCAACAAGATGAAGAGATGGCACCTGTGTCAGACTGTAAGGGACAACCCCTTTGAGGAAGACGCCTTTACAGATCATTACCAAGTATTAACAACCCTTGGCCTAGGCTCAGTTGGTGAAGTAAAATTGGCTAGGCATCGCCTCACCCAGACAAAGGTAGCTGTAAAGATTCTGCCTGAAAGCAGCAACGCCCCCATGGTCCGATCTGAAATCGAAATCATGAAATCCCTCGATCATCCCCATATTATTAAACTTTTACACATAATCGACACCACCGACAACATTTTCATCGTTCTGGAGCACGCTGTGGGAGGAGAGCTGCGCAGCCGAATTGTGGAGAGTGGCTACCTCCCAGAGGAGGAGTGCCACAGGCTCTTTAAACAGATAGCATGGGCTCTCCAGTATATTCACCAGAAAGGGATTGTCCACAGGGATTTAAAGCCAGAAAACATTTTAGTGGACAGCAAAGGAAACATCAAACTTAGCGATTTTGGATTGAGCACCAGGATCATTGAGGGCCAGAAGTTAGCAACATTCTGTGGGACCCTCCCTTACTGTGCCCCAGAACTGTTTGAGGATAAAGGGTACGATGGGCGAGCAGTCGATGTCTGGAGCTTGGGGGTTGTGCTGTACTTTATGGCGACAGGGTTCCTCCCTTTCCAAGGATATACCTATGAAGCAATAAAGCAGAGGATCTTGGAGGGAAAGTATTCTATGAACTTCAGGCTGTCACCAGAGCTTTGGGATGTGATAGCCAAATTGTTAACTGTCAACCCTGGAGAAAGGCCAAGAATCCATGAAATTTTTAGATGTCAGTGGCTAAAGCATGAGGATGAAGCTTCTCCCAGTCCTTTGGGAGAGAACACGGACATCCAACCCGATCCTACAATAATGCTCATCATGGGTGTCATGGGGTACAAGCAAGGAGAGATAAGGGAAAGTTTGCGGGAGAAAAAGTTTGACAAGGTTATGGCTACGTACTTAATGCTCAAGCAACGGACATCCCAGGAAGACAAGTCCATCAAAAAACCTCATCCCCGGCAGTGTGATCAAATGTTGAGAAACACAAAGAAACAAACAGCTATGAGGAGGGGATCTAGTGTGCCTACCCTTCCCACCTTCAGTTTGCCCAGTGAATCAGAAAGTCTTGACAAGGGAAAAAGAATGATACTGAGGCACTCTATGCCACCCACCTTGAACTACTTCAAGAAGACAACTCTTGGTCACAGGATCTTCCCACGGCTTGTCCACAAGTCTCACTTCCCGAGCATCACCTGGTGGGAGATAGAGATTAGTGACACCTCGGATGAAAGCTCTTCCACAGAGTCATCAGGGTCATCATTGACCATCTTCTATTCCAGACAGACATCGATGGGCTTGTCCAGAGTTGGCTCTTCCAACTCAAAGAGCAAGGAGTCCCCAGAGTGTGTTTTAGGTCATCCTGTCTTAGTGGAGAAAGCCCAATGTAAGGACACTAACATGCCGAGTGGAAAGAACAACACAACTGTTCCACCAACCTCACCTCAGCCGCACTTCAGGAGACAGCTCCACAATGTGACTCCAGCTAAGTCACTGGATAACAGGAAGTCACTATTGAGATCACCTCGAAAATCTATCAAGGAGGCCAGAGGTGGAGATCCTGCTATAGAGGAAAAAGAGCCCAGACTGTCTTCCCCAAATACCACTCAGGAGCCCTTCTGTGGCAGGCGTCAGACTGCACCCAGGCCCCCCCTTAGATGGCGGGTCTGGAAGACTCTGAAAAATGGCTTTCTAACAGGCCTGGGAAGTGTATGCTGCTGCCTGCCAGTGCAAAGGCGAGTCCATCTAGCCAACAACAGAATCCTGCCTGTCAGTTAAAAGGGGCCGTGGAGGCAGCCATGGTGACAGGTAGGTGGAGAGGTTTTACTGCACTTCTACTCCCAGGCTTTTATTTTTAAACAATGTCAGATTTTTAAGGAAAATGTCCCATGCTGCAGGATCCAGTTATTCGTGGGATCGAGGGGTCCTACCCTGGGTAGGAATGGGCGAGAAAGAAGAGCGAGACCAAGCAGAACCTTGTCAAGGTCTCTTTAAATTGTCACAGGTTTTTTCTTTTATACAAGGGGATGGAATGTGGGGTGAGCAGACATGCGGAGGTGTCTTGTCAGTTGTTAGCCGGAAGATTTAAGGATTAACTGCCTTCTCGAGACACCTGGGCACCATCGATTGCAGAGAGCTCCGAATTCACAGTCATTTTTGCAGTTGTAACTTATCTTGTGTAAGCACCAAGGGCTTGGGACTGAGGAACTCCTGAGCATAGTTAATTCTTGTGTAGAAACCAGGGCCCTGGGGAAAGTCCATACTCTCACATAGGGGGAATGAGGTGAGGAGGTCATTGTGTGGGGCTCGGGCTCCCGACATCTTGCTGTCATGCAGGGAGAATGGGGGGAGGACATCATTGTGTGGCATAGTTGGACCTCGGCTCCCAACAGGAAACATTTATTTACTGTGTAATCGTGGAGGTTAACTAGCTGACCTCAGTTCTGTCTTTACACTGGATCTGTCCTTGGCCACAGATTACTGTCTCCAGCTGTGGCAGCAAGTCACTGATCTGTTTGCTGGACTAAATGATATTATTCTTTCTCTTTCCTACAATTATTTTTTTTGTTGATGTTTTGGGAAGATCATTAATTTATTTTCTTTTTAAAAAGGATATTCTCTGTATTTACATTTCAGAAGTTACACCCTTTTCCCGGATTCATCCACCCACCCCTCCCATTACCTCCATGAAGGTGCCACCTGTCCTAACACCCTCTCCCCATCAATATCTTGGCATTCTCCTACACTGGGAAAACAAGTCTTCATTGGACCCAAGGCCTCTTCTCCCACTGATGCCAGAGAATGATATTCTCTGCTGCACATGCACCTGGAGCCATGTGCACTCATTGGTTGGTGTTCTAGTCCCTGGGAGCTCTGGTGGGTTTGGTTTGTGAATAATTTGGTTCTTCCCATGGGGTTGCAGACCCTTTCAGCTCCTTCAGTCCTTTCTTTAGCTCCTTCATTGGGGTCTCAATGTTCAGTCCAATGGTTCGCTGCAAGCATCCTCCTCTGTATCTATGGTTCTGGGTATGAGAAATGTATATCAGATTCCTGCCAGCAAGCACTGCTGGGCATCAGCCATAGTGCTTGGGTTTATTGGGTGCATATGGGATGGGTCCCCATGTGAGGCAGTCTCTGGATGATCTTTTCTCCAATCCCTGCTCCTCTAGTTGTCCCAGTATTTCCTCCCATGAGTGTTTTGTTTTCCCTAAGAGCAAACTCCTTCTCTTTCTGCAGATGAAAACTGTGTGTCTGGGTGGTGTGACACCTTCTCAGATCCCCTGAGGTCTGCAGACTGACATGTCTTCTGTGAGGAAGGTCTCAGCTCACTATTGTCCTGACTCTTCTGGCTCTGTCATTCCATGATGGCTGGTGGTGCCACAATTGCGCCAGCAAAGTGAAGTCCTTCAGGGAACTTAGAAATCCTGTGAAGAAGGTACCACAGCATGCAGGTTGTCAGCAGTATAACATGGGCCTCAGAAGACTTTCCATGCCTGGTCAGAACACCAGCCACCCATCGTAACTGAGCAAGGTCAACAGGTGTGCTCTGTGATGTCTGGAGAACCATGAGCAACAAAAACAAACAAAATTGAAAAAAAAACCCTCTATTTATCCCATGTAGAACACTTGTTTAGTGCTGTATTATCCATAGTGCCTGAGAGAATAGGAGCCCGTAATGTAGGAGGACCAATGTCTCAAACAAGAGAACTTTGCTCAGAGCGTGAGGCAATTTATATCTGATGGTTTAGAAGGATCACCTATGTGTATAGTCAAAAGGACAAGATGCATGTAGCAAAAACATGCTTTTGAGTAGAAGCATATGAAAACAGCCAGCTGTAATGAATAATCGAATGCAGACTCACACTTATTCACTACAGTTGGAAGGCCTGACCTATTTCATATGTAAGTGAAGCCACAAGACTTTTACTTAGGAAAGATGGGAAACCATGGAGAGGTTGTGAGCACTGGACTCTTAGGTTCAAAGAACAAAAGAAACAAGTAGACAGGGTACTTTGTTTTTCAAGCCATAGACAACTCTCAGGAGATGCTCCAAGGATGAAAGGAATGAGGCCAGGAGCATTCAAGCCATAGGGAAGAACGATGCCAGGTGCCCAAGGATGCCCAGGGCATAGACTTGCCCATGACATAAATATGCACAAATATTATTTGTCTTTTGATAAAAACATTGCTGAAATAATAAATAAAATGGATAAGCACTTTGTCAAGAATGCAGGACTGTTTTTTGAAGCAGTGGCATTGTTTTGGATACAAATTTCAAAAATCCTTATTTTCATCATCCATGTTTGTTGCTGGTACAAAATATAGTTGTGACACAGTTCTATAATGTCTGGGTAATCCAGTGACACCATCATCTCTGTTTAAGAGATATAATTCCAACTTGTGTGTGTGTGTGTGTGTGTGTGTGTGTGTGTGTAACAAGGGAGGAGCCCTTGTCCTGGAACCTGATCTTCCTGCCCCTGTTAAACTGTAAGGTAGGCCACTTCACCTTACCAACGTACTTTGTGCAATGGTCTTCAAGATCATGTTGAGAACTCTGAGGATCTTCTCGTCACAGGGATGAGCTTCCTTATCACCTCTTCCCATCTCTTGACAGAAACTCTCTGAATGAAAACCAGGTAGGGAGGATGGTCAATAAACATTCCCAGTGAGGTTTAGAGCGATATTTACAGGTATAAATTCATGGATTTAAACCTCAGGATATCTCAACATGATAAAACACTTAATGGCCATACAAAAGCAGTCGCAAACCAAGGTAAAAAGTAGTAGAGTAAAAATCAACAAAGTTTAAACTAGTGAAATGAAAAAAAAAAAAAAAACTGTAAGGAACAGTGACACAGTCCTTTATTTGAAAGGATGAAAAATGACATTCTGTAGCTGGAAAGATTGCTCAACAGTTTAGAACACAACTGCTCTTGTAAAGGACCAGGGTTACATTCCCAGCCTTATTAGGGCCACTCACAACCATATATATATATATATATATATATATATATATATATATATATATATATATATATATATATTATACCAGTTCTAGAGGATCTGATGCCCTTGTTTTGCCTGTGGACACTGAACATATATTTTATCCATGAAGGAATATATTCTGGATATATATATGTGTGTGTGTGTGTGTAATATATGTTCTTTATTATATGTACATATTTTTGTTTATTACCATTTGACTGTTTCGGGTCTGCCAGCCACCCATTAACATCAAAGAGACAATTATTTTCTATATGTCAGGGCTTACTTTAGGCTTCTTTCCAGGTAGCTCATATGATTATATAACTTTTAATTTCAATCTAAGTGCTGCTCATGGCCTGTTACCTCTCTTTCAGGTTTAGCTCCTTTGATACTGACGCTAACAAGACGGGGATGGCAGGTTATAAGTTATAGGAAACAAACCAGGTCTGAATACATCACTTCAAAAGTCAAAATTTCATGATATCCTTATGGTGTTATTAAATTTTCTTGAACCTTTTATCATAGTGACTGATTCTTTATATGCAGAAAGAGTCATTTTTGCATATAGAGACTGCAGAATTTGTACATGATAAATCAGAATTAACTTTGTTATTCATACAATTGCAATAGGCTATCAGAAGCAATAATTATCCACTATATAGTACTCACATTTGGTCTCATATGGGTGAGGTTTAAAGAAAAAAGTTTCTATCACTTGGCATCAAGACAAAGAAATAAAAAATACCCCATGTTTTTATTATTTTTGATATATAATATCAAAATCTGTTATCGGCTGGTCCTAAACCTAGCAGTACCAAAAGAAATGACATCTGGCAGATGGATGTTTTCAGTTTTTCAGCATTTGGAAAACAGAAATATAAACACTCTATCATTGAAACGAACTCAGGGTTTCAATGGGCAATTGCTTCAGTGCATTCCACATCTGCCATGTGCCTTTCTCTGCCGGTTCAAATCTCAGGAACTGCAGGAGATTATTGAAGGCTTCAGCCAGCTTCAGCACCCTAGAGGCCCTGGATAAGAATGTGGTTCTGAAGCCAGATGAGCAGAAGGAGAAATGGGATCAACATCTCATGAAGAAACCCCAAGAGTCAGAAAACTACCCACCTGTGGAGACGAGTGAGAACAGGCAGCCCCTGAAGGTGGGCAGTCCAAGGCAGGATGCTGAGCCCACTTGTGATGAAGAGACGTGGAAGATCCTGCGGAAGCTCTCCATACATGTGTGCTCCATAGAAGGCTGGCTGCTCCCAGCCAGCAGCTGGCACCAGACGTGCCAGGCCCAGCCGCAGCAGCAGCAACAGCCTTGCCAGTCTGTTCAACCCAGAGGCCCCTACCAGCCCCAGGACAGCCCTGCCAGCCCCAACAGCCATCACTGGGTCCGGGAGCTTGGCCCTATCAAATTCTACTAAGCTTCAGACAACCCTTCCAAGACTGACACCAACTTCTGGGCCCTGCTCAGCACCATCTTTCCCAGCTTCAGTTTCCAGCCCCAGATCAGCTCAGCCAGAAGCAGTGCTCACGCTGGTCAGCCTCCCATGCCACTCTTGGTGCTTCCAATCTCCAGGCAGTGCCTGAAGTGCCAGAATCCATGGCATTGTTAATGCCCACTTTGGTCCCTGTTGACCCCCTGTCACCTCTGCTGGTCTCTACTGACCTTATGGCACCATTGCCAACCTTTGGGTTGATGAGCTATACTGTGTCTCTGTGAACAGCCCTGTAGGGCTGCCATGGGATAGGAGGACAAGCCCCCACAGTCTGCTACCCCAATGCCAGCAATGCCTGTCCCCTCAGACTCTCACCACACAGTTGTCCCACCAGCTGCCTTTCAGGCTAGTGCTGCTGCCTCCTGCAGGAACTCTTGGCCCAAGTCAGCAGAATGATCCCAATAGACCCCTTCTGAGCCAGACTAGCTGCTCTCAACAGTCATTAGTGAGCCCCACATGGCCCCAGTAATTATTTGAAGTCCCAGAACAAACTAGTCCTCCCAAGACTTTCCTGCTGAGCCCTAGACAGTCACAATAAGAGAAGTGTTCACATCTTTGCCTATGGCAATCCCACATAAGATTGGCCAGAAGTCTCTTCTGGGCCCAGAGTCACCTAAAAAAACCCAGCCATTACTTCCTCTTCCTGATCACCCTTCACTTCTGGAGAAAGCAGGCCTGGCTCTGCAGCCTCTTCTGAGGCCCCTTTGTCAGCCTAGGTGGCAGAACATGCTGGGACTGGTGCCAGCTTGTCATTCCCAGCCTTCAATATTGGGATATCCCTTCAGGCCCCTGAGGTCACAGTGGATGCTCCAACTCTGCCACAGGTGTGGCCTTTCAAGCCCCATCTGTGAGTCCTGGAGCCTGAGGCTTGTAGGTAACTTCCTGGGTGAATTAGTTATGCTACAGTTGGACTGCACTAGTGAAAACCAGCTCTCTTTAAGCCTCAGATGGTTTCCCAGACTGCCCCGAGGATGGTTCCAGACTACTTTGTCTGGTTGGTCTCATTGCATCAGGAGAGATGAACTCCATGTTGTCCCACTGTCCCCTCCAAAGGTGTCAGTCCTTGTGGTGTTACTGTGCTCCTCACATGCGCTGCTCTGTGATGGACAACTCCTGAGGTTACACAGCCTCTCTAAGAATTTGGAGCCGTTGGGATCCCTTAGCATCTTTTGGTGCCTCTAATTGCCAATGCTGTCTTTGCATCTCTTAGTCTCTTATGCATGTGTGCAGGGGTTAGTTGTGTGTTTGTGCGTGCCTGTATGTGATAAAGTGCAAACCTAGGCCTCAGTCTCCTGTTTCCCCCTCACTCCCTTTTCCCACCAACGAATTCTGCCCTGAGCACACAGGCTTGGGTGACTCAGGGACATGCTGTGAATTTGGTTGGCCAGGTTTCCGGTCACAGTTTTCTTGGCTGTGGAGTGATGCTAGCGTCTACTTGAAGATCCTTCAGCTACATG
The DNA here is from genome assembly GCF_963924665.1 of Micromys minutus. Taxonomy (NCBI): domain Eukaryota; kingdom Metazoa; phylum Chordata; class Mammalia; order Rodentia; family Muridae; genus Micromys; species Micromys minutus. The sequence continues at coordinate 55,524,988 of NC_137980.1, read as the reverse complement.
AGAGTTGTAAAGGGGTAGTAACTCCATGGCTGCTTCACACCCTCTCGGAGATCTTCCTCCACCCCAGAGGCATGGTAGGCCAACTGGAAACCCCTATTCCTGTTTATTCCTGTTACATTAGTGTCCGGCCCTGATTTTGACACCTGTTACCACAGAGATGTCTTTGGTCTTGTCCATACCCCATACGACCTGTGATCAGGGGTTGTTGACCCCTCCACAGTCCATCTCAGAACAGCCCCACACAGGAGTCCAGAGCGGCTTATCTGAGCCCTGAATGGGAAGTGACTTGAGAAGAGACACGAGTAGACCTGGTGCGCTGGTTACCTGGGGTTCTTTGGGCTGAGTGGGCCAGGGCCCCCAGTCTTACCTGGTACCTGTTTACCCTGATGGGCCCATTTCTCCTGTTCAGCCTCTGAACTGAGAATTTGGGACTTATTTTTCTGATTATAAAAATAAAAAGTGTCATGTCATTTTTATAACAAAGAAAGAAAGAAAAGAAAGGGGAAATGGAGCAGAAACTTCTAGATTCTTTGGAAAGTTAGTTAGGTCAAATGATGTCTTGCTTGGGCACGTAGGTGAAAGGACGTCTTCCTAAAGCCAAACACATAAAAAACAGTTTTCCTGAAGCAGACCCAGGTGAGTGGATGTTTGATATAACAATCAGGTGAAAGGACTTTGGATGAACTCCGCTCAGTGGGGATATCCTCCCCTGGGAGCTGCAATGCCTCTGCTCAAGAGCCTTCCTCTCAGAGTGGTATGGTTCCTGAGCTCCCATACCTCATGACGTCCTTCCCTTGGGACAGTCTCTCTTCAGAACTGTGTGGTTCCTGGGATCCGTCTCAGGTTGCAATTCCATTGGAGAAGAAACCTTTACAATCCTACTGTGCAGTTGGAACTCCCGGGTATTAGGCCTTCCCTGATAGAAAGAGTGCTAGTTGACGCCTTCAAAAAGTAGGCTTGACAGGGTGAGAGACCAAGTCTATGGAATGTGGCAGGACCTAGAGGGAAGTGTGGTCAACCCTTGGGTACTGAACATACACTAAGATGAGTGTGCAGATGTCCACAATAGTACTGAACCTTACCTAGGCACATCCTTAGTTGAGGACAGTGGGGTACAGCTCCTGTCCTGAATGCGGCATGCTGTGTTCTAAGGATGCAATGGGAGGTAGGGCATAGGCCTCCCTTGGATACTGGACCTACAGTGATGTTAAACTACATACAGTTGGAGCAGCACATGAGTTTGGAAGACATGACTGCATGAATAGGACCCTTGATACTGGGACTGGAGTGAATGCAGTGTGCAGGTGGGCATTGTGAGATAATGACCTCTGAGTGACACATGGCTGTTGCCCCCTTCAACTCTCGAACTTGCAGGAGAGTTCTGAAAAGCCAGGCCCTTTAGTTGTGTTTACTAGGTTTTCGTGACTGCTGCTGGCCGAAGTGTTGCCATTTTGTCAGATGCTGCCATTTTGATATCTTACAGCTGTGGTAGGCTGGGCAGAAAAGAGCAGCCAGCTGCTGCTTGGATGGATTTTGTGGCAATGCGTAGGGAAGACACTAACACCCAGGAGATTAAAGTGCACAGGAAGATCAGTAACAGGAAGGCTATGGGGATGCTGTCCTCAGGGCTCAGGGCACTGTCCTTGAGCCGATCTTATTTCAGGTTCAATAACCAGGGCTCCAATGTCTCCTTTTCAGCTTTCAGATCAGGGTGTAAAGCTCTCAGGTACATCTCCAGGTCCTATTATACATCCAGTATAATAGTTGTCTTGACCATGACATTTCTTTACAGCAAATGAATAGTGACTATATACTAATGATCCAAATTTGAAAACATTAGGAAGGTAGAGGAGCTACCTGTGTTTCCTGGCCTGTCACAATGCACAGTGGTGGTAAGAATGATGATGTCATATGCAATCCTAAAGCAGAGTGGGGGGGGGAGCAAGATAGTTTACTGCTTGAAAAAGATTTTTCAAAGGCATCTTTTACAATTATGAATATATCGTATTCTCCAAGTGGTGCGGTCAATACTATTTTCCTTAGGTACACGTGTTTCCTTTCAGAGTTTGAAATAAGAGCTGGGCATGGTGGCACATGCCTGTGATCCCAGCCCTCGGAGGCTGAAATAGGAGGACTCCCAACTGGAAGCCATCCCTGTCTATATAGCAGAGCCTGTGACTAAATGATGTTTAACTTCATTAAACATTACGCAGTGTACACAACTGTGATTCTTAAGATGTTCTTTTGGTAGAACTCATGAAAGTTTCTAAGGGGTATTATAATCATGTTTGTCTTAGTTGTGGTTTTTGCTGCCATTATGAAACAACATACCTAAAAACAAACAAACAAAATGGAAAGGAAAGGCTTTTTTTGGCTTACTTTTTCCCATGTTAGGCAATCACTGGAGAAATTCAGGACAGGAATTCAAGCAGGGCAGGAACCTGGGGCAAAAACTGCTGCAGAGGCCATGGAAGAGTATTGCTTGCTGACTGGCCTCCCCTGCTCGGCCTCTATTCTAATAGAAAACAGGACCAACAGCCCAGGGTTGGTCCTTCCAAATCAACCTTTAATAATTAAGAAACTTCCCTTCAGGCTTGCCTAGAGGCTGGCCTAGTTTGTTGTGAAGCTGACAGAAAGCTAAGCAGAACTCTATTTAATACATTTTTATTGTGCTCACAAATTTTAATTTTTCAACAAATACAATTGTATGAGTTTTGCAAAACAATGTCTTGAAACGGATAAACATGCGAAATGGGTAAATCAGGCTAACACACAATGTCTGTGTTATTAGTTGTAGTCAATGTGGTACAAGAGATGTCCCAACACACAATGTCTGTGTTATTAGTTGTAGTCAATGTGGTACAAGAGATGTCCCAACACACAATGTCTGTGTTATTAGTTGTAGTCAATGTGGTACAAGAGATGTCCCAACACACAATGTCTGTGTTATTATTTGTAGTCAATGTGGTACAAGAGATGTCCCAACACACAATGTCTGTGTTATTAGTTGTAGTCAATGTGGTACAAGAGATGTCCCAACACACAATGTCTGTGTTATTAGTTGTAGTCAATGTGGTACAAGAGATGTCCCAACACACAATGTCTGTGTTATTAGTTGTAGTCAATGTGGTACAAGAGATGTCCCAACACACAATGTCTGTGTTATTAGTTGTAGTCAATGTGGTACAAGAGATGTCCCAACACACAATGTCTGTGTTATTAGTTGTAGTCAATGTGGTACAAGAGATGTCCCAACACACAATGTCTGTGTTATTAGTTGTAGTCAATGTGGTACAAGAGATGTCCCAACACACAATGTCTGTGTTATTAGTTGTAGTCAATGTGGTACAAGAGATGTCCCAAACTGGTCCTGTGCGTCTGTATTCTTTATCTTCCCCATTACAGTTTCTTCCTGTGCTGGGCTTGGATCAGTTACCATAATGCCTATTAGATTTATACAAGTTGTCACAAAAGATAAGACCATATGTGTGTGTGTGTGTGTGTGTGTGTGTGTGTGTGTGTACATGGGGTGTAAGGGTGGAGTTCATAATCTACTGGCTTCTGCTTCTTAAATACTGGGAATACAGGGATTTGTCACCTGGCTCAGTTCTGATCTGTATTTTTCCTTCCTTCCTTCTCTCTTTCCTTCTCTTCATTCTTGCTTCTTTCCTTCTCCTTCCTTCCTTCTCTCCTTTCTTCCTTCCTTCTTTTCTTCTTTCCTTTTCCTTCCTTCCTTTCTTCCTTCCTTCTTTCCTTCCTTCCTTCCTTATCTCCTTCCTTCTCTCCATCCTTCCTTCTTTCCTTCTCCTTTCTTCCTTCTCTCCATCCTTTTTTCTTTCCTTCCTTCCTTCCTTCCTTCCTTCCTTCCTTCCTTCCTTCCTTCCTTCCTTCCTTTCTGTTATGTATAGTTTTAAAGTCTACCACCTTTAACTCCAGGAAATGTCTGCACTATCAGTCCTCTCCCTGCTTCCCTTGAATTCTTGGACAGAAGACACACACACACACACACACACACACACACACACAGTTTACTCCTTTTCTACTTATCTTAGGACACAAAAGCTGGGTGCTGATATCTTCTACATAAAAAGGTATGCCCTTGAAATACTTTTCTCTGCTCCCACACCTGCTCTAAACTTCAGTGGCTATTCCCACCTGGGCCCTGCCAAACATCCTGACCTCCTGCTTATAGTAGTGGACATGGGCCCAGCTCCTACAGAGACCTCACATGGCTGCTTACTTCTTCTCCCTCAAAAGCATGGAAGAAACTCCCCTCTCCTTCCCTTTGTCTGACTTTTCCTCCAGGGACACAGAATCCAGCTTGTATCTCCTGTCCAGCAATTGGCCCATGGCTTTATCTAATAATAGATCAAGAACCATTTGAGGAACAGGAGCTTAACATCAGAACCCACCCCTCCCTACTTCTCCCCCCTCCACTCCACCTTGCTGCCTGCCTGCTTTTCTTCCTTAGCAGGATATTACTATGTAAAATTCAAGCTGTTCCCAAATCCTATGGGACAGAATTTATATTTTGTGAATTGAAAGCCCCGACAAAGCCCAACAGTACTTGGCATTGTGAGCTTTCAATGGCTAAGGCATGACTGGTTCTGTAAGAGGGGAAAGAGCCAGCCACACAGACTCCACTGTAATAGTCATCATAGTTGCCATGGGATATAAGCAAGTAGAGATGAAGGAAAGTTTATGGGAGGAAAAATTTTGACCATGTGATGGCAACATATTTGACGCTGAGGCAACAGTCACCTTGGGAAGACACATAAATAAAAATTCTAAGCTCAGGCAGTACCAAACCTCACTCAGCCTGGCACATGCTGTCCCCTACCTGGTGGCCCAGGGTCTCCAGGCCCCGCTCCCACCCTCAGCTCGCCTACCTGGACCTGGCGCGGGGGTGACTCTGGGGCCGGGTTGGACATGGGCAAGAAGCACAAGTCGGTCGGACAGTTCTACGAGGAGTACATAAAGAAGCCCCTGAAGCTGGTCCTCAAAGTGGAGGGAGCAAAGTCACTGAGCTCTCCACGGGCAGCTCCGGGCACGACTCCAGCCTCTTCGAAGACAGAAGTGACCATGACCAACACAAGGACAGAAAACAGAAAAAGAGGAAGAAAGGAGAGAAGCAGACTCAGGGGGAAGAGAAGGGGAGAAAACGAAGAAGAGTCAAGGAAGATACAGAGAAGCGGGATCGAGACCGTGTGGAGAACAAGGTAGACAAACATCTCGTGTCATGTCCCTGTAAGATAAGACATCCCTCCTGAGAAGCCTCTCACAAGCTCCTTAGCTAAACAAGAAGATTGGGATTACTCTGCACTCTCAGTGAGGAAGAGGAAGCTGTAGGGAGAGAAAGGGACTGAGCTCAAGTTACAACTTAAAGACTTGTAATGAGTGTACCATGAGTTCTTTTATCTCTCTTGCTGCATGAGAGCTCTAAGCTGGCTTCAGTGTTGAGTTGGCATTCTCAGCCTTCAACACTTTTGTGATAAATTGAATTCCTGTGTGGAGTATTTAGTGAGGCATAGATGAGTTGTATAAATAGAAAACTGAAGCCTAGATGATGCCTTTTTAAACACTTGCTTCCTGTTTGCTTTAGAAGTAGAACGGACACTTTAGGAAACTTTGAACCAACTCATGAGACAATTGCAAAGGTAAATGTTTCCCGGCCCTTTAAAAAAAGATGGTAATTAAAAGTGTGATCCAAACCACACCTCTGCTTTTAGTTATCTAAAAGTCATATTGTGTAGCCTAAACCCAAATATACTTGATTTTAAAGTAAATTATAAGCACCTTACCTGGCAACAAAAGTCCCAAGAGGGTGACACGCCCTCTTATTCAGCCTGTTTTAACTGGTAACTTGAAGAGCGTTATGAAATGGCAGGTTTCTCCTTCCTAAATTGGTTCCTCACATTCAAACTTGAAACTAGAGGCTATAAAATCAAGCTTACTTTTTTTTCCCACTTACAATCTCTTTTTCATGCAAGAAATTTTATGTAACCTCAAATGGAACATAAAGTATGTAAAGAGATCAAACTTACAAACTCGGAATTTATTTTATCTGTGTATCGTTTGACGTTGAGGCAGGGTCTCTATCCACAGCCCAAGTTCACTCACTGTAAAGCAACTGGTCTTAACTCAGATCCTCCTGTCTCTGCCTCTACCTCCAGAGCTCTGGGATTGAAAGTGTGCTCTACCAGGCATGGCTTGAAATTTATTCTAAAACATTCTTTGGTGTGTGTATATTTTTACTATTTATTAAAGATGGAAGTGAATTTGCATGAAAAAGTCCTAAGCCCGGGCAGTGGTATTAAAGCTTGAATCATATAGTGCCAACCATTAAACAAAGGTTGTAAGGAGGGATCTGGTTTGTGTGCCCTTTCCTCCTTCATTTTTAACAACCAATGAAAATATCTAGAATGGTTAAAAAGAGTAGAATGTTGTAAAGCGTGCTGGCCACCCTCAACTGCTTGAACAAGGAGACAAGTCCCATTTGCAGAATCTACCCCCCTCCCAACTCCCCTCACAGCTTGTCAAGGAAGCTCTTTCAGCTGCAGCAGGTTGGGGGAGACAGAGGAGAGTGACAAGTCGGGTGAAAGCTGTACCAGAGTGTCTTCAGAGGATTCATTACTGGAAATCTATCCCAGCAATCATCAATGGATATGTATAAACCTAACCTAGCTCTAACAATTGAAAAAGCAAGGAGCCCTCAGAGCAGGCCTCAGTGCAGGCAGCCTAGTGCAAGAGTACAAACATGCCCAGGGAAAAGATCAACGCATCGCTTCCACAAACCTCACCTCATTAAGACCTCATGGGGCACATCCATGACCTGACCTTTGCTGAGTCAAAGGACAACAGGACCTCACAAAATAGGTCACCTCTATTTTCCAGCATAAAGGCACAGGTTAAGGGTCCAAATATAAAAGAAAGAGTCAAGCCTGTCCTCCCCATATATGCCCCAGTGATATCTTTGTGTTTGGTGTCAGAGTGTAACTAGGGCCCCTTAAAGGTGTATCTGGAAGACCCTAAAGAATGGGGTTATAAAAGGCCCGTGTCAGGACCTAAGGTCCAACCCTTTGATGAAGATGCTTTAAATGGCCAGTGACACGGGGAAAATAAAATTGGCAAGTCATCTCCTCACCTAGACCATGGTGTCAGTAAAAATTCTTACCAAATAGAGAACATCCTCATTAAATCAAAATTGAAATTAGAAATACTCTAGGCCACCCCAATATTATTGTACATTATTGAGAAAAGATAATTATATAATTCTAGAACTTGGTGTGGGTTGGAAGTTATTGGGCTGAATTATGGAGCCTGGCAACCTACTGGAGGAAGAATCCCATAGGCTATTTAAACATATGGTATATTTCCTCCAGCACTGTTACCAGAAATGAGATACATTTTCTCACAGGTATTTAAAGCCCGAAAATATTTTAGGGGATTCCAAAGGAAATTTAAAAATTGACTATTTCAGACCAGGCAAAAAGATGATCAAGAGCCTGGAACTGGCGGCTTTCTGTGAGACCCTTCTTTACTGTGTCCAGAACTCTGAAGTATAAGGTATAAAGGTCATGTCTTTGATGTCTGGAATTTGGGTTGTGTTTTACTCTGTCAAGAGGATGCCTCTCTTTTCAGGGAAATAACTCTGAAGAACTAAAGCAGAACACCTTGACAGAAAAGTACTTTATAAAATTCAAGCCGTCACCAGAACTTTGTGACATGATTGCTAAATTGTGAATTCCGAACCCCTGACAAGAGCCAATAGTACAGGACACTGGGAACATTCAATGGCTGAAGCATGACAGTGAAGTTTCCCCAGTTTCTGTAGTGAGACCAATGCCAGCCGCCCAGACCCCACCTTAATGGTCCTTGTGTGTGTCATGGGGAATACGCAGAGAGATAAAGGACAGTTTATAGTAGAAAGAGTTTGACCATGTAATGGCAACACATCAGATGCTGCAGCAATAGTTTCCCTAAGAAGACAGCTCAGTAAGACACATAAGCCCAGGCAGTGTGATGAAACCTGGGAGCACATGGGGTCAATCACATGTCAATCACAAGAACAACAAAAGACTATAAGGAGGCTCTATTGCATGTGTCCATCCATCCCACCTCCAGTGCCCAACCAACTGAAAAATTCTTAGAACTGAAAAAAATGCAGAATGACCTACAGTATGCTACCCACCCTGAACTAATTTGAATAGAAGACAATTCCCATTCCAGATTCTCCTCCCAGCTTGTCCATGAGTCCTTAACTTGCCTTCCTTTTCTCAATCCTGGTGTTGTGATAATAGGTGTGTACCTCTTGTATTTTTAGGCCCAATGTTAAAATTTCTCTTCTTAGATATGTGGGTGTCTAGATCAGACAATTCATGGATTCCAAACCTTTTCTTAATCACAGGCATTGACTCCTTCACCAACATTCACTGGGACCTTGTTCTGTGTTTTCTTGTTTTTGTTTTGTTTTGCTTAACATATCTGTTATTAAAGAGTTAATGCTTGAAGATGTTCCCAGGAGCCAAGACTTCGATGCCAAGGCATTTTCTTCCAGTGTCTCCATATGGAACCAAGAGGCAGGTTCCCTGTTGTGAATATCCTCCAGAATGATCTAATCAAGGGACGGCACTGTCACTCAGGCCCCCATGCACTCTGCTTGTCAAGCAGGTACCGGGGAGGGCAGTGAGATACTATGTTCACTCCTGAGAGGACAATGTTATGAGGGTTTTGGGTGAAGTATGTTTATTCAGGAATATTGTAGAAGTCATTCCAAGGGATGGACAAGCAGCTGAACATGCAGCATATAAGGTCTGGGCAGAAAGTTTGAAAGAAGCAGCAGAGAGGTGAGCAGATGCACGGTATAATAATAATCTCCAACTTCACTTCAACAGAATAACACTTCCTCCATTGTGCTCATTGGACACTTTCTGAAGCAAAATGGGTGTCTTATTCCATTTTGTTGAGATATTTTATATTCTCTTGAGGGCCTCTGTTCTTGCTGAGCACGACAATAGCTATTGGGAACTGAACCTCCCCTAAAGGGAAGTAGCTTGGAATCCCTGGATACTACTGCTGCCATATGTCACCATTCATGTGGTCCCTTTGACACAAGGCCTTCACTAAAGTCATCCTGTATTTGGTACCCAGGATACTAAACCTGACTTGGCAGACATGTGCTGGAACTAAAGCAGCAATAAATTGAATGGTAACCAGCAGATAGTGAACTCCCCAAGTTTCAGCCTTGCACCTTTCCTGAGGCTACTTAGGGGATGAGCCCTGTATGTTTTTCCACCAGGAAGGTACAATGTGTTGGTCACCGGCTATTGTAACTTCCTGGAAGATGCCATTTCTGTGGCCTATGTGGGTTCTGGCTTGTCCTGGTGTCTGTCTGCTATCCCATTCCGGGGCACTGCTCCCACCTTGAGGAACAGTATGTGTCTAACTGATAATGAAAATGGGCTGTGTCCTCTGGGCCATGTACTCTCAGGCATTGCTATTTTCATGGCCTCTTGGCCACTGAGATTATAAACTTGTCATTAGTTGATCCTGTAGGCTACTTGTCTTGTCCCGGTGACAGTGTATAGCCTGCACCCCATGGGCAGAACAGGAAAGTATGTGAGCAGACCACTATGGAGTTGATTAGCCCTGAGGTCTAGTATGTATTCACCCTTTAGAAACGAAGCAAGCTGTGTGTTTGGGTTTTACTCAACCCCTAGGAGTTGGGTCTGTCCTATGGTCTGCTTCTGTAGACTACTGTTTACTGTTCCCTGAAAGCTGTAGTAGCAGCATTGAAGAAAACTCCCGAGTTCTTGAGAATGATCTGAGGTCAGCATGTTGTTGGGGGTCTCAGATCTGTGCCTTGCTTAAAGACAGCAAATGATTAGCCCCTGGTCACTGGGCTTCGAGTTGAGCTGTATGCAAGATAGCTCTTTGGGTACTGGAGAACTGATTGTGTATGGGGAGGAAAATCTAAAACTCCACTTGATATTTGACCTCATGTTAAACTTTAGTTTGGTCCCTGGTTATCACACATGCTATGGGCTGAAACTCATATTCTGTGCCTGGTTTGAGGTCAACAATATGTCATTCTCCTGGGTACTAGTCCTGCATTATGAGCAATGTACAAGGTTTCTTCCTGAGTACTGCCCCTGCATTGTGAAGCAGTGTCATGATTGCCCTGGTACTGATTCAGAAATGGGCAAAAGTATGAAGATGACCCATAGGTCCTTTTTGTTTTCACAACAGCCTATGGGAATGCCCCTGTGTACAGTATATGCCTTAGGCTCAACACTCAGGCCCTGGCCCAGCAGGAGGTCAGTATCACAGCAACCTTCTAAATCTTGGTCTTTCCTTGGTTTTACCATATTACTGGCTGCCTGGGCTATGGGCCTGCAGAGAAACCAGTGAGCTATGGTTGCCTCACATATGGGTATGCTGGTTGCTTTCTGTCAATCTAACACTAACTGGAGTTTCCTGGTAACAGACAGGGAATACCTCTTAAAAATCGCCTCCATCAGATTGACCCATGGACAACTCTGTGGTGCACTATCTTGATTAAAACAGTGATGTGGGAAGGTCCAGCCAAATGCAATCAATGGGCCCCTACATAGATGATTTAAATTGTTTAACAAATTATCTGAAGGCTATGTAATGGAGACCATGCCCCGCCCAAATGATTTAATCACTCCTGATAAAAAATATTCCCGATTCTCTAAGTGTCTTACCTAAGTGCTTGAAGCCTGACCTAATGGATATTGATGTCTTACAGAAGCAATTCCAGCCACTAGTACTTCAAATAATGGCCACTAGTACTTCCATCTACATAGCTTGTCTCAGGCAGAAGAGTGATCTACAGTCCACTGACTCATCTCACTGACCTCTATTCAAATATGAACCCATATAAATAACACAATATTCAGACTCATAGCTTACTTTAAGTTCAAAGTGTGATATATTATGATTGATTGCACACTACGTGTCTGTCATTGGCACGTGTAGAGAGCCGTTTGTGCCGCACCCAAACATGGTGCCGGCTTCCCGCCGAGGACTCAGCAAACAGAGCTGTTGCCCAGCCAAGAGACTTAGAGCGCATCCGCCAGGTACCTCATAGTCTGCTCTTGGGGCATGCTAATGAGTTACTGGAGGGTGCACCAATCAGGTAGCGACACGAGTCTCCTGGGCATATAAAAGCAGTGCATTTCTCTCCCACAGGGAGATCCCCTGCTCAGAGTATTGTACAATAAAGGTTGTTCGCAGAAGAATCCTGTTGTTGCATGCCTTTTCCTGCCAGCGGGACATGGGGCACGCGACAGGCACACATTATTTAAACTTTCATATGAATTCTAATCTGGTATATACTTTTATTCTGGCCCTCTGGGTTCCCTGTTTTTATCATGACAACTTTCTAACTTGTGTACTCACCTTACTGAAGCCCTTCTACTTTTTCAAACTTCTGGACTAGTGTCATTCTGCTGAGCATGCCCTGTCAACCTCAGGCAGGCATATCTAATAGGAACCACCTCAGGTTCATGAGATGTATTGTTTTAGTGAGTGTTTAAAGGAACAGTTTATGTAAGTGGGGCCTCGGGTGGTTGGAGAGCATGAGGTTCACTAATATAATGCAATGCATTTACTTGTAAAGTGTTTGATGGAGTCAGTTACTGTTTTCCCTGGGAGGATGTTCAGCTAAGAAACCTAATAGTGTGAGAATAGGCCCTCGCCACACTTTGAATCTAACAAATCATGATTTGGTTTCCCAAACACTAGAGGTATGAGGAATCAATTTCTGTTGTTTAATAGTTTTCTGGGCTAAAGCATTTTTATTACATCACTAGAAAGCACTGGAACATCTGGAATGGCCTGTGACAGTTAATTCATGTTAACTTCACACAAAGCAGATTTATATGAAAGCATTTTCTCGATTAAAAAAAATGCCTCCATAAGATGTGGTTACTAAGCACTTTCTAGATTATTTGGGGAGGAGGTCGTAACCTACTGTGGGTGGTATACTCTCTCTGGCTGGTTTTCCCAGGTTTGGCAAGAGAGTAAAGTGAGCAAGCCGCAGAGAGCCTGTCAGGAAGCAGCACCCCTCCATGGCCTCTCCATCAGCTCCTGTCTCCAGGTTCCTGCCATGTTTGAGGTTCTTTCCTGACTTCCTTTAATGATGACAGTGCTGTGGAAGTATGGGCCACATAAATCCTTTCCTTCCTAATTTGTTTTTTGGTTATGCTGTTTTGTCTCAGCAATAGAAACCATAACTAAAACATGGTTTCATTGATCACATCTATGAGTAGTGTGCTGTGGGATTCCAGACTCACTTGCCTTACTTCACCATTTCAATAGGTGAACAAACTGTCTTTTGTGACTCTGGAGTTCTGTTGAGAAATATATTTTTGTGGGAAATATATAGTTTCAGGGGAAAGCTAGAGTGGGGGCTCTGCAGTTACGAACACTCATCTGGTCTTTCAGAGGACGAATTTGGTTACTGGTCCCCAAGGATGGCTTGTACCTTTAGCTCCAGGGGATCCAGTGCTCTCTTCTGTGCATGGATTCTGAGTACATTTGCCTATTCTCACACATAGATACACATAAAAAATTTCAAAAATAAATTAGAAAAAAAACAGAGTATTTTTTTATTTTGAAATCTATTGTGAAGCCCTCTACCACTCAGTAGTTGTTATTAATAAAACAGTCCTTTCCACATCTATCATGTTTTAACTTTGAGGGTATGGTGAGAAGTATAAAAGTCAAAAGTGACTAGATCACATTAGGAATAGTTTGAGAAGGCCAGTGGGGCAACACACATATTCACTGTCCATGTATATAAATAAAAAATGAAGTATAATAATTATCCTCACTATTATCATCAATATCATAATTATCTTAAGTGATGGAGAAAGTCCTTGTTATGGGTTGGATATAAAAGGTCAAGGAACAGTCATGTGTTTGATCACTACCTTCCCGTCATGAATTACTATTTTCCAAAGTTGTGGAGCCCTCAGGAAGTGTGGCTGAGATATACAAACAGGGCCAATGGGCTATATGTGTCATTGTGTGATGTCTCCTAAGGAAATATCAGCAAATGTCTCCACAACTCAGGAAGCAATGATACACCAAAGTAACAATAATTCTACCAAAGTCAACTATGATAAACCATTTTGTTTATTAGGCTTATTAACAAGAATGTTGGGCTACATGCAAGACCATAAGTGATTTATAAGCAATTTAAACACTGAAATGCCCATGCTTTTTGATAAGTGCAGAGCTCTCTACAGGGCCAAGCAGTTCAATACCTAGATAATCTCTGCCCCTAATAGTTGTTTCTTGCAACCATAACCTTGGGTCTTTTGAATCTTTTTAGCTTCATAAACTTCCTGGGATTTCTTGAGTTTGGTGAGCCTCCCTCCTCCCTCCTGGAGGGATCATTTCATTGGGTTGGGGGAATTCAGGTGAGCCTCCCTCCACCCCCCTGGAGGGAACATTTCATTGTAGTGGGGGGGGGGGAAATTCAAACAAACAAACAAACCAACAAACAAAAAAGTAGCACACATCATTCTACCCCTTCCTCTGGCTTCTACAATCTTTCTGTTCCCTCTTCTGCTCTTCATCCTGAGGCTGGAAGAGGGTGGTGGAGATGTGTGCTTCTGCCTATGTACCTAACCCCTATACCACAGTAACAGTTACTCAAGCTCGGGATCTTCATCAGTGATTATGAATTCTATCACACATCACCAGTTCTGAAAAAAAAGTTTCCTTCCATGGTCAATGACAGCTGACAGCAACCGTGATCTATAGGTGTAAGTATGCACAAGTGTTTAGAGGCAGTTTGACAGACTCACCACATACATTTAACAAAGCAATCATAGTTACTTCCTTACTGGAGCTTTGAACCCACAGCAACAAGTTTCTCTGTGGCTTATAGTACCAGAGATTCCTTCTGATGGAGCACGTATTAAATTCCATGGGAAAGATGTTCTTATATCCTTAATAATAATGCCAATTCTATACCAGCAAACTACCATTGTAGGGTTAATTCTCCGCTACCATTGAAAGAGGCTTTGCCAAAAGGCCTTCACTACAACTCTTGTTTTTGTACACTTGCTCTTATGGCTGTTAGGGTTGAGCCATTGATGGATGGACTCCATTTGTTGTAATGCCTTATATGGTGCTGGCAACTGACATTCCAGCACTAAACTGAGTCTTTGCTTCTTCCCATGAGAGAGAACAAAATGGCATTATAATCCTTTACTGAGTTTACTTTTCCCATAGTTCCCAGACATAGCCCTCTGAGGTTCTGATGACTTCCTACAGAAAAAAGATACTAAAACAATGTATCAGACTATATAGGTCAGCCTATCTGACAAAGATTTTAGCCTGCTCTAAAGACTTTGGAGTCTTTATTACAGTCTTACATAGCATCCTTTTTTATCAAATTCTTAAAGGATGGGCAACTTGGGTAGGGTAGGATGTGAAAATCCACCAGTATCGCTCTAGCTTTCTTACATTTGCCAGACCAGTCTGAACAATATTCAGTAATTTTTTTCAGGTAATCTCTGCACTGATTGGACATACTGTTCAAATATTTTTGTAGCTGTACTTAGCCCTGACATCTTGTGTGAACTGTGAGCTCTTTGTTTCTGCTTTAGGTATACCTAGAGCCCTTTCTGTTCTATTTTAAACCTGGGAAACAGTGCCAGGTCAGACTTACGGCCATCTATGGGTCATCTATTGGTCATATGTAGCTGTAATGGGCATGTTCACAAGCCATGTGCTGCCTGGGGCTGTTTTTTGTCCTTGTAATGTAAAGAAATGATGGTGGTTATCTGTGGGACTTAAACTTTGATAAAAATTTAAACTCAGATATTGTTGAAATTATTTTCATGGAGTGTGGTCAAGTTTGGACTGCAATAATGGAGAAGTTTGGACACGAATGTTGATGAAAATCAGTCGCTGTTAGACCTGGTGGTTTCTGACAGACTGAGCCCTTTCCATAATTAACTGACTGCAGTTTGCATGTACTGTTTTGATCATATATTTCTATGAACTTGAAATGTATCAATAGATTATCTTGGACACATTTTTTTAACTATGGGAATTTATGGCTCTAAGTGTTTCTCTTAGACCTATGTTTAATTCAATTTAATCTCACATCACTAGCTGGTTTTGACACTGAACATTCATATCAACAAAGATAAAGAGGTGCCAAGTGAGTCTTTTCCTAAAGTCCTTCTCCTTTGATGAAGATGCTTTAACTGAACATTCAAAAGTCATAAAGAAGAATTTAGGTTAATAAAACTGACTAGTCATGCCCCCATACAGACTATGGCAGCAGTTAAGATTCTATCAAAAAGGAGAAAGAACACCTTCATCAAATCACAAGCTGAAGTTATAAAAAAGTCTACACTACTCTCACATTCCTAAACTTTTGCATACCATACGAAAAAAAAAACATTTATATGATTGTGGAACACAGGGTGGTAGGAGAGTTGTTAGGCAGAATGGTGGAGTTCTGCTACCTACCTGGTCAATAATCTCCAAGGCTATTTAAACAAATGGTATGTGTTCACCTGTATAAATATATTGCCCACAGAGAAGTAAAGTGCAGAAATATCTTAGTGGACGGCAAGGGAAATTTAAAACTTAGAAATTTCAGATTGGGCAAATAGACAACCATGGGCCAGACTAGCAATATTCTATGTGCCCAGAACCCTTTGAAGGTAAAGGGTATGATGACCATGCAACTGATCTCTGGACCTTGGGGGCTGTGCTCCACCATATGTCAAGAGGATATCTCCCTTTCCAGGTAGATTACAATGAAACACTATAGCAGACAACCTAGACAGGAAAGTACTTCTGTAAAAACTTTTCTGTCACCTAAAATTTGTGACATGACTGCTAACTTCTAAACCCTGAACAACATGAACACTACATTACACTGTGGGCTTGAAATGGATAAACAATGGCAAGGAAGGTTCTCACAGTCCCATCCCAGGGACCACCAGGGACCACCAGGGACCACCGACTGCCACCCGAACCCCATTATAACGGTTATCATGGGTATCATGGCAAACACGCAATGAGAGATAAGTGAAAATTTACAGAAGAGAAAGTTTGGCCACGTAATGGCTATAGATTTGATGCTGAAGCAACAGTAAACATAAGAGGAAAAGCCAATAAAATAAATCTAGGCCCAGGCATTGGGATCAAACCTTGAAACACACAGGGCCAACCATGAAACACCAAACAGCTATCATGAAAGGATCTACTTTTTCTGTGACTTCTAATTCAGTTTGTCTAGTCTACTTGAAAGTCAACAAGAAGGAAAAAGGAGCTCAATGAGGCGCCCTATGCTAACAACTCTGAACTACCTAAACAAAAATACAACTCCCATTCGCAGAATCTGTCCCCAGTTTACCCACAAGCCTCACTTCATGGGGAGAAACAGAGAGCAGTGAGCCTCAGATGAAAACTGTGCCAGACAGTCTTCAGAGGACTCATCACTGGAAATCTACTCCAGCCAAGTCATCCATGGATGTGTCCAGAGCTGGCTCTAACAATTTAGAGAGATACAGTTCTCATGAAGTGTTTTACATCATCATGCCTCTGTAGAGGAAGCTCAGTGTAAAGGCAGCACTATACCCAGTGAAAATACTCTAATCTCGTCCACAAACTGCACTTCAGGATGACCTCAGAGGACAACTCCATGACATGACTATTACTCTTTCAAAAGGCAACAGGACATCACAGGATAAATCATCTCCATTCTCCAGCAAGAAAGCCTAAGGAGAAGTTTTCCCTGTAGAAAAGAGTCAAACCTATCTTCCCCACATATGACCCAGAGACACTTCCATGATTGGTCACAGACTGTACCCTGGGATACCTTTAAAAGGTGGGTCTGGAAGACCCTAAAAATGGGGTTATAAAAGGGCTGTGTCAGTACTTATGGTCCAACCACTTTGAAGAAGATGCTTTAACTGAACTTTAAACATCTTAAAGACCAGTGGCCAAGGGGCATTCGGGGAATGAACTAGTCATCTCCTCCTGGACACTGTGGTAGCAGTTCAAATTTTATCTCAAGGGAGACAGAGCACCCTCATCAAATCAGATTTATGAAAACTGTACAACAGCCTTATGTTATTAAACTTTTGCATTTTATTAACAAAAACATTTATATTTTTCTGGAACATGAGAAGGGAAGAGAGTTGTTAGGCAGTATTGTGGATTTTGGCTACCTATCAGAGGAAGACTGCCATCGCTTATTTAAGCAAATGGTATGTGCACTCCTATACTGTTACCAGAAATATATTGTCTATAGGGGTTTAAAGCCCAGAAATATTTTAGAGGACACCAAAGAAATAAAAACAAATATTACTGATGATAGATTGAGTAAAAAAAATTATTTGTGGCCAGAAGCTAGCAACATGCAATGGGAGCCCCCTGTATTGTGCCGCAGAACTCTTTGGAGGTAAAGAGTATGATGGCCACGCTATTGATGTGGAGCTCAGGGCTTGTGTCGACTTTATGTGGATAGGATGCCTTCTTTTCCAGGGAAGTAAGTATGAAGACACAAAGCGGGAGACTTGGGCAGAAAGTACTCTGTAAAATTCAAGCTGTCTCTAGGAATGTGACACGATTGTCAGCGTGTGGACGGTGAACCCTGAACAGAGGCAAACAGGATATGGCATTGTAGGCTCTGAATGGCTACATCACAGCAATCGCAGTTGTGACAGTTCCTATAGACAGCAGACAGTGAGCCTCCCTGTAATGGTCACCATAGGTCTCATGGGATACGTGAGAGGAGAGATAAAGGGAAGTTTATAGGAGAAAAGTTTGGCCAGGTGATGGCATGTTGAGGCAAGTCACTTCGGGAAGACAACTCAGTAAAAGACTAAGCTAAGGCAGTGGGATCAATCCTTGAAACACACAGGGCCAAGTATAAAACTGCAAACGGCTGTAAGGGGGGGATCTAGTGCGCCTACACTTCCTACTGTCAGCTTGCCCAATCAAGCTAAAATCCAAAGAAAGAAGAGTACAATGAGGTAGAGTATACCACCCACCCTGAACTGCTTGAACCAGGAGAGAACTCCCTTGGCAAAAACTGCCCCGGTTTGTCCACTAGTCTCACTTCATGAGCAGCATATGGAAGAGCAGTGGTACGTCTTATGGAAGTTGTACCACAGCGCCTTCAGAGCATTCATCATATATCTACTGCAGGCAATCACCCAAAGATGGCTCTAAGAATTCAAGGTGTCTTCACTGAGTGTTTTAGCTCACCATTCCTCTGTGGGGAAGCCAAGTATAAGGGTACCAATATACCCAGTTAAAAGTTTAACTTATCTTTTCCCAACGTTCTTCTCAGCAGGCCCTCACCAGACAGCTCCACAGCATGAACACAACTGGTTCAAAGACAACATAGTCTCACACCACAGATCACCTCCATTTTCCAGCAAGGAGGCCCTAACCCCAAAACAATAAATAGAGTCAAGCCTGTCCTCCCCAGTGACACCTTTGAGGTTGGTGTCAGACTGTACTCACATACCCTTAAAAGGTGGTCTAGAAGACCCTAAAGAATGGGGTTTAAAAAGGCCTCTGTCAGATCTTAAGGTCCAGCCACTCGATGAAGAGGCTTTACCTGAACATTATAAAATAGTAAAGACTTTTGGACAAGGAGCATTCGGGAAAGTAAAATTGGCTGACCATCTCCTCACACAGACTATGGTAGCAGTTGAAATCCTTCCAAAACCAACAGCACATTCATATTTTTAATCTCTTGCACATTATCAGGAAAAAACATTTATATGGGTTTGGAACAAGAAGTGAATGGAGAGATGTTGGGCAGAATTTGGAGTCTGACTACTTCTGACAAAGAATCCCATAGGTTGTTTAAGCAAGTTTATGTACCCTCAAGTATTGTCAATCTAAACATTTTTCCCTCACAGAAATAAAGCCCAGAAATATTGTAGTGGTGGGCAAAGAAAAACTTAAAACTTACTGATTTCAGATTGTGCAAGAAGGCTATCATGGGCTAGAAGCTTGAAAATTTTTCATTGGGACCCTACCCGAGTTCAGCCCAGAAGTCTTTGAAGATAGAGTAGATGATGCCCATGAAATTGAGGTCAGGAGCTCAGGGGTTGTGCTCCACTCCAGGTCTACAGGATACTTGCCTTTACAGAAAAGTAACTGTGAAGATCTAAAGCAGAAGACCTTGGCAGGAAAATACCATAAAGTATTTGAGCTCTAAAAAAAAAACTTTAAGACATGATTGCTAACTTTAGTGTAAACTCTGGACAAAGGCTTACAGTATGTGACAGTTTGAGCATTCAAAGGCTAAGAAAAGTGGTTCTCCCAGGTTTTATCAGAAAGACAAATTACAGCCACCAAAACCCCTCATGGGTGTCAGAAGATATAAGCAACAATATATAAAGAAATGTTTACAGGGGAAAAATTTTGGTCATGCCATGGCAACCTACTTAATGATGATGTAAAAATAACCCTGGGAGGAGAACTCAGTAAAAATACCTAAAGCCTAGGCATGGTGTTCAGACCTTGAAACATCCAGGACAAACCATGAAGCAACAAATGGCTGTAAGGCAGGGGTCTAGCTTGCCTCCCCCTCCCACCTCCATTTGGATTAGAATGAAAAAAAATAGAGTAGAATGAGGGACAGTATGTCATCTACCCTGCCTGTGTGAAAAAGAAGAGATCTCCCATTTATAAAATCTGCCCCCAGCTTGTCCAGAAGTCTCACCTCATGAGCAGCTCCTAGGTAAAGACAGAGCAGTGAGCCTCGCTTGAAAGCTGTACCAGAGAGCCTTCAGAGGATTCGTCCTAGAAATCTACTCCAGCCAGTCATCCATCGATGCGTCCAACGTTTGCTCTAACAATTCAACAACCAAGGTGGGCTTATAAGTTATTTGATCTCATCATGCCTCTATATAGGAAGCTCATGTAAGAGCACCACCATGTCCAGTGAAAGAATAACTCATTTCTTCCACAAGCCTCACCTCAGGAGGACCTCACAGAATAGTTCAATGTTATGAAGACACTGCTTCAGAGGACAATATGACCCCACAGGATAGATCACCTCCATTCTCCAGGAAGTAGGCCCAGGGTGAGGGTCCCCTTTCACAAGAAAGACAGCTAAGCCTGTCCTCCCCAAATATGTTCCAGTGATATGTGTTTGGTTGCTGTCCCAATATACTGAGGATCTCTTTTAAAAGAAAGTTCTAAACGACCCTGAAGAATGGGGTTTAAAGGGGCCTGGATCAGGGCCTAAGGTCCAACCACTTTGATGGAGAGGCTTTATCTGAACATCATAAAATATTAAAGATCCTTGGCTAAAAAGCATTTAGGGAAGTAAAATTAAGTAGCCATTCCCTCAAACATTCTATGGTAGTCTTTAAATTATATCAAAAGAGAGAAAGAAAGCCCTCATCAAATCAGTAATTGAAATGATAAAAACTCTACACCATCCTTATATTATTAAACATTGGCTATATATACCACAAGGTAGAGCCAGAGTTTTGGGGCAGAGCTGTGGAGGTTGGCTATCTAACTGATGAAGAATCCCATAGGCTATTTCAGCAAATATAATGTATCCTCCAGTAGTGTCAGCAGAAGCTGTATTGCCCTCAGGGATAGAAATCCAGGACATACTATAGTGGGAGGTAAAGGAAATATAAAACTTAGTGATTAAAGATAAGGCAAAAAGACTATCGTGATTCATAAGCTAGTAACTTTCAGACAGACTCCCCAGTTTTATGCCCCAGTACACTTTGAAGGTAAAGGTTATGATGGCCGTGTGATTGATCTCTGGAGATTTCAAGTTGTACTTTACTTTATGTCAGTGGGAAGCTTTCCTTTCCAGAAAAATAATCTTAGAGACCTAAAGCAGAAGACATTGTCAGCATAGTGAATTGTAAAATTCAAGCTAGTCAGTGGGATCAAATCTTGAACCATACAGGCCAACCCCAAAGAAGAGACGGTGATAAGGAGGGGATCTAGTGCACCCACCCTTCCCATCTTCATCTGGCCAATCAAACTGAAATTCCTTAGAATGGAACAAAGAGGTGAATGAGTTACAGTATGCCACCCATCCTGAAATGCTTGAAAAGGGGGACAGTTTCCATTTATAGAATCTGTCCCCTTCTACTCCACAACGCTCTCTTCATGAGACATCTGGGGGAGACAGAAAGCTGTGACTCCTCAGAAGAAAGCTCTACCAGAGAGTCTCCAGAAGATCCACCAATGACAGTCTACCCCAGCCAGCCATCCATGGGTGTGTGCATATTTGCTATAACAATTTAGTTGTTGTCTCTATCCAGGATGCCAAGTGAAAGGGTGCCAACTTATCCAGTGGAAAGATCTACTCATCTCTTCCACAAACTTTACCTCAGGGGATCTTTCAGCACAGCTTCCTGACATGGCTACCTCTGGTTCAATAAACAACATGATCTCACAGGATAGATCACCTACATCCTCCAGCAAGAATGCATGTGTCAGGGTCCCAATGTATAAGAAACAGATTGGAGCCGGTCCTCTCACATATGCCCCAGAGGCACCTTCACAGTAGGTGTAAGACTTTACCCTGGGCACCCTTTAAAAGGTGTGTACAGAAGACCCTGAATAATGGGGTTATAATAGGTCCTTGTCAGAATCTAAGGCCTAACATCTTTGATGAAGAGGCTTTATGTGAACAGTATAAAATCTAAGATTCTTGGTCAAGGAGCATCTGGTAAGTAAAATTGAATAACCACCTCCTCATACAGACTATAGAAGCAGTTAAAATTCTATCAAAAAAGAGAAAGAACACACCCAACCAACTGGAATTTGAAATAATAAAAACTTAATTACACCCTCATATTATATATCATACCTTTTGCACCTCACCAACAAAAATGTATATGTTTCAGGAACACAAAGTGGAAGGAAAGCTGTTGGACATAACTTTGGAGTCTGGCTATCTACCTGAAGAAGAATCCCATAGGCTATTTAAGCAAATGATATGTGTTCTCCAGTATTGTCACTGTGAATCTATTGCCAAAGGAATTTAAACGCCTAAATATTTTAGGAGAAGGCAATAGAAATATAAAACAGCGATTTCCTATCGGGCAAAAATGTTATGGTCGAGAAGCTAGCAACTGTCTTTGGAACTCTCCATTACTGTGCCGTAGAACCCTTTAAAGATGAAGGTTATAATGACAATGACATAGATGTCTGGAGCTTGAGTGTTGTGTTCTACTTAATTTTAACAGAATGCTTCCCTTAACAGGGAAATAACTATAAAGAACTAAAGCAGAAGACCTTGACATGAACGTACTCTGTAACAGCTGGCACCAGAACTTTGGGACATGATTGCTAAGTTATTAACTGTAAACATGGATGAAGGGCTAAAAAATGGCACGTGAACTTTGAATGGCTAAAGCATGACAATGAAGTTTGTCGCAGTTCCCTCAGAGAGGACACTGACTGCCAGCCAGACCACGTTGTAATAGTCATTATGGGTACCATGGTATATAAGCAACAAGAAATGAAGGGATGTTTACAGAAGTAAAATGCTTGACCAGGTTATGGTAACATATTTGATGTTGAGTCTACAGTCAACCTGGGAAGACAATTCAATTTAAAAAAAACACCTAAAGCCAGCCACGGGAACAAACCTTGAATCATACAATACCAGCCATGAAACAACAAAAGGCTATATGGAGGGAATCTAGCATGCCTACCCTTCCCACCTCCATGATATCCAATCAACTGAAAATATTTAGATTGAAAATGAGAGTAGAACGAGGTATAATATGCCACCTGCCCTGAAATGCTTGAAGAAGAAGACAACCCCCTTTACAGAACCTGCTTGTTCACCTTATGAGCAGCACACAGGGGTAGGAGGAGAGAGACAGAGAGCAGTGACCCCTCAGGTGAAAGCTGTACCAGAGAGTCTTCAGAGAATTCATCACTGAAAATCTTCTTCAGCCAGTCATCCATGGTTGTGTCCAGAGCTGGCTCTAACAGTTCAAACAGCATAGGGTCCTCACAGGATGCTTTACCTTATCATGTCTCTCTGGAGTGAGACCAGTGTAATGGCACCAAGATTCCCAGTGAAAAGTACTACACATCTCTTTCACAAACATTACCTAGTTAGGACCTCATGGCACAACTCCACAATGTGACTACCACTGGCTCAAAGAACAATATGACCTTACAGGATAGATTTCCTCCATTTTTTTCAGCAAGAAGGCTCACGCTGAGAATCCACTATACAAGGAATACAATTGAGCCTTTCTTTCCCAAATACACCCAAGGGTCACCTTTGTGGCAGGTTTCAGACTGCACCAAGTGACCCCTTTGAAAGGCAGGTCTGGATACCATGAAGAACTAGGTTATGAAAACCAGTACACATTATGTTGCTGTATGCCAATCTGAAAGAGAGAATGAGTAGCCAGCAACAAATCCTGGCTGTGAGTTAAATGGGAAGTGGTGGTGTTCATGATGAGAGGTACTTACACAGGCTACAGTGCACTTTTACAACTCTTTTAAAACAGATATCCCTTACTTTGAAGGAAAAATATTTATCAGTGTTATCTGCATGGAGATAAACTTGCAGAAGTCAGTCAGTTATTTTTTTACACCGTGTTCATCCTGGAGAATGGATTAAAGTCCCCAGGCTTAGCAGCAAATACTCTAAACTGTTTCCTGGGTTAAATAATATGCTTTAAAATATCCATATTATAAAAATACACCTTTATGGGGCTTGTGATAATATTATTTCACCAGAAATTCAATTCCACAGTATCTTTCCTGGGATAGCTAGACTATATATAGAAAGCAGAGGAATAGCTCTGGAAGCTTGGCAAGGATGCTGGAGAAGGATGGGTAAGGGGAACAATGAAGAACACAAGAGGTGTCAACCTGAGAGCCTGTGCCATTATAGGGCTAGCAGAGCCAGGCATAATTTCCTAGGGCTAGGTGCCAGTTGGAAGCCATGTCTACATCACAGACT
Source organism: Micromys minutus (assembly GCF_963924665.1). Lineage (NCBI taxonomy): Eukaryota > Metazoa > Chordata > Mammalia > Rodentia > Muridae > Micromys > Micromys minutus. The sequence goes on along the minus strand of NC_137980.1, from coordinate 55,500,987 downwards.
CTAACTAAGGTCAAACTCTTCCTCTGTCTGCACAGGAGCAGTGTGAGTATGGGGGTGTTATATCCTTCTCAGATCCTTCGGGATCTGAGGCCTGAGCAAAGATTCTAGGAGGCATGCCTGAGCTCATGATTCACCTCTCTCTGCCCTCCATGTAGGTTCATGATGGCTGCTAGTGTCACAATTGTGCCAGCCAAGTGAGGAACTCCATAAAACTTAGAAATACTGTTTAAAAAGTTAACAAGACATGTAGATAATCATCAGTAACACAGGCCTCAGAGGACCTTTCATGAATGCTGAGGTTATCAGCTGTCTGTCTCCAAATGTACCTGTGAGTCATTAGAAGAGTTAGTGGGCACTGAAAACAGAGGAGGACCCCAGAATGACTGAACTCTTTGTGTTTGTGTCCAAGATGACTGTTTTGACCAGATTGGAGGCAGAAACAGCAATGATGGTGTAGGGAGTGACCATCTGGTGCTCACGATGGAAGGTGGAGTGTACAGAAACAGCTGATTCCGTTGCAGCTCTCAATACCATCCTGGCTTCCTAGGCAGCTTGTTCCTAACCCACGAATATTCAGAAACCTTCAGAACTCACCCAAGCACTACTATTAGTATTAAAACCTGCATCCTTTAGAGGCAGTCTTCTGTACTCTATATCTGGACAGACAGAGGAAAACACACACACACACACAAACACACACACACACACTCACAGATGTACCTATAGACAGTTGATGCTAGTGAATATTGCTTGAAATGGAGACAATCTTCATGGTAAACAAAGTAATTTCATACTTCATGTGCCTCTAGGTGTCCCTTCAAATCAGAATTTTCTTGTCTCCATGCTCATTTGAAACACTATCCACCACCTCTACTGCTTCATAGGAGCCATTTGCCATGACATGGTGTACACTTTGTCCCAAGGCATCCAAGCACATGAAGAGTGAGGCACACAACCTGTGTTTTGAGTAGAGTCAAGGTGAAGTCTAAAGTGTTTGATAGTTGAACTCAGAGCTGGAGCTGGTTCCAAGCAAGATCATGGATAAGAACCTGTTGGTGGAAAAACAGCTGAGACCCTCTGGTCTGACACTGAGGGCTTTCTTTGGGTGGCTGAAGGAATCTTGCCACTCTCCTGTGCCTAAGACAACTTAAGAGACTTAAGGAGTCAGATTCATACATTCTTTAGCCACACTCTCTTGTATACCCTGTGTTCCTTATTTTCAGCAGTATCTCAACCAAAACCACATGCTGGTTTTTATCTTTTGATATCCTGTAAGGATGTTGCTGATACTGCAGTTACTGTACCACAGACATAAGGCTGAGAAAAGTCTGATACTTATGCTGCCTTTATGACCCTGTAGTGCAGTTACCAAAGTGTTCCTAGGACCACACTCACAAGGCACAAAGCCCAAGGTGAGAGTCATTGGCATGGAGCATAGGACAGGAGATGCCCTTCAACTCTAAGACTCCTAAAACAGAGACACACAGATGATGCTCCCTGGTTCAAACCATGGGGGAAGGCATTATGTCCTAACACTTTTAAATCTTACTAAACCACTTACTTTCAGGTATCCATGATGGAAGAGGCTCCTGCTGATTGGCAGAAAGAAGTACCAGAACTAGAAGATCCCAGAAGTATTGCATCAGCCGGATGGTCTGGGAACAAGAACAGAAAACCATGTTCTGACCCCAGGTCAGCCATCACCTTTAACCTGACCTTTGTAGTGGGAGAAGTCTATGTGAGGAACATTAGAGAACTTCCTGACTATGGACAGTTCTTTGCGCTCCTGGCCGGAATCAAGTGATCAGGGTAAGGTGCTTCTCAAGACCTCCACTGCTGAGTATATAGGGCAAGGAGAGTGAACTGGTGTTACTGCCCCCTCAGTCTCTTAGGCATAGACACCGCTTCTCCAGTAAGAAGTCTCAAGAAAGATGGCCATCTGCAAGAGCCAGGCATACCAGTAATATAGAAACATTGAGAAACATGGTGTGTGAGATAAGGGGGATTTTTATACTGTGTCCCCTGTAAAGCAATGACATCAAACAATACCTGAAGAAGTGCAATAGGGAGACAGGCTCTCAAAGATTTGAGCTATTAAAAGTTGAATGATTTCTTATTTTAAACAATCCATGTTCGAGTGTAGATCAGCCATTGAGAATGTCCACAGAGAGCTGTGTTCGATTTTGTAGGCAGAAATGTAACCAAGAGTGTGACACACAGGAACATGGATAAAAATATAGGACATAAATAATTCTGAATACCTGAGACTATTGTTTTATTTCAGTAAATGTGTGTGTTTAGTCGGCATGTCTATCTTATGAATAAACAATTCTCCCAGGGTGAGCACACAGGACTCACTGTGGCCTTTGTCCAATGCACTAGCTCTCTGCCCTCTTCCTGCCACATACTTCCTAGTCTCCATCCTACTATTGTTTATTACTTGTAGAGATCTTTGATTTCAGCTTCAATTAGGCACTATTTCCCTCTCTTTTGAAATAATTTTTCTTAGCATAATGTCTTTCAAGTCTTCTCAAGGTGACCACCAAGCTCAGTATCCTTCTCCCTTCATATTTCGGAGGCAAAGTCTTGCTATGTAGCCAAGGCTGGCCTTCAACTGCTGACCCTCCTGTTCAGAAACCTGGGTACTCTGGTGAGAGGTTTGCACTTCCTGAACTAGAAGGCCTAGTTACATTCTTCCTCAATAAACGTGTGGAATTAGGGCAGCCATATTATTAGCTGATGACGTTTCAATTCATTTTGAAACACTTTCAATATTCTCTGCAGCTGTCCTAGTCCAGTGTCTTCAAAAAAGAAAACCTCCTTATAATTGGGTGTGGATATTATCACCAGAGCCCTAACATCTGTCCAAAAAGCACTGACTTGTGTTGCCTATAATCTGGTCCACCCTCAACTTGTATTTCTACCCTGTCTTTCCTCAGGGCACAAAGGATGCTCTGTATTTTCAAGTAGAAATGGAGGGGCATTCGAAATGAAAGGAGTTTTGGCCTCTTGCAACCAAATCACTTTGGAAATAAACCAAGACCAGGAATCATGCCTACCTGTGGAGGCGCAGCCAGCATGTGCCATCTGGTATTGTTTGTGGACAGCAGGGCCATTTTTGGTACTGTGAGTGACCCTGTGCTGTGCTGTATCAGTCCATCACTCTCTGGACACTGGATGACTCCATAGCTTGGCTCCTATGAATATGTCTCTGCTACACAGGACAGTACAGACATGTCTTTGCCATTTTGTACCTTTTTTTTTCTTGTCGTGTACCCAGTGATAGGATGTCTGGATCACAAGGAAAACATGGTTTCACATTTTGAGGAATCTCCACACTGTGTCTTATGATTGTTCTATGGATGTTCTCTCTAGCAGCAGTGTGCAAGTGGTGTTGATTCACGCCCATGTAATTGTTTTGTCTTTTAATAAGTCCACACTAGTTCATATATTGACATTCATGACAATCCATTTATCAATGGTTGCCTATGTGTCCTGGACAGATGCAGTTCAATTCACAAAGTTCTAAGCTATGTCCTTACTGTCATGACTTTCGTTACTTTTCCAATGGCAATTTCAGATTGTCTGGTCTTCCTTTAAGGTCATCTATCCAGCTGGAGTTGATTTTTATGCAGGCAGAGAGTTGAAGATCTAGTTTCACTCTTCTACATTAAATGCCAAGTTTTCTATCACCCTTTGAGTTCTATATAGAAAATTCCATACCAGTCTTTACTAAGTAGGATGATTATATCTATATATAAATACATAAATAGAAAATGTGAAAGACTAATCAGTAGATTTACTTACATTTAGTTTTTCTTTCTTCAGTAAGCTAATAATCTATTTGTAAAACATAATCAGGGAGATGTTGAAACAAGAGACTGGTCAGCTTCTCAATTTGTAGCTGTACTCTGTTTAAGAAATAGTTTGAATGCCTTGTACAACATTTGTTTTTTAGAGACCTGGGAAAGTGTAAGTCAGTCTATACCCAGAAATAGTTGTCTATCACCTTCCAACAGTAAAAATAAAAATAAAAATAAAAATGTCATTTAATTGATACAGTTGGATCTTTCTATAATAATGAGAACTTGGTCTCCACTCAGTGCAGACTTAGATGAAGGCCGAGATGAATATAATACATAAATTAGCATCCCATCCACACTTATAAAAATCTGGAATGTGGGGAGTTGGACAGATTGGTTAAGAGCCTTTGTGGTGTTAAGGAGATGGAAGTTCAATTCCTGGCATGCATATGGGATGGCTCACAACTGCTATAATTTTAACTCCATGCATCCAACGTCTCTGGCCTCTATGGGCACCTTCACTTACATGGCCTTGCTGATGTTGCATCTTCCACCTTCATCCTAAGAACACTTCTGGCTGCCTATGGGGTTCCACTAAGGAAGGTAAGGGTCAGAGCACAAGCCCTCAGCCTCAGAAGGAGGACAGTGCCATGGTGTGCCCAGAGTCTGTCCAAGAAAATGGTGCAAAAAGAGCCTGGACAGAAATGCCAAACTTTTACTCAGCTTGTGTTGCTGCCTCTCAGTGCAAAGAGACCACCATGCTTGGTAAGAGCAAAATCTAAGATTTCATTATTGTATGCTCTAGGGATAATCTCTTGTGTAACATATGCAGGTATCATCTATCAGTAAAAAATGATGGCTTATTACAACGGGCAGGAAGTAGAAGGTGTGAATTTTAGTAGAGAAATTGGAACTCCAGGAAGTAGTCAGATGTGGGAGATATGGCCTGAATGACCTCCTAGTAAGTTGGATATATGAAATCAAGGAGAGGTAAGAATGTGGCAGACATAGTGTAATTTAAATGGATTAAATAAGCAAAGACAACGGATGAGCTCTTGCTGCTGAGAATTCAGAGAAACATCCTTAAAAGCATTAACCACAAAATTTATAGGCTTCTTCATTTAAATAGTTGTTCTTCTCCCTAACAGAAACACCAGAAACAATGTTTGTGCCTTTGACCTCAAAATTTTATACTCATTTATTTAAATTTTTATTTTTCTCCCTAAGAGGAATACCTGAAACTATGTTCATGTCTTCTAACCTAAAACTCCCCTACAAATTTACAATTTGTGTAAAATTCCTTTTAAGCTTCAAAAATCATATTTATTCTACTTCCAAAGTTCAAACCTACTATGTCAATAACAATTATTTAGTTCATAATTAACAACCAATTTCTTTTTAGTGACAAATAATTACTGCCTGTACCAGACATATAACTAATGTGATATTTTCTTCTTCAGTCATCTAAAGCATATAAATTCTCAACTTTTCACTCTGGTTTCCAGGGTGGAAACCAAGTGGACTCCTTGGCAGAAGTACTCTTGTAGAAGAGAGGTCTCACCTTGTGTCTAGGGAAGCAGGGAGGATTGTGTAGCCATTTCAGAAACCAACTATTTTTATGCCAGCCAGCCAAGAATAATCAGGGGACACCTTCACCATTGTGATAAAAAAATCTTAAAATTTAAATACTCAGACTAACATGTGTGAAACAATTATTATCAACCACTATTTAGCAGCTACCCACTAGTTACGACCTGTTTGAGCTGTAGCATGTCCCCTAATCCTCCTGATGATGTTCCACACAATCTGTCTATGCATCTTCCAATGCTACACAATGATTCATTCCAACAAGACAGAAAATACTAAAACTCTTGCCCTCAGTCTGCTTTATTGGCACACACAACAACTGGAAATGGAAGTTCCTTATAAAGGCTTTGAAAGGGACACATAAGAAAATGGAAGAGCAATAGGCAGTGGTGGTACATGCCTTTTACTCAGGACACAGAGGTAGGCAGATCTCTAATGATTTATGGCCAACTGGTTGAAAAGTGAGTTCCAGGACAGCAAAGGCTATACAGTAAAACCACCATCTCAAAACAAAACAAAACAAACCCAAACAACAATAACAACAAAAGAACAAAAAAGAAAAAGAGGAAGAAGAGAAGTAGGAGAAAGAAAGGGGTTGGGGATGAGGAACCAGACTGTCTCCATTTTATAATCAAGAGTCATTTCATATTGTAGTTAAGTTTCCATTATCTATAAACCTATAAGTTTCTATAACACTGAATTAGAGTGCATCCCACTCCTGTAACCACAGAATTTCCTATAATCCTCAACCTCCTGGTCTGGCTTCTGTAACCATGCTTGATTGCCTATATCTTTACATGTCAAAAAGATATAGGACATTAAATGGGGCCTGTACTCTTGAATCCTGTCTTGGATGGGAGAGATAACTGCCAGCATAGCCCTGGTATGTGCCAAGTATAGCTTGTTTTGATTTGGACATATTTTGTGGTTACTAGACATTCTCTTTGCATCTTTGGGATTAACAGCACCTATACACATCCCAGTGGTGATTTCTGTCTGCAGAAACTTAATCACAGAACAACCTTCTGAAACTCAGTGGAGACTCTGGTACATGGGTAGAGAAGACAGCCAGATATGTTGCTGTAAAACCTCAGCCAGTATTTGGAGAACATTCAGTTATCTGAAGGAAACAGGGCACATGCAAAATGCCTTGAGAGACACCTGACCTGCAGCTGGCACCAGGTGTCTAGACACTGGTGAGGTGCCAAGGCCTCTCACAAAATCATTACTATGTGTCTCATGTGAGTAGTATGTGTCAAGACTATTCCTGAAGACCCCCAGTATTCCGAATGCCAAGTTAAGTTATCCAGTCGACCAAGGGAAGAAAATTGTAACACCAAAAAACTGTTGACATATTCTAGAGGGTTTTTTTTTTCAAATGCATGAAAAGGAAAAGAATTTCCTGAACAGAACACCAATGGCTTAAATTCTAATATAAACAATAAACAAATTGGGCCTCATAAATCTGCAAAGATTCCTTAATGCAAAGGACACTGTCACTAGGATAAAATGGCAACCAACAGATGGGAAAGGAACTTTGCCAATCCTACATTCCATAGAGGGCTAATATCCAATATATAAAAAGAACTCAAGAAGTTGTCTCCAAGGAATAAAATAATCATTAAAAATGGGTACAGATTTAAACAAAATATTAACTGAGAAATATTGACTGGCCAAGAAGCACCTAAAAAATGTTCAACATCCTCAGTCATCATGGAAATGTAAATCAAAGCAACCATGAGACTCTACCTCACACCAGTGAAAATGGCTAAGATAAAAAACTCAGATGACAGCAGATGCTGGCAATGATGTGGAGAAAGAGGAACACTTCTCCATTGTTGGTGGAATTGCAAGCTAGTACAACCACTTTGGAAATCAGTCTGGCCAATGCTCAGAAAATTGTACATAGTACTATCTGAAGACCCAGCTATACCACTACTGGTCATATGCCCAAAAGATGCTCCAACATATGACAAGGACAGATTCTCCACTATGTTAATAACAACATTGTTTATAACAGCCAGAAGCTGGAAATAACCCACATGTCCTTTAACAGAGGAATGGATATAGAAAATGTGGTACATATACACAATGGAGTACTACTCAGCTATTAAAAAAGAATGACTTAATGAAATGCTTATGCAGTGGATGAAACTAGAAAATATTATCCTGAGTGTGGTACAACAATCACAAAAGAACGCCCATGATATGCACACACTAATAAGTGGATATTAGCTTCAACGCTCGGAATGACAAAGATACAATCCATAGACAACATGAATCTCAAGAAGAAAGAAGACCAAAGTGGGGATGCTTCAGTCCTTCTTAGAAGCAGGAACAAAATGTAATAAGAAATATGGAGAGAAAGTGTGGAGCAGAGACCTAAGGAAAGGCCATCCAGACACAGCCCCACCCAGGGCTCCATCACATAAACAGCCACTAAAGTCAATCATTATTGCTCGTGCCAAGAAGTACATGCTGACAGGAGCCTGATACAGCTGTCTCCTGAGAGGCTCTGCCAGAGCCTGATAAATACGGAGGCAAATGCTCCCAATCATCCTCGGGACTAAGAAGGGTTCCCTAATGGAGGAGTTAGAGAAAAGACTGAAGAAGCTGAGGGGGTTTACAACCTCATAGGAAGAAAAACAATATCAATCAACCATACCCCCATGAGCTCCCAGGGATTAATCCACCAACCAAAGAATACACATGGAGGGACCCACTGTTCCAGCTGCATATTTTGCAGAAGCTGGCCTTGTCGGGGATCAATGGGAAAAGAGGCTCTTGATCCTGTGTAGGCTCAATGCTCTAGTGTAGGGGAATGCCAGGGCTGGGTGTGGGAGTGCGTGGGTGGGTGGGTTGGTGGGTGAAAGCACGGGGAGGAATATGGGATAGTAGGATTCCAAAGGGGAAACCTGGAAAGAGAATGACATTTGAAAAGTAAATAAAATATCCATAAATGAAAAGATAAGAAAAGAAAAGAAAAAACAGGACTGGGATGTGTAGTGAGCTTCCAGTATCTGGAGAACACTCAATATAAGAAAAGCAGTCATCAGGAAGTGTTGGTGTCAGAAATTCAATGCCAAATGAAGGAGCTTATTTTTAGATAAGAAAATCAATAGGGAAGATTCAGGGATGAAAACATGACAAAGCAAACTCAGAATTAACTGTACACATAGAAATGTGGTGATCACTGAACAGTTACCCAACATCTCTGAGAATGTTTAAACACTTTTAATAATGGAATGTGGGGAGAGATAAGCGAAGAGGAGCTTCCTTCTAAGCAGAAACAGGAGGATTTATCTAATTATCAGGAATTATCAAATGACAACTGAGAGTCCATGCAGCCAGTTTGGTGGTAAAATGTACAAATGATGACTTGAATCCTCTCCAGAATCCAAAAGAGATCCACAGCTGTCACCGGTGGAGGTCTCACTCCATGTCAACCTTCACTCTTTAGGTGAGAATAGCATGAGCTCTGCTTACAAACACTGGGCATTTTCTTTCCTGAGGGACACTCCCCTCCCACTCCAGTTCGGACAAGGTCTATGCTTGGATTTTACAATAGGATACAACCACACCAATATGGGTGCCCTCAAGAGATATTTGCTCTGCCATGGAACAAGGGTCAATGAAGGAGCCAGAGGAGGACCAGAGTCGGAAGATGTAATGTGCATACTGTGTTTATTAATTTTTCTTCTGGCAGGGAGGGCTGATGAGCTCTGCCCTTTGGAGCCCTGCCTTCCACCTGTATTCTTTTGCCTGTGGCAGTGGGCAGTGGAAGCAGAGGAGGACCCCAGAATGACTGACCTCTTTGTGACTGTGTCCAAGATGAATACTGATGACCTGATTGGAGCCAGAAACAGAGCAATGATGGTGCGGGAGTGACCGTCCGGTGCTCATGATAGAAAGTAGTGTGTACAGAAACAGTTGAGTCCATTGCCTATGATGCATCCTGGCTGCTAGGCCGCTTGCTCCTAACCTACAAAGATCAGAAACCTCCACCATGCTCCTCTTTTGGTATGTTGTTCTTTGTGAGCCTGCCTGTTGCTGTGCAACCTGAGTCATCTGGATGTATGACAGGGACATACCTACACACACACACACACACACACACAAATACACACAAACATCCATATGTGCCTTTGACATATGGAGTGAAATTTTCTTGAAATGGAGAGAATCTGCGTTTTAAACAAAGTAACAGCATATTTCCTGTTACTCTAGGCCTCCCTCCAAATCTGTTTTCCTTGTCTACACCACCTGAAACATTAACCTCCTCCTTTACTCCTTCATAGGAGTTTTGTGAAGCCTTAATAGATCGAAAAGTATGTAAAATGAAGCCCACCATGTGTTATCTGAGTGTAGCCAATGTGAATTCGGGTTGATAGTTGAAGTCAGACTAGAGCTGTTTCCTAGTATGCCTATGGATAAGAACCTGTTGATGGAAGAACAATTAAGAACCTCAGGTCTGACAGTGAGAGCTTTCCTTTGCATGGTTTATGGTCTCCTGATACTTTCTACTACAAGAAAATCAAACCAAACCAAACCAAACCAAAACAAAACAAAACCTCAGGGAGTTAAATGGTCAGATCTGTGTTCCTCTTTAAGCCTGCATTATAGTATGCCCTGCCTTTCTCATTTTCAACAGTATCTCAAAAGACCCAAGCTGTTTTCTTTCTCAGGCCCTGTAGGAATGTTGCTGTTACTGCCACTTTGTGTCCCCAGGCAGCAAGTCTAGTGCTTTTATTGCCTGTATGACCCTATGACCCTGTGCTGCTACCAAAGGACTCCTAGGAATGCACTCAACAATGGAGAAAACCTGAGACCAGCTTCAGCTGCGTGGTGCATAGGGCTGAAAGTGCCCCTCAATCTGTAACACAGTGGATGGAAACAGACACACAGGTGATGCTCCCTTGCTCAAGTCAAGGGGAAGGCATGAATGCTTAACTCAAGTCTTACCAACAACCCTTGTGTTTAGGCCTCATTGATGGAAGAGGCTCCTGGTGATTGGCAGAAAATCAAAGACATATGTAGCATCAAGGAGCAACATGAGAAGTAAACTGTGTTCTGATCTCAGGAATATCCAGCACTTTTCCCTGACCATTTGATGTGCAAGAAGACTATGAGTCAGCATGGAGGAGTTCACCACCAGGAACAGTTCCTCTCACCAACAGGAGTCAAGTAATCAGTGTAAGGTGCATCTCAAGTTCCTACCACCCACCAACTCCACTGCTGTGTATATGGGAAAGGAGAATCTGTTGGTGTTACTGGTCTCTCAGTCCCCTAGGCATTGACACCACTTCTGCTTTAAAACGTCACAATGTGTGCCATCTGCAAGACCCAGACATATAGGACTCTGACAGACATTGTTTGGAGGGAGGGGGACCCTTTTTATTGGGTCCCTTCTAAAGCAGTGGCATCACCGAATAACTACGGAATTGAACCCTGAATATGGCCCATAAAGAAGGTCCTAGATATTGAAAGGTGGACGATTTTTCATTTTAGGCTTTGTGTTTCCGGGGGAATATCAGCCATCAAGGATATCCACATGGAGCTGGGTTTAAGATTTGCTTAGGCATAAGTGTTACCAAGAATGTTGGGATCTGGACAAAAGCTGGATGGTATAAATAACTCTGAATTCAGAGAGTATTTTCTTCGGTAACCTTTTTGTGTTTTAACCATGTGTTGTGGTGTACTATTTTATATCTATATAAACATCTTGATATTGGAACTAGTTCACATGTCTATCTTCTTGTGAGCATTGGACTCCTGGGTTCAAAGAACAAAAGCAACAAGTAGACAGGGTACTTTGTTTTACCTCGGTCATTTCCACAGCCCTTGGAAGAGCATTCAAGCCATAGACAACTCTTAAGAGATGCTCCGAGGAAGAAAGGAATGAGACCATGAGTAATCATGGGATCTGACTTCTTCACAGGCCCTTTCATCCTACAGGCCCCTCTGACACACACCACGAACCTCCTTCCTCTTTCAGTTTTGGCATGCCGTTCGTATAGCAGCCATTAGAAGGCGTGAAGCAGCTGGCTTTCTGGCACAAGGGGCTTTGCTTGTGGCACCTAGAGGGACAGAGCCTATGGGCAGTAAGACAGAAAAGGTTGAGCAAATTCCAGCCCTGGGTTAGTGACAAATCTAGTGAAGGTGGCAAGTGAGTGACAGGACATACTGAAAGAGTTCTTGGTTGTAAGGGCTCTGAGGAGGACTTGGTCCATTTCTTCCTGGAGTCAGCGGTCTGGGACCTGTAGGTATCCCAGTTTTGAGACTGATTCAGGAAGGCTAGGGAAGGAAGAGCATTTGGCTAGCTCTATGACCCTTAGCTTTAGAAGCACACAGTCCTCCTTGCCATGTCCAGCACTGGCTCAGGCCTAATGGTATCTGGGGTCTCTTGCCATGCATCCCAGGATCAGCCTATACATATGTTTATTCAATTGTGGGACACCAACAGCCAATCAACTGCCAGAAAGAGGGAGTTGAAGAGGACGGGAGAAATCTGTGCCTTCTGAATGGAGTCCAGGGAGTAGTCCAAGCTACTTGTTGGGGATGGTTCTTAAGGCTTCAGAGATTGTGACAAAATTTACAATCTGTGCAGGAATATATGAATACATTGCAGAGCAGGGACAGGTATTTACTGCAAAGAAATAGAAAGAGAAGGGAAAACTACTCTGAGACAGGAATATACATCTAGGCAGGCTCTTTGGTGCTCCAATACAGAAAGCTGCAAGCTTCACTCTTGATGAGAGGCTCTGAGAAGCAGCACATTAGGGACATAACTTCTATTCCCATCTTCATAGCATGGCTTCAGCTGAGCTCTCAGGGGTGTTGATCTCCTGGCCAAGACCAGATCTCCTAGAAAGCCAGGCTGCCTCTCCATATCTGTACAGGATGAGACAGTATGTAACTTTCTGAGTCCTTACAAATGACAAGATGAAGCAGGGACAGAGGAAGATATTTCTCTTAATGAGCCTCAACCATCCCCAGACACCTACACATGGGGTACACATAGCATGAAGTTCAGGTTTCTCCTATTCCTGTTTCTAAGTAAATAGAAGGAGGCATCCACAGTTGACAGTGGGAGAAGGCATCCCACCTCAATGGCTTCTCAGGCTGTTCATGACTGTGACACAACTCTTGGCAAGTCAATGTTGTGAATGAAACTGGTGACCATACTGAAGGTCCACAGGCTGGGTATTTACCCAACCCTGCCAGTCTCCTCCTCCCCCAAGGTCATCCTGTTCTTACCTGTACTGCAGGGTGTTCAATCACATGAACATCATGTCCTAGGCACATTCCATCTGCACCATAACACAGACTGTCATAAGATCAGGTAGGTCTGCAGGCTGTGGAAATCCCCCACTCTCTCTATTCCTTCTGGGAAAAATCACCGCCCTTCAGAAATATAGGCTACGCCTGATAAAAGACCAGGTAGGCTTCCCTCCATTCTCTTCCCAACCTCAGCTCATCTCCAACAATAACCCAACCCAGTCCCCTCTCCCTCAACATATCCTAGCCTGAAACTCAGGAGGGGGCACCCTGCTTAGACAAGCTGCCATTCAGGACAGCAAAACTCTTGCTGCAGTTCTGAGACAGAGACATAGCCCTCCCCCACTAAAAGAGAGCAGAAGAAATCTAGTCCCCATCCCTGGTCCAGAATCCCTGCTGAACTACATAATATAGAAGCCAGAAATCCAGAGAGGAATCAGAAACCAAGGAATATAACATCCACCTAATGAAGAGGAACCTAGAAATTGTCACTTTTATCTATAATCATCTGAACCACAGAATCTTAGAAGACTGTAAAAACAGAACAATAGCCAGGGAAATATATCAGAACCAGAGCCCCTCTGCATTTGAACCCCTGACTCCTGTCTTTCTCGGGCAGGTCTGTATCTCGGCTGAGCTGAAGCAACAGTCTTTGTGTCCATAGGAGTTGTGGACCAGAACAGGTGATAATTTACATAGGTAAATATGGTGGTAACATTTTTGCCAAAGCTGATTTAATCTCAGACTGTGAGGCATCCAATCCAAAGCTAGTTAGGTCAGAACAAATTCTAGCTGCCTTCCTCACTGGCCTTGGTTCCTGATCCACTTTTTCAATCTGACACACAGGACAGAAGCCTGGGCTTACCAATGGTTTTGGTAATTAAACTCTTCACACAGATGCTACAAAGTACAATTGTGCCAGGATTCTTACTGGTGTCATCATTATCTGGCTTACCTTTGGTAGTTTCCCAGGAGAAGATGTTTTCTGTGCATCTGCATTGGACCATAAGTTGAAATCAGACTGTGATCTTCGCAGGAAGCATTACACTGAGGGAAAAAATGGGGGAAAAAGAAAAAAAAAAAAAAAAAAAAACACGTAGTCCTTCCGAGGAAGCACTCATTGATTTTAAAAGCATACCTTTGCCCATGACTGTCACTTCTTAGTCACATTTGTAAAGTTAATGGCTTCCACGACAATAGATTCCCTGCTTGCACTCTACAGCATATTTTCAATTTATCTTTTCATTAGTCTTAAGTAGTATTTTTAAAGTTTATTATATCTTGTCCTTGGTTGAGGTTATATATTAAATATATGAAATATTAAGAATATCTAAGATATTGTCTTTTAATATTAAACCTCTGGATTTGCCATTATTTCTAGCATTCATAATGTTTATAGGCTATTTAAAAACAGTGTTTTCCGCACAAGCACATTCAACTCACAATGAAAAGAATATTGTGAAGGGACAGATGCTGACACAACTAGTAATATCATAACAAATACATTTAGGCCTTTCAGACAGACAGAACTAAAGAGAAAAATAACATTATGTGCATTATTTGATAAAATGGAAAATTATAGGTCTGTTCATTGATATTTCCATAAAATATTTTTATTGGAAATCTAAAAATCCATTAAATTCTCCTGTGTTAGGAAAACTCCAGTTTATTAATTTTTTAAAAACATACATATGTTTCATATTAACAAAATGTATCTTTTGGTGTCTCCCAAATCAAATACATGACCTCTTTTACTTTATTTTTCCTACATAGTGCAAGGTTGTATATTCTAGGAAACCCCAACGATAACTCTTAACACTATGGTTATCCAGACAAGTTCTGAATGATGAAAACCCACGTTGCTGTGCAACATGGTCGGGGGACCCTCACAAGACAAGTGCATGAAATGGCAGAGACAATGAATGATTTCCAAGAGAGGGAAATGAGTGTAATCTAGGGATGAGCCCTGTCAGGAAATATCTAATACCAGGTGGTCAAACAGCCCTAAAAACATTTACGTAAGAAGTACTGACTGGGCATATTTTACTCTACTTCAGTACTTACTCAGCCCTACTGAAAGATCTTTAAACTTTGTTTTCTGTACTTTATTGCCAATTTTTTTTCATCTTCTGTCACATAGAAACAAATTCCGACTTTCTTAGAACCTAAACAGCTGTGCAGTTGACACATCTGGAATTCTGGAAGCCTTGGAATATACAGCTCTTCTTGATGGGGACGTGAACATCACTACAAATAACTTAGGTATCCAGGAAGCCAACGTTACAAACGAACCTCCTGTACTGGGAAACCCGAGGCTCACTGTGCGCTCCCTGTCGCATCAAATTGGAGTGTTTTTCTGCCCGAAGTGATGACATTAATCTTTCCTGTACAGATTATCTCTGTAACGCATGTAGGCAGGAGAAATGGGCCTTGCATGTTTTCAATCCCCGTTGCTCAAAGACTGGGTGAAGCAGGTGTGGCGCATTATATTTGAGCAGCAAAGGATTCTGGGTGAGGCAGTTGCCATGCATTGTATTTGAGCGCAAAGCCTTCTGGGAAAAGCAGTTAACAAGCTTTGCTGTTGCTCCTGTGCAAAGGCCTCTGGATAAAGCAGTTGGTGGGTGGTGTTGATGCCTATGCTTGGAGGAGTCCTCTGGCTGTGAGCTCAGGGAGGTCGGTGCTTCAGGTGAAAAGAGGTTAAATGTAGCATATGCCTAATATTTTAGACAGCTAAAATTATGAAAATTAACCAAAATGTCTAATATTTATCTAATAGAATTATTCACTGTGGGAGACCATTTTTCCCTTTATATGAGCTTCCTGTCTCCAAGAATTGGTTTTTAAAACTATGTGCAATAGACAGTTTAGCACTGTTTAATTTTCTTACTTGATTTTTAAGGTAGCTAACAGTGTAGTCTGCCCATTATATATTTTTTTCATACGTATCAGAATCAGGTTACTCCATGTCTTTAAAGACCCCTTCTTTATTACGGAAGACTATCTGAACAGTTGACGACAGGATGGTGTCTGTGGAGGGAAGGAGGGAAATCGAGAAATTTTAGGCCCTGCTGTATCAAACTTGAATTAGGATAAATTTATCACCTCACACACTGGTGTCTAGGAATTTAAACTCAAGGTCTTTCCGGAGATGGGAACCTTAGAAGCTCCTAGAGAGTATCTAAACTTCAGATGTTGCTGTGAAAACCCAGCTGTCTCTTGCCTTGTGACTCATCATCACTACACTGTCTGCATGTCTTTCCATTCAATTCTCCTGTCTGTCCGTGTCTATGTGCTTTACTTTTGTATATGGAACTCACTCTAGTCTCATGAACTCAACTTAGTTACACCCTGAAAGATCTCATGATGGTCTGAATCGAATGTGCACCATACACTCATGTTTTGAATTCTTGGTTGCTCTTCTCTCCAGCTTTGCTGTCTTTGGAGATTCTGAAAGCTTTTGTACAATGGAAAGTGGTTCTTTGCTGCTTTTGTCCCCTGAAAATATCTTAAGGATTCTCCCTGCTTCTTGGACCACTGCAATGTGCGTGAACAGGTATTGTCCAGTGCAGTCTGCTGCCGCCATGACCTTGCATGGGCTACCACTGTGTCCTGCCAGTGATTCCTGACTGATCTAACGCTTTGATTGGAAGTTTTTTGATAATGTAAGTTCTTCAATATTGTTTTGGTGTTAGTAAGTTTCATAAGGTTTAGTTTCTCTATCATTTTTTATATTGCTTAATGTTACTCAAAAAATTAAGTCATGATAATGAGAAAAAATAATATGTAACAGAGGTAATGGGCTTAAATGATTTTTTTTCAGTAAATGTAGTTAGGACTGAATCTTGCTATGTTGTTACAGGATAGTCTTGAACAAAGGATCTTCTTGAATTTTTGGTGCTATAATTAGAATTCTGAACGATAATATCTGACAATATTATAATAATTATAATAAAAATCATTATTAATTACTTTTTTGAAGGCAGGTACTAACTATGTAGCTCTGTCTGTACTGGAACTCACTATGTAGACCAGGCTGGCCTTAAACAGCCACAGATCACGCTTCACTGGTCATTCAGGTGCTGGGATTAAAGGTGTGAACTGTTGCATGCTGCTCACATTTGAATTTAAATTTTGTGATGTATTGATTTTTGTATGGGTGTTTTGTCTTCATGTACATACGTGTACCACATGTGTGCCTGGTGCCCATAGAGTTCAAATCCCCTAGACCTGAAGATACAGATGTCATGAGCTACTGTGGGGGTGCTGAGAATTGAATGTATGTATGTATGTATGTATGTATGTATGTATGTATGTATGTCCTATAGTGTCTGCAAGAGCAGCAAGTTACTGTAACTGTTGCTGAGCCATCTCTATAGCTCCTATTATTACTTTAAAAAATATGTTCATTGAGTGCAATTAGTGCTGCCCATAGACAAATGTGTGTGTGTGTGTGTGTGTGTGTCAAATTCTCAAACTACCATGAACCATACTCCTAAAGAAAACTGCCTTTCCTTTTCCTAGTAGCTATGAATTCTAAATTGTTCCTCAGGGTGGAGGTTCATGTGCCCTTCCTGAGCCATGCATGTGTGCTTTGTGCATGTGTGTGTGAATCACCTTTGACACCTTAACCAGTGGCTACACCTTTGAGCATAATGCCTTTCCCTCTCTCAGAATCATTAACGACATTTAGGTCCTATGTTGGGGCCTCCTGATCCCTTCTCCTTAACAACTCTTAATCCCCTATGAAGCTGCAGGACGAAGTTGGGAACTGTCTCTCCACGATATGATGTTGATGTTCTCCATCTTGTGTATGCCATTACAGTTGCTTTGAGTTTAACAGTATCACAACCACGTTATGCCTGGAAGACAGTGTTGTACATGCCCAAGACTTCCTCTGCCCTACTTCTAAATGTATGAGCTGTCACTAGCAATGTTTCCTTCATGATGATCTTTCTGCAGAGTTAACTTTGGGGTTTACCATCTTTATATGGATAATTCGTCTATAATTTTAATCTGAAGGCCTTTCCATTATTTCTCTCTCATATATACAAAATTTCTGTGTGTCCCATATTAAATATACCAATACTTGAAAACCAAGCAATGCGATGAAGAATAAGGTTTGTCACCATGAAAACTTTCACCTTGATCTTTAACCCTTATTGGCTGGCTATGTGAGTTAGGTAGATGTGTTTTAATCAAAATTAAGGTGGGAGCATAAAAAGGAAATATTATAGAATAAAATAAATGTTTTTTTAACTATTTGGTTATAATTCTTTAATTTAAACAATTGAATAGACTTTTCATTGTTTATGTAAAAGCAACTGAAAATAATAAGAAAAATCATAAATCTGCAGAAGTCACTTGAGGTACTCTGACCAAATACTAAATTATCAAAACAATAAAAAGTTACATTCTGTAAATTTAATCAGGATATCATTTATTCTGATTCATTAAATGGTATAAAGCTTGAATCTGAATCTTCTAATGTTTTACTTACAGGGAGGGATTAAACTAATCATCTATAATCTGGAAGCAAAGTCCATCACAATATGAAGCCAGTAAAGTGTATGTCACACACTAGCAATAAATTGGAAGATGTCCCACAATTACCCTATGAAAAAGGGCTAGGTGAGTCATGACTCTCATTTTGACCAAAGAAAACACTGAATAGGATTGTTTGAGAAAATGGAAGCAATCGTCCTAAAATCTGCAGCCTCTGCTGAACTCACTGAATAATTCGTTTGCCCATGATCTCTAGGAGGACAAAGGAATAAAGAACAAAAGAGAAATGACTGGAAGATGATGATGGTGAGGCACCAGCTTGTTCTCATGACGGCGAATTTACCGCAGTGGTACCAGTCTGCTGACTCTCAAGCAGAGTATACAGGATAGCCAAGCCTTCAAGGTCTCCTTCAGAGTTACATGGGACATTTCTCTGGCAGTGAGTTGTGACAACATAGGTGACATGTGAACCTGTGAAAAACATTAGAAGGCAATGCAGGGCCCAGACACAAGCCACATTGTTTGTGTGCACATCTTACATTGTGCGTTACTTTTATCAGTGAATGGTTTAAATCTTCCTGAAAACCATTTTCTTACGTGTCAGGTTAAAACCACGTTCATAACAACCAGACTTTGGAGAACGGTGTATTTAGTGCTTTGCGTGTTCATGAACAGAATGGATAGTCCTAGAGCACCCCTGCATTGCTGTGGAATAGGGTGAAGTAGACTGCCCTTGGCATCTTCCTCTTGAAAAATAATAGGCAGGGGATGGAAGATGGTTCATGATACTGGCAGAAGGAACTCTGACTGCCATCGAGTCACAGAGGATAGATTCCCGTTTAGAATTTTTAAGTGTAATTTTAAACTGTGAGTTTCTTTCATTTGCTTTGCACTTCTTCATAGGTTTCTTTGGTGGAAGAAACTATGGCTTTAGCACTGAAAATTGAGACAAATCAAGAATATGCGCTTCATTATCTGTAAGTATTTTAAGCCTAAAGAATAGGAGATAAAAGTGAAGAGGCTTAGATTGGATTTTGAGGATATATATTTTAGAAGAATATATAATTCATGAGATGATTCACAGTCAACAGTCCCTGAGTGCCCCCTTGTACACACTGTTTCTTTCTGGTCTCTGAATTCTAGTCAGTGGATAGGTAGTCTCTCAGAGGAGAATTATGGTAGGCTCTTTTCTGCAAGCATAAAAGAGCATCATGAGAGTGTCGGGGATTGGTGCTTATCCACAGGAAGAGTTTAGAAGTGGGCTGCGCCCTGGCAGCCAGGCCTAATGGCTCAGATGACCACCACTGCAGTGGGTGTACCTTTGGTCTCTGTTGTGCGGCACACACTAGATCAGGCCCTCACCACAGACTTCAGCTGATGTCATAACAAGAACCTCACTCAACAGGAGCACAATTGCTGCTGCCACAATCTGGTGGCTTTTGCTGTCTTGAGATTAAACATTTTCTGGAGTGCACTCAGAAAAATGATGTTAATCTCCATGAGGTTTGCACAAGGTGCTCAGGCAGTTCAGACCGCCAGTTGACTAATCTACTTCAGAAGCTCATATTGGGGAAATGGAACATATGGCTGTAATGATCAGGGATTTGGGTATAAAAATGAAACAGTTGGTGCCAGCATGGGGCATGACTAACTTCTCGTTATTAACTTAATAGCTCCACTACTTCAGAACTGGCCTGAAAGAGTTTTGTCCATATAGAAGTTCACTGAAGTGTATGATAATGGGCCTGGGAAGTATTTGGTCCCCACGAGCCAGGTAAATTATTTGTGAATTACTTGAACAGGTGGGATGCCTATGTGCAGACACACTAACACTTGGCTGTATGGTACCATGAATTAGATATCTATTCTGATACAGAGCCCTCCCATTCCTTCCTCCAATAGTAACAACATTCAGACCCTTGTCTTGAGCTTCAGGTGTGTCACTCTGAAGGCATGCTACAATGGGGGGAGAGGAGGAACAGCCTACGGGGTGGTCTCATGGATCTCTGCCATGATCTAGATTTCCCAGGGCCACCAACACCTGGAGGGTTGTCTTATTTATGGAGTGTTACCTGGAAATATGTTGTGTGAGACATTTAAACAAAATAATTATTAGTATGACAACTCCTTTCATTATAGTGTAAGTGACTATGCATAAGAGGACAAAGAGTCTTCTAATATGCTCCCACTATTTTCCAAAACTCTGCCATCTCGGGAGAGCAGAGATTCGCAGTTGGCTATGTTGTCTCTTAACAACCCAGAATAGTTAAGAAATTTGTCGAACGGGTTGCTTCCAGCTATTGAGTCAACTGTTGCTGGGCTACAGTGGCATTATGTTCATGGTAGGGATTATGGAGAATGTGTGAGACCTGGGGTCACAGGCCAATAGGGACATGTCTTTAACAAGGGTCAATGCTTCTGCCAGTAAGTCCGTCTGTTATTGATGACTCGATAAAGATGTAGATTAAGTACTTTGCCTGTAGGGCCTCAGCTGACTTAGAGACTACCACATTGTCAGTCTCCACATAGTGGGTGTCCGGGTCGAGGCAAGAGCAATGTTGCTCTGGCAATGTCTATAAGGATGGCCCCAATGATGGCAGCTGTAATACCAACATCACTTTTTTCTCAATGTAGGGGTTGTGAGTGATGGCCTGACAGTGGGTGTTACTTACCACAGGCATCTAAAGCCGTCTGGTTCAGTCATCAGGACAGCCATTGTTGAATACCCCATCCAGCAGGTGGTCAGGGGACATTTTTCATTAAAGCACTTAAGACAGTCTCTTGAAATGGAGGTTTCAGTGACCAGAAAGAAAAGGGAAGGTGCAACACAGACTGGGGTGGCTTTTCAGCCACCCTGGCTACCAATGGTCACATTCACAGGGTTGCCCCAGTCTACATCATTGTTCACTGAGGTTTATATAGCCATATGTCTAATTAACTAAAGAGATGGCCAACTTTTAGGGAAGTAAAGAAACCATAAATTAAGACAATTAGAGGGGCCACATAAATCCCAATTGTTCATAATGGGCTTTTATTGAAATTTAATAGAATTCCTGTTAACCTAGGGAGTTTATTGGAATCATCATGTGAGGTAAACTTCCACATGTCAAGTGTGAGGTTCGATGACAATATCATGTAAGTCCTGATGAATCTTACACCTAGTGTAAGCTGGTAGTGTTCCCCAACTGATAGGAAGTCCCATGAAAGTGGGCATTTGAGGGATCCTTGGAAATTGAGGCAGAGGTGAACATGATATGCTTGGAAGATACTTTGATGTTTTGTAATCAGTAAGAGGAATGTGAAGTCCCATGTCTGACATAGTGTCAGAGGTTAGAGTACCATGAAAATTCCCTGTGGTCATATTCTGTAGTTGGATACAAGGGCCGATAGAGAGGATGTTGGTGGTAAAGCAGAGAATTTCCTCCGTGGGCTAGGGATCTTCTAATTGTCCTGTAGTCATGACTAAGTTCATGAAGAGCAAACCCAAACTCACATTGAAAGAGAAAAGAAGGGTAGGCTGGGAAGATAACTGCCACAGGCAAAAGAATAGAGGTGGAAGGCAGGACTCCAAAGGGCAGAGCTCATCAGCCCTCTCTGCCAGAAGAAAAATTAATACAGTATGCACATTACATCTTCTGATTCTGGTCCTCCTCTGGCTCCTTCATTGACCCTTGTTCCATGGCAGAGCAAATATCTCTTGAGGGCACCCATATTGGTGTGGTTGTATCCTATTGTAAAATCCAAGCATAGACCTTGTCTGAACTGGAGTGGGAGGGGAGTGTCCCTCAGGAAAGAAAATGCCCAGTGTTTGTAAGCAGAGCTCATGCTATTCTCACCTAAAGAGTGAAGGTTGACATGGAATGAGACCTCCACCGGTGACAGCTGTGGATCTCTTTTGGATTCTGGAGAGGATTCAAGTCATCATTTGTACATTTTACCACCAAACTGGCTGCATGGACTCTCAGTTGTCATTTGATAATTTCTGATAATTAGATAAATCCTCCTGTTTCTGCTTAGAAGGAAGCTCCTCTGACTAGGTCTTCGCTTATCTCTCCCCACATTCCATTATTAAAAGTGTTTAAACATTCTCAGAGATGTTGGGTCTCTGTTCAGTGATCACCACATTTCTATGTGTACAGTTAATTCTGAGTTTGTTTTGTCATGTTTTCATCCCTGAATCTTCCCTATTGATTTTCTTATCTAAAAATAAGCTCCTTCATTTGGCATTGAATTTCTGACACCAACACTTTCTGATGACTGCTTTGCTTATATTGAGTGTTCTCCAGATACTGGAAGCTCACTACACATCCCAGTCCTGTTTTTTCTTTTCTTTTCTTTTCATTTATGGATATTTTATTTACTTTTCAAATGTCATTCTCTTTCCAGGTTTCCCCTTTGGAATCCTACTATCCCATATTCCTCCCCGTGCTTTCACCCACCAACCCACCCACCCACGCACTCCCACACCCAGCCCTGGCATTCCCCTACACTAGAGCATTGAGCCTACACAGGATCAAGAGCCTCTTTTCCCATTGATCCCCGACAAGGCCAGCTTCTGCAAAATATGCAGCTGGAACAGTGGGTCCCTCCATGTGTATTCTTTGGTTGGTGGATTAGTCCCTGGGAGCTCATGGGGGTATGGTTGATTGATATTGTTTTTCTTCCTATGAGGTTGTAAACCCCCTCAGCTTCTTCAGTCTTTTCTCTAACTCCTCCATTAGGGAACCCTTCTTAGTCCCGAGGATGATTGGGAGCATTTGCCTCCGTATTTATCAGGCTCTGGCAGAGCCTCTCAGGAGACAGCTGTATCAGGCTCCTGTCAGCATGTACTTCTTGGCACGAGCAATAATGATTGACTTTAGTGGCTGTTTATGTGATGGAGCCCTGGGTGGGGCTGTGTCTGGATGGCCTTTCCTTAGGTCTCTGCTCCACACTTTCTCTCCATATTTCTTATTACATTTTGTTCCTGCTTCTAAGAAGGACTGAAGCATCCCCACTTTGGTCTTCTTTCTTCTTGAGATTCATGTTGTCTATGGATTGTATCTTTGTCATTCCGAGCGTTGAAGCTAATATCCACTTATTAGTGTGTGCATATCATGGGCGTTCTTTTGTGATTGTTGTACCACACTCAGGATAATATTTTCTAGTTTCATCCACTGCATAAGTATTTCATTAAGTCATTCTTTTTTAATAGCTGAGTAGTACTCCATTGTGTATATGTACCACATTTTCTATATCCATTCCTCTGTTGAAGGACATGTGGGTTATTTCCAGCTTCTGGCTGTTATAAACAATGTTGTTATTAACATAGTGGAGCATCTGTCCTTGTCATATGTTGAAGCATCTTTTCGGCATATGCCCAGTAGTGGTATAGCTGGGTCTTCAGATAGTACTATGTACAATTTTCTGAGCATTGGCCAGACTGATTTCCAAAGTGGTTGTACTAGCTTGCAATTCCACCAACAATGGAGAAGTGTTCCTCTTTCTCCACATCCTTGCCAGCATCTGCTGTCATCTGAGTTTTTTATCTTAGCCATTTTCACTGGTGTGAGGTGGAGTCTCATGGTTGCTTTGATTTGCATTTCCATGATGACTGAGGATGTTGAACATTTTTTAGGTGCTTCTTGGCCAGTCAATATTTCTCAGTTAATATTTTGTTTAAATCTGTACCCATTTTTAATGATTATTTTATTCCTTGGAGACAACTTCTTGAGTTCTTTTTATATATTGGATATTAGCCCTCTATGGAATGTAGGATTGGCAAAGTTCCTTTCCCATCTGTTGGTTGCCATTTTATCCTAGTGACAGTGTCCTTTGCCTTAAGGAATCTTTGCAATTTTATGAGGCCCAATTTGTTTATTGTTTATATTAGAATTTAAGCCATTGGTGTTCTGTTCAGGAAATTCTTTTCCTTTTCATGCATTTGAAAAAAAAAAAAAAAAACCTCTGGAATATGTCAACAGTTTTTTGGTGTTACAATTTTCTTCCCTTGGTCGACTGGATAACTTAACTTGGCATTCGGAATACTGGGGGTCTTCAGGAATAGTCTTGACACATACTACTCACATGAGACACACAGTGATGATTTTGTGAGAGGCTTTGGCAGCCCTCCCCAGTGTCTAGGCACCTGGTGCCAGCTGCAGGCCAGGTGTCTCTCAAGGCATTTTGCATGTGCCCTGTTTCCTTCAGATAACTGAATGTTCTCCAAATACTGACTCAGGTTTTACAGCAACATCTCTGGCTGTCTTCTCTACCCACATACCAGAGTCTCCACTGAGTTTCAGAAGGTTGTTCTGTGATTAAGTTTCTGCAGACAGAAATCACCACTGGGATGTGTATAGGTGCTGTGAATCCAAAAGATGCAAAGAGAATGTCTAGTAACCACAAAATATGTCCAAATCAAAACAAGCTTTACTTGGCACATACCAGGGCTATGCTGGCAGTTATTTCTCCCATCCAAGACAGGATTCAAGAGTACAGGCCCCATTTAATGTCCTATATCTTTTTGACATGTAAAGATATAGGCAATCAAGCATGGTTACAGAAGCCAGACCAGGAGGTTTTGGATTATAGGAAATTCTGTGGTTACAGGAGTGGGATGCACTCTAATTCAGTGTTATAGAAACTTAACGTTTATAGATAATGCAAACTTAACTACAATATCAAATGACTCTTGATTATAAAATGGAGACAGTCTGGTTCCTCATCCCCAACCCCTTTCTTTTTCCTCCTTCTCCTCTTCCTCTTTTTCTTTTTTGTTCTTTTGTTGTTATTGTTGTTTGGGTTTGTTTTGTTTTGTTTTGTTTTGAGATGTTGGTTTTACTGTATAGCCTTTGCTGTCCTGGAACCCAATTTTAAACCAGTTGGCCATAAATCATTAGAGATCTGCCTACCTCTGTGTCCTGAGTAAAAGGCATGTACCACCACTGCCTATTGCTCTTCCATTTTCTTATGTGTCCCTTTCAAAGCCTTTATAAGGAACTTCCATTTTCAGTTGTTGTGTGTGCCAATAAAGCAGACTGAGGGCAAGAGTTTTAGTATTTTCTGTCTTGTTGGAATGAATCATTGTGTAGCATTGGAAGATGCATAGACAGATTGTGTGGAACATCATCAGGAGGATTAGGGGACATGCTACAGCTCAAACAGGTCGTAACTAGTGGGTAGCTGCTGAATAGTGGTTGATAATAATTGTTTCACACATGTTAGTTTGAGTATTTAAATTTTAAGATTTTTTTATCACAATGGTGAAGGTGTCCCCTGATTATTCTTGGCTGGCTGGCATAAAAATAGTTGGTTTCCGAAATGGCTACACAATCCTCCCTGCTTCCCTAGACACAAGGTGAGACCTCTCTTCTACAAGAGTACTTCTGCCAAGGAGTCCACTTGGTTTCCACCCTGGAACCAGAGTGAAAAGTTGAGAATTTATATGCTTTAGATGACTGAAGAAGAAAATATCACATTAGTTATATGTCTGGTACAGGCAGTAATTATTTGTCACTAAAAGGAAATTGGTTGTTAATTATGAACTAAATAATTGTTATTGACATAGTTGGTTTGAACTTTTGAAGTAGAATAAATATGATTTTTGAAGCTTAAAAGGAATTTTACACAAATTGTAAATATGTAGGGGAGTTTTAGGTTAGAAGACATGAACATAGTTTCAGGTATTCCTCTTAGGGAGAAAAATAAAAATTTAAATAAATGAGTATAAAATTTTGAGGTCAAAGGCACAAACATTGTTTCTGGTGTTTCTGTTAGGGAGAAGAACAACTATTTAAATGAAGAAGCCTATAAATTTTGTAATTAATGCTTTTAAGGGTGTTTCTCTGAATTCTCAGCAGCAAGAGCTCATCCGTTGTCTTTGCTTATTTAATCCATTTAAATTACACTATGTCTGCCACATTCTTACCTCTCCTTAATTTCATATATCCAACTTACTAGGAGGTCATTCAGGCCATATCTCCCACATCTGACTACTTCCTGGAGTTCCAATCTCTCTACTAAAATTCACACCTTCTACTTCCTGCCCGTTGTAATAAGCCATCATTTTTTACTGACAGATGATACCTGCACATGTTACACAAGAGATTATCCCTAGAGCATACAATAATGAAATCTTAGATTTTGCTCTTACCAAGCATGGTGGTCTCTTTGCACTGAGAGGCAGCAACACAAGCTGAGAAAAAGTTTGGCATTTCTGTCCAGGCTCTTTTCGCACCATTGTCTTGGAAAGACTCTGGGCACACCATGGCACTGTCCTCCTTCTGAGGCTGAGGGCTTGTGCTCTGACCCTTACCTTCCTTAGTGGAACCCCATAGGCAGCCAGAAGTGTTCTTAGGATAAAGGTGGAAGATGCAACATCAGCAAGGCCATGTAAGTGAAGGTGCCCGTAGAGGCCAGAGGCGTTGGATGCATGGAGTTAAAATTATAGCAGTTGTGAGCCATCCCATATGCATGCCAGGAATTGAACTTCCATCTCCTTATCACCACAAAGGCTCTTAACCAATCTGTCCAACTCCCCACATTCCAGATTTTTATAAGTGTGGATGGGATGCTAATTTATGTATTATATTCATCTCGGCCTTCATCTAAGTCTGCACTGAGTGTAGACCAAGTTCTCATTATTATAGAAAGATCCAACTGTATCAATTAAATGACATTTTTATTTTTATTTTTATTTTTATTTTTATTTTTATTTTTACTGTTGGAAGGTGATAGACAACTATTTCTGGGTATAGACTGACTTACACTTTCCCAGGTCTCTAAAAAACAAATGTTGTACAAGGCATTCAAACTATTTCTTAAACAGAGTACAGCTACAAATTGAGAAGCTGACCAGTCTCTTGTTTCAACATCTCCCTGATTATGTTTTACAAATAGATTATTAGCTTACTGAAGAAAGAAAAACTAAATGTAAGTAAATCTACTGATTAGTCTTTCACATTTTCCATTTATATATTCATATATTCATTTATTCATATATTCATATATTCATATGTTTATATGTTTATATGTTTATATATTTATATATTTATATATGGATATAGTCTCCCTACTTAGTAAAGACTGGTGTGGAATTTTCTACATAGAACTCAAAGGGTGATAGAAAACTTGGCATTTAATGTAGAAGAGTGAAACTAGATCTTCAACTCTCTGCCTGCATAAAAATCAACTAAACCTGGATAGATGACCTTAAAGGAAGACCAGACAATCTGAAATTGCCATTGGAAAAGTAACGAAAGTCATGACAGTAGGGACATAGCTTAGAACTTTGTGAATTGAACTGCATCTGTCCAGGACACTTGGGCAACCATTGATAAATGGATTGTCATGAATGTCAATATATGAACTAGTGTGGACTTATTAAAAGACAAAACAATTACATGGGCGTGAATCAACACCACTTGCACACTGCTGCTAGAGAGAACATCCATAGAACAATCATAAGACACAGTGTGGAGATTCCTCAAAATGTGAAACCATGTTTTCCTTGTGATCCAGACATCCTATCACTGGGTACACGACAAGAAAAAAAAAGATACAAAATGTCAAAGACATGTCTGTACTGTCCTGTGTAGCAGAGACATATTCATAGGAGCCAAGCTATGGAGTCATCCAGTGTCCAGAGAGTGATGGACTGATACAGCACAGCACAGGGTCACTCACAGTACCAAAAATGGCCCTGCTGTCCACAAACAATACCAGATGGCACATGCTGGCTGCGCCTCCAGAGGTAGGCATGATTCCTGGGCTTGGTTTATTTCCAAAGTGATTTGGTTGCAAGAGGCCAAAACTCCTTTCACTTCGAATGCCCCTCCATTTCTACTTCACATGAAAATACAGAGCATCCTTTGTGCCCTGAGGAAAGACAGGGTAGAAATACAAGTTGAGGGTGGACCAGATTATAGGCGACACAAGTCAGTGCTTTTTGGACAGATGTTAGGGCTCTGGTGATAATATCCACACCCAATTATAAGGAGGTTTTCTTTTTTGAAGACACTGGACTAGGACAGCTGCAGAGAATATTGAAAGTGTTTCAAAACGAATTGAAACGTCATCAGCTAATAATATGGCTGCCCTAATTCCACACGTTTATTGAGGAAGAATGTAACTAGGCCTTCTAGTTCAGGAAGTGCAAACCTCTCACCAGAGTACCCAGGATTCTGAACAGGAGGGTCAGCAGTTGTAGGCCAGCCTAGGCTACATAGCAAGACTTTGCCTCAGAAATATGAAGGGGAGAAGGATACTGAGCTTGGTGGTCACCTTGAGCAGACTTGAAAGACATTATGCTAAGAAAAATTATTTCAAAAGAGAGGGAAATAGTGCCTAATTGAAGCTGAAATCAAAGATCTCTACGAGTAATAAACAGTAGTAGGATGGAGACTAGGAAGTATGTGGCAGGAAGAGGGCAGAGAGCTAGTGCATTGGACAAAGACCACAGTGAGTCCTGTGTGCTCACCCTGGGAGAATTGTTTATTCATAAGATAGACATGCCGACTAAACACACACATTTACTGAAATAAAACAATAGTCTCAGGTATTCAGAATTATTTATGTCCTATATTTTTATCCATGTTCCTGTGTGTCACACTCTTGGTAACATTTCTGCCTACAAAATCGACCACAGCTCTCTGTGGACATTCTCAATGGCTGATCTACACTCGAACATGGATTGTTTAAAATAAGAAATCATTCAACTTTTAATAGCTCAAATCTTTGAGAGCCTGTCTCCCTATTGCACTTCTTCAGGTATTGGTTGATGTCATTGCTTTACAGGGGACACAGTATAAAAATCCCCCTCATCTCACACACCATGTTTCTCAATGTTTCTATATTACTGGTATGCCTGGCTCTTGCAGATGGCCATCTTTCTTGAGACTTCTTACTGGAGAAGCGGTGTCTATGCCTAAGAGACTGAGGGGGCAGTAACACCAGTTCACTCTCCTTGCCCTATATACTCAGCAGTGGAGGTCTTGAGAAGCACCTTAACCTGATCACTTGATTCCGGCCAGGAGCGCGAAGAACTGTCTATAGTCAGGAAGTTCTCTAATGTTCCTCACATAGACTTCTCCCACTACAAAGGTCAGGTTAAAGGTGATGGCTGACCTGGGGTCAGAACATGGTTTTCTGTTCTTGTTCCCAGACCGTCCGGCTGATGCAATACTTCTGGGATCTTCTAGTTCTGGTACTTCTTTCTGCCAATCAGCAGGAGCCTCTTCCATCATGGATACCTGAAAGTAGGTGATTTAATAAGATTTACAAGTGTTAGGACATAATGCCTTCCCCATGGTTTGAACCAGGGAGCATCATCTGTGTGTCCCTGTGTTAGGAGTCTTAGGGTTGAAGGGCATCTCCTGTCCTATGCTCCATGCCAATGACTCTCACCTTGGGCTTTGTGCCTTGTGAGTGTGGTCCTAGGAACACTTTGGTAACTGCACTACAGGGTCATAAAGGCAGCATAAGTATCAGACTTTTCTTAGCCTTATACCTTTGGTACAGTAACTGCAGTACCAGCAACTTCTTTACAGGATATCAAAAGATAAAAACCAGCATGTGGTTTTGGTTGAGATACTGTTGAAAATAAGGAACACGGGGTATACAAGAAAGTGTGGCTAAAGAATGTATGAATCTGACTCCTTAAGTCTCTTAAGTTGTCTTAGGCAGAGGAGAGTGGCAAGATTCCTTCACCCACCCAAAGAAAGCCCTCAGTGTCAGACCAGAGGGTCTCAGCTGTTTTTCCATCAACAGGTTCTTATCCATGATCTTGCTTGGAACCAGCTCCAACTCTGAGTTCAACTATCAAACACTCCAGACTTCACCTTGACTCTACTCAAAGCACAGGTTGTGTGCCTCACTCTTCACGTGCTTGGATGCCTTGGGACAAAGTGTACACCATGTCATGGCAAATGGCTCCTATGAAGCAGTAGAGGTGGTGGATAGTGTTTCAAATGAGCATGGAGACAAGAAAATTCTGATTTGAAGGGACACCTAGAGGCACATGAAGTATGAAATTACTTTGTTTACCATGAAGATTGTCTCCATTTCAAGCAATATTCACTAGCATCAACTGTCTATAGGTACATCTGTGAGTGTGTGTGTGTGTGTGTGTGTGTGTGTGTGTGTGTTTTCTTCTGTCTGTCCAGATATAGAGTACAGAAGACTGCCTCTAAAGGATGCAGGTTTTAAAACTAATAGTAGTGCTTGGGTGAGTTCTGAAGGTTTCTGAATATTCGTGGGTTAGGAACAAGCTGCCTAAGAAGCCAGGATGGTATTGAGAGCTGCAACGGAATCAGCTGTTTCTGTACACTCCACATTCCATCATGAGCACCAGATGGTCACTCCCTACACCATCATTGCTGTTTCTGCCTCCAATCTGGTCAAAAAAGTCATCTTGGACACAAACACAAAGAGGTCAGTCATTCTGGGGTCCTCCTCTGTTTTCAGTGCCCACTGTCTCTTCTAATGACTCACAGGTACATTTGGAGACAGACAGCTGATAACCTCAGCATTCATAAAAGGTCCTCTGAGGCCTGTGTTACTGATGATTATCTACATGTCTTGTTAACTTTTTAAACAGTATTTCTAAGTTTTATGGAGTTCCTCACTTGGCTGGCACAATTGTGACACTAGCAGCCATCATGAACCTACATGGAGGGCAGAGAGAGGTGAATCATGAGCTCAGGCATGCCTCCTAGAATCTTTGCTCAGGCCTCAGATCCCGAAGGATCTGAGAAGGATATAACACCCCCATACACACACTGCTCCTGTGCAGACAGAGGAAGAGTTTGACCTTAGTTAGAGTCTGTGATGTAGACATGGCTTCCAACTGGCACCTAGCCCTAGGAAATTATGCCTGGCTCTGCTAGCCCTATAATGGCACAGGCTCTCAGGTTGACACCTCTTGTGTTCTTCATTGTTCCCCTTACCCATCCTTCTCCAGCATCCTTGCCAAGCTTCCAGAGCTATTCCTCTGCTTTCTATATATAGTCTAGCTATCCCAGGAAAGATACTGTGGAATTGAATTTCTGGTGAAATAATATTATCACAAGCCCCATAAATGTGTATTTTTATAATATGGATATTTTAAAGCATATTATTTAACCCAGGAAACAGTTCAGAGTATTTGCTGCTAAGCCTGGGGACTTTAATCCATTCTCCAGGATGAACACGGTGTAAAAAAATAACTGACTGACTTCTGCAAGTTTATCTCCATGCAGATAACACTGATAAATATTTTTCCTTCAAAGTAAGGGATAACTGTTTTAAAAGAGTTGTAAAAGTGCACTGTAGCCTGTGTAAGAACCTCTCATCATGAACACCATCACTTCCCATTTAACCCACAGCCAGGATTAGTTGCTTGCTACTAATTCTCTCTTTCAGATTGGCAACATAATGTGTACTGGTTTTCATAACCTAGTTCTTCATGGTATTCTAGACCTGCCTTTCAAAGGGGTCACTTGGTGCAGTCTGAAACCTGCCACAAAGGTGACCCTTGGGTGTATTTGGGAAAGAAAGGCTCAATTGTATTCCTTGTATAGTGGATTCTCAGCGTGAGCCTTCTTGCTGAAAAAAATGGGGGAAATCTATCCTGTAAGGTCATATTGTTCTTTGAGCCAGTGGTAGTCACATTGTAAAGTTGTGCCATGAGGTCCTAACTAGGTAATGTTTGTGAAAGAGATGTGTAGTACTTTTCACTGGGAATCTTGCTGCCGTTACACTGTTCTCACTCCAGAGAGACATGATAAGATAAAGCATCCTGTGAGGACCCTATGCTGTTTGAACTGTTAGAGCCAGCTTTGGACACAACCATGGATGACTGGCTGCAGAAGATTTTCAGTGATGAATTCTCTGAAGACTCTCTGGTACAGCTTTCACCTGAAGGGTCACTGCTCTCTGTCTCTCTCCTCCCACCTCTGTGTGCTGCTCATAAGGTGAACAAGCAAGTTCCGTGAAGGGGGGTTGTCTTCTTCTTCAAGCAGGTTCCGTGAAGGGGGGTTGTCTTCTTCTTCAAGCAGGTTCTGTGAAGGGGGGTTGTCTTCTTCTTCAAGCATTTCAGGGCAGGGGGCATATTACACCTCGTTCTACTCTCATTTTCATTCTAAATATTTTCAGTTGATTGGATATCATGGAGGTGGGAAGCGTAGGCATGCTAGATTCCCTACGTATAGCCTTTTGTTGTTTCATGGCTGGTATTGTATGATTCAAGGTTTGTTCCCGTGGCTGGCTTTAGGTGTTTTTTTTTTTTTTTTTTTTTTATTGAATTGTCTTCCCAGGTTGACTGTAGACTCAACATCAAATATGTTACCATAACCTGGTCAAGCATTTTACTTCTGTAAACATTCCTTTATCTCTTGTTGCTTATATACCATGATACCCATAATGACTATTACAACGTGGTCTGGCTGGCAGTCAGTGTCCTCTCTGAGGGAACTGCGACAAACTTCATTGTCATGCTTTAGCCATTGAAAGTTCACATGCCATTTTTTAGCCCTTCATCCATGTTTACAGTTAATAACTTAGCAATCATGTCCCAAAGTTCTGGTGCCAGCTGTTACAGAGTACGTTCATGTCAAGGTCTTCTGCTTTAGTTCTTCATAGTTATTTCCCTGTTAAGGGAAACATTCTGTTAACATTAAGTAGAACACAACACTCAAGCTCCAGACATCTATGTCATTGTCATTATAACCTTTATCTTTAAAGGGTTCCACGGCACAGAAATGGAGAGTTCCAAAGACAGTTGCTAGCTTCTCGACCATAACATTTTTTCCCGATAGGAAATCTCTGTTTTGTATTTCTATTGTCTTCTCCTAAAATATTTAGGCGTTTAAATTCCTTTGGCAATAGATTCACAGTGACAATACTTGAGAGTACATAAACTTGCTTAAACAACCTATGGGATTCGTTGTCAGAAGTAGTCAGACTCCAAATTCTGCCCAACATCTCTCCATTCACTTTGTGTTCCAAACCCATATA
Source organism: Micromys minutus (assembly GCF_963924665.1). Taxonomy (NCBI): domain Eukaryota; kingdom Metazoa; phylum Chordata; class Mammalia; order Rodentia; family Muridae; genus Micromys; species Micromys minutus. The sequence goes on along the minus strand of NC_137980.1, from coordinate 55,467,844 downwards.
AATTTTTTTCCCTGATAATGTGCAAGAGATTAAAAATATGAATGTGCTGTTGGTTTTGGAAGGATTTCAACTGCTACCATAGTCTGTGTGAGGAGATGGTCAGCCAATTTTACTTTCCCGAATGCTCCTTGGCCAAGAGTCTTTAATATTTTATAATGTTCAGGTAAACCCTCTTCATCAAGTGGCTGGACCTTAAGATCTGACAGAGGCCTTTTTAAACCCCATTCTTTAGGGTCTTCTAGACCACCTTGTAAGGGTATGTGAGTACAGTCTGACACCAACCTCAAAGGTGTCACTGGGGAGGACAGGCTTGACTCTATTTATTGTTCTGGGGTTAGGGCCTCATTGCTGGAAAATGGAGGTGATCTGTGGTGTGAGAGTATGTTGTCTTTAAACCAGTTGTGTTCATGCTGTGGAGCTGTCTGGTGAGGGCCTGCTGAGAAGAACGTTGGGAAAAGATAAGTTAAACTTTTAACTGGGTATATTGGTGCCCTTATACTTGGCTTCCCCACAGAGGAATGGTGAGCTAAAACACTCAGTGAAGACACCCTGAATTCTTAGAGCCATCTTTGGGTGATTGCCTGCAGTAGATATATGATGAATGCTCTGAAGGCACTGTGGTACAACTTCCATAAGACGTACCACTGCTCTTCCATATGCTGCTCATGAAGTGAGACTAGTGGACAAACTGGGGCAGTTTTTGCCAAGGGAGTTCTCTCCTGGTTCAAGCAGTTCAGGGTGGGTGGTATACTCTACCTCATTGTACTCTTCTTTCTTTGGAATATAGCTTGATTGGGCAAGCTGACAGTAGGAAGTGTAGGCGCACTAGATCCCCCCCTTACAGCCGTTTGCAGTTTTATACTTGGCCCTGTGTATATCAATCAAGGATTGATCCCACTGCCTTAGCTTAGTCTTTTACTGAGTTGTCTTCCCGAGGTGACTTGCCTCAACATGCCATCGCCTGGCCAAACTTTTCTCCTATAAACTTCCCTTTATCTCTCCTCTCACGTATCCCATGAGACCTATGGTGACCATTACAGGGAGGCTCACTGTCTGCTGTCTATAGGAACTGTCACAACTGTGATTGCTGTGATGTAGCCATTCAGAGCCTACAATGCCATATCCTGTTTGCCTCTGTTCAGGGTTCACCGTCCACACGCTGACAATCGTGTCACATTCCTGGAGACAGCTTGAATTTTACAGAGTACTTTCTGCCCAAGTCTCCTGCTTTGTGTCTTCATACTTACTTCCCTGGAAAAGAAGGCATCCTATCCACATAAAGTCGACACAAGCCCTGAGCTCCACATCAATAGCGTGGCCATCATACTCTTTACCTCCAAAGAGTTCTACGGCACAATACAGGGGGCTCCCATGGCAAGTTTCTAGCTTCTGACCACAAATAATTTTTTTTACTCAATCTATCATCAGTAATATTTGTTTTTATTTCTTTGGTGTCCTCTAAAATATTTCTGGGCTTTAAACCCCTATAGACAATATATTTCTGGTAACAGTATAGGAGTGCACATACCATTTGCTTAAATAAGCGATGGCAGTCTTCCTCTGATAGGTAGCCAAAATCCACAATACTGCCTAATAACTCTCCTCCCTTCTCGTGTTCCAGAAAAATATAAATGTTTTTGTTAATAAAATGCAAAAGTTTAATAACATAAGGCTGTTGTACAGTTTTTATAAATCTGATTTGATGAGGGTGCTCTGTCTCCCTTGAGATAAAATTTGAACTGCAACCACAGTGTCCAGGAGGAGATGACTAGTTCATTCCCCGAATGCCCCTTGGACACTGGTCTTTAAGATGTTTAAAGTTCAGTTAAAGCATCTTCTTCAAAGTGGTTGGACCATAAGAACTGACAAGGCCCTTTTATAACCCCATTTTTAGGGTCTTCCAGACCCACCTTTTAAAGGTATCCCAGGGTACAGTCTGTGACCAATCATGGAAGTGTCTCTGGGTCATATGTGGGGAAGATAAGTTTGACTCTTTTCTACAGGGAAAACTTCTCCTTAGGCTTTCTTGCTGGAGAATGGAGATGATTTATCCTGTGATGTCCTGTTGCCTTTTGAAAGAGTAATAGTCATGTCATGGAGTTGTCCTCTGAGGTCATCCTGAAGTGCAGTTTGTGGACGAGATTAAAGTATTTTCACTGGGTATGGTGCTGCCTTTACACTGAGCTTCCTCTACAGAGGCATGATGATGTAAAACACTTCATGAGAACTGTATCTCTCTAAATTGTTAGAGCCAGCTCTGGACACATCCATGGATGACTTGGCTGGAGTAGATTTCCAGTGATGAGTCCTCTGAAGACTGTCTGACACAGTTTTCATCTGAGGCTCACTGCTCTCTGTTTCTCCCCATGAAGTGAGGCTTGTGGGTAAACTGGGGACAGATTCTGCGAATGGGAGTTGTATTTTTGTTTAGGTAGTTCAGAGTTGTTAGCATAGGGTGCCTCATTGAACTCCTTTTTCCTTCTTGTTGACTTTAAAGTAGACTAGACAAACTGAATTAGAAGGCACAGGAAAAGTAGATCCTTTCATGATAGCTGTTTGGTGTTTCATGGTTGGCCCTGTGTGTTTCAAGGTTTGATCCCAATGCCTGGGCCTAGATTTATTTTATTGGCTTTTCCTCTTTTGTTTACTGTTGCTTCAGCATCAAATCTATAGCCATTACGTGGCCAAACTTTCTCTTCTGTAAATTTTCACTTATCTCTCATTGCGTGTTTGCCATGATACCCATGATAACCGTTATAGTGGGGTTCGGGTGGCAGTCGGTGGTCCCTGGTGGTCCCTGTTGGTCCCTGGGATGGGACTGTGAGAACCTTCCTTGCCATTGTTTATCCATTTCAAGCCCACAGTGTAATGTAGTATTCATGTTGTTCAGGGTTTAGAAGTTAGCAGTCATGTCACAAATTTTAGGTGACAGAAAAGTTTTTACAGAAGTACTTTCCTGTCTAGGTTGTCTTCTATAGTGTTTCATTGTAATCTACCTGGAAAGGGAGATATCCTGTTGACATATGGTGGAGCACAGCCCCCAAGGTCCAGAGGTCAGTTGCATGGTCATCATACCCTTTACTTTCAAAGGGTTCTGGGCACATAGAATATTGCTAGTCTGGCCCATGGTAGTCTATTTGCCCAGTCTGAAATTGCTAAGTTTTAAATTTCCCTTGCCATCCACTAAGATATTTCTGCACTTTACTTCTCTGTGGGCAATATATTTATACAGGTGAACACATACCATTTGTTTAAATAGCCTTGGAGATTATTGACCAGGTAGGTAGCAGAACTCCACCATTCTGCCTAACAACTCTCCTACCACCCTGTGTTCCACAATCATATAAATGTTTTTTTTTTTTTCGTATGGTATGCAAAAGTTTAGGAATGTGAGAGTAGTGTAGACTTTTTTATAACTTCAACTTGTGATTTGATGAAGGTGTTCTTTCTCCTTTTTGATAGAATCTTAACTGCTGCCATAGTCTGTATGGGGGCATGACTAGTCAGTTTTATTAACCTAAATTCTTCTTTATGACTTTTGAATGTTCAGTTAAAGCATCTTCATCAAAGGGGAAGGACTTTAGGAAAAGATTCACTTGGCACCTCTTTATCTTTGTTGATATGAATGTTCAGTGTCAAAACCAGCTAGTGATGTGAGATTAAATTGAATTAAATGTAGGTCTAAGAGAAACACTTAGAGCCATAAATTCCCATAGTTAAAAAAATGTGTCCAAGATAATCTATTGATGCATTTCAAGTTCATAGAAATATATGATCAAAACAGTACATGCAAACTGCAGTCAGTTAATTATGGAAAGGGCTCAGTCTGTCAGAAACCACCAGGTCTAACAGCGACTGATTTTCATCAACATTCGTATCCAAACTTCTCCATTATTGCAGTCCAAACTTGACCACACTCCATGAAAATAATTTCAACAATATCTGAGTTTAAATTTTTATCAAAGTTTAAGTCCCACAGATAACCACCATCATTTCTTTACATTACAAGGACAAAAAACAGCCCCAGGCAGCACATGGCTTGTGAACATGCCCATTACAGCTACATATGACCAATAGATGACCCATAGATGGCCGTAAGTCTGACCTGGCACTGTTTCCCAGGTTTAAAATAGAACAGAAAGGGCTCTAGGTATACCTAAAGCAGAAACAAAGAGCTCACAGTTCACACAAGATGTCAGGGCTAAGTACAGCTACAAAAATATTTGAACAGTATGTCCAATCAGTGCAGAGATTACCTGAAAAAAATTACTGAATATTGTTCAGACTGGTCTGGCAAATGTAAGAAAGCTAGAGCGATATTGGTGGATTTTCACATCCTACCCTACCCAAGTTGCCCATCCTTTAAGAATTTGATAAAAAAGGATGCTATGTAAGACTGTAATAAAGACTCCAAAGTCTTTAGAGCAGGCTAAAATCTTTGTCAGATAGGCTGACCTATATAGTCTGATACATTGTTTTAGTATCTTTTTTCTGTAGGAAGTCATCAGAACCTCAGAGGGCTATGTCTGGGAACTATGGGAAAAGTAAACTCAGTAAAGGATTATAATGCCATTTTGTTCTCTCTCATGGGAAGAAGCACAGACTCAGTTTAGTGCTGGAATGTCAGTTGCCAGCACCATATAAGGCATTACAACAAATGGAGTCCATCCATCAATGGCTCAACCCTAACAGCCATAAGAGCAAGTGTACAAAAACAAGAGTTGTAGTGAAGGCCTTTTGGCAAAGCCTCTTTCAATGGTAGTGGAGAATTAACCCTACAATGGTAGTTTGCTGGTATAGAATTGGCATTAGTATTAAGGATATAAGAACACCTTTCCCATCGGATTTAAGACGTGCTCCATCAGAAGGAATCTCTGGTACTATAAGCCACAGAGAAACTTGTTGCTGTGGGTTCAAAGCTCCAGTAAGGAAGTAACTATGATTGCTTTGTTAAATGTATGTGGTGAGTCTGTCAAACTGCCTCTAAACACTTGTGCATACTTACACCTATAGATCACGGTTGCTGTCAGCTGTCATTGACCATGGAAGGAAACTTTTTTTTCAGAACTGGTGATGTGTGATAGAATTCATAATCACTGATGAAGATCCCGAGCTTGAGTAACTGTTACTGTGGTATAGGGGTTAGGTACATAGGCAGAAGCACACATCTCCACCACCCTCTTCCAGCCTCAGGATGAAGAGCAGAAGAGGGAACAGAAAGATTGTAGAAGCCAGAGGAAGGGGTAGAATGATGTGTGCTACTTTTTTGTTTGTTGGTTTGTTTGTTTGTTTGAATTTCCCCCCCCCCCAATACAATGAAATGTTCCCTCCAGGGGGGTGGAGGGAGGCTCACCTGAATTCCCCCAACCCAATGAAATGATCCCTCCAGGAGGGAGGAGGGAGGCTCACCAAACTCAAGAAATCCCAGGAAGTTTATGAAGCTAAAAAGATTCAAAAGACCCAAGGTTATGGTTGCAAGAAACAACTATTAGGGGCAGAGATTATCTAGGTATTGAACTGCTTGGCCCTGTAGAGAGCTCTGCACTTATCAAAAAGCATGGGCATTTCAGTGTTTAAATTGCTTATAAATCACTTATGGTCTTGCATGTAGCCCAACATTCTTGTTAATAAGCCTAATAAACAAAATGGTTTATCATAGTTGACTTTGGTAGAATTATTGTTACTTTGGTGTATCATTGCTTCCTGAGTTGTGGAGACATTTGCTGATATTTCCTTAGGAGACATCACACAATGACACATATAGCCCATTGGCCCTGTTTGTATATCTCAGCCACACTTCCTGAGGGCTCCACAACTTTGGAAAATAGTAATTCATGACGGGAAGGTAGTGATCAAACACATGACTGTTCCTTGACCTTTTATATCCAACCCATAACAAGGACTTTCTCCATCACTTAAGATAATTATGATATTGATGATAATAGTGAGGATAATTATTATACTTCATTTTTTATTTATATACATGGACAGTGAATATGTGTGTTGCCCCACTGGCCTTCTCAAACTATTCCTAATGTGATCTAGTCACTTTTGACTTTTATACTTCTCACCATACCCTCAAAGTTAAAACATGATAGATGTGGAAAGGACTGTTTTATTAATAACAACTACTGAGTGGTAGAGGGCTTCACAATAGATTTCAAAATAAAAAAATACTCTGTTTTTTTTCTAATTTATTTTTGAAATTTTTTATGTGTATCTATGTGTGAGAATAGGCAAATGTACTCAGAATCCATGCACAGAAGAGAGCACTGGATCCCCTGGAGCTAAAGGTACAAGCCATCCTTGGGGACCAGTAACCAAATTCGTCCTCTGAAAGACCAGATGAGTGTTCGTAACTGCAGAGCCCCCACTCTAGCTTTCCCCTGAAACTATATATTTCCCACAAAAATATATTTCTCAACAGAACTCCAGAGTCACAAAAGACAGTTTGTTCACCTATTGAAATGGTGAAGTAAGGCAAGTGAGTCTGGAATCCCACAGCACACTACTCATAGATGTGATCAATGAAACCATGTTTTAGTTATGGTTTCTATTGCTGAGACAAAACAGCATAACCAAAAAACAAATTAGGAAGGAAAGGATTTATGTGGCCCATACTTCCACAGCACTGTCATCATTAAAGGAAGTCAGGAAAGAACCTCAAACATGGCAGGAACCTGGAGACAGGAGCTGATGGAGAGGCCATGGAGGGGTGCTGCTTCCTGACAGGCTCTCTGCGGCTTGCTCACTTTACTCTCTTGCCAAACCTGGGAAAACCAGCCAGAGAGAGTATACCACCCACAGTAGGTTACGACCTCCTCCCCAAATAATCTAGAAAGTGCTTAGTAACCACATCTTATGGAGGCATTTTTTTTAATCGAGAAAATGCTTTCATATAAATCTGCTTTGTGTGAAGTTAACATGAATTAACTGTCACAGGCCATTCCAGATGTTCCAGTGCTTTCTAGTGATGTAATAAAAATGCTTTAGCCCAGAAAACTATTAAACAACAGAAATTGATTCCTCATACCTCTAGTGTTTGGGAAACCAAATCATGATTTGTTAGATTCAAAGTGTGGCGAGGGCCTATTCTCACACTATTAGGTTTCTTAGCTGAACATCCTCCCAGGGAAAACAGTAACTGACTCCATCAAACACTTTACAAGTAAATGCATTGCATTATATTAGTGAACCTCATGCTCTCCAACCACCCGAGGCCCCACTTACATAAACTGTTCCTTTAAACACTCACTAAAACAATACATCTCACGAACCTGAGGTGGTTACTATTAGATATGCCTGCCTGAGGTTGACAGGGCATGCTCAGCAGAAGGACACTAGTCCAGAAGTTTGAAAAAGTAGAAGGGCTTCAGTAAGGTGAGTACACAAGTTAGAAAGTTGTCATGATAAAAACAGGGAACCCAGAGGGCCAGAATAAAAGTATATACCAGATTAGAATTCATATGAAAGTTTAAATAATGTGTGCCTGTCGCGTGCCCCACGTCCCGCTGGCAGGAAAAGGCGTGCAACAACAGGATTCTTCTGCAAACAACCTTTATTGTACAATACTCTGAGCAGGGGATCTCCCTGTGGGAGAGAAATGCACTGCTTTTATATGCCCAGGAGACTCGTGTCGCTACCTGATTGGTGCGCCCTCCAGTAACTCATTAGCATGCCCCCAGAGCGGGCTATGACGTATGTGGCGCATGCGCTCTAAGTCTCTTGGTTGGGCAACAGCTGTTTGCTGAGTCCTTGGCGGGAAGCCGGCACCATGTTTGGGTGCAGCACAAACGGCTCTCTACATGTGCCAATGACAGACACGTGGTGTGCAATCAATCATATCACCCTTTGAACTTAAAGTAAGCTATGAGTCTGAATATTGTGTTATTTATATGGGTTCATATTTGAATAGAGGTCAGTGAGATGAGTCAGTGGACTGTAGATCACTCTTCTGCCTGAGACAAGCTATGTAGATGGAAGTACTAGTGGCCATTAATTGAAGTACTAGTGGCTGGAATTGCTTCTGTAAGACATCAATATCCATTAGATCAGGCTTCAAGCACTTAGGTAAGACACTTAGAGAATCGGGAATATTTTTTATCAGGAGTGAATAAATCATTTGGGCGAGGCATGGTCTCCATTACATAGCCTTCAGATAATTTGTTAAACAATTTAAGATCATCTATGTAGGGGCCCATTGATTGCATTTGGCTGGACCTTCCCACATCACTGTTTTAATCAAGATAGTGCACCACAGAGTTGTCCATGGGTCAATCTGATGGAGGCGATTTTTAAGGGGTATTCCCTGTCTGTTACCAGGAAACTCCAGTTAGTGTTAGATTGACAGAAAGCAACCAGCATACCCATATGTGAGGCAACCATAGCTCACTGGTTTCTCTGCAGGCCCATAGCCCAGGCAGCCAGTAATATGGTAAAACCAAGGAAAGACCAAGATTTAGAAGGTTGCTGTGATACTGACCTCCTGCTGGGCCAGGGCCTGAGTGTTGAGCCTAAGGCATATACTGTACACAGGGGCATTCCCATAGGCTGTTGTGAAAACAGAAAGGACCTATGGGTCATCTTCATACTTTTGCCCATTTCTAAATCAGTACCAGGGCAATCATGACACTGCTTCACAATGCAGGGGCAGTACTCAGGAAGAAACCTTGTACATTGCTCATAATGCAGGACTAGTACCCAGGAGAATGACATATTGTTGACCTCAAACCAGGCACAGAATATGAGTTTCAGCCCATAGCATGTGTGATAACCAGGGACCAAACTAAAGTTTAACATGAGGTCAAATATCAAGTGGAGTTTTAGATTTCCCTCCCCATACACAATCAGTTCTCCAGTACCCAAAGAGCTATCTTGCATACAGCTCAACTCGAAGCCCAGTGACCAGGGGCTAATCATTTGCTGTCTTTAAGCAAGGCACAGATCTGAGACCCCCAACAACATGCTGACCTCACATCATTCTCAAGAACTCGGGAGTTTTCTTCAATGCTGCTACTACAGCTTTCAGGGAACAGTAAACAGTAGTCTACAGAAGCAGACCATAGGACAGACCCAACTCCTAGGGGCTGAGTAAAATCCAAACACACAGCTTGCTTCGTTTCTAAAGGGTGAATGCATACTAGACCTCAGGGCTAATCAACTCCATAGTGGTCTGCTCACATACTTTCCTGTTCTGCCCCTGGGGTGCAGGCTATACACTGTCACCGGGACAAGACAAGTAGCCTACAGGATCAACTAATGACCAGTTTATAATCTCAGTGGCCAAGAGGCCATGAAAATAGCAATGCCTGAGAGTACATGGCCCAGAGGACACAGCCCATTTTCATTATCAGTTAGACACATACTGTTCCTCAAGGTGGGAGCAGTGCCCAGGAATGGGATAGCAGACAGACACCAGGACAAGCCAGAACCCACATAGGCCACAGAAATGGCATCTTCCAGGAAGTTACAATAGCCGGTGACCAACACATTGTACCTTCCTGGTGGAAAAACATACAGGGCTCATCCCCTAACTAGCCTCAGGAAAGGTGCAAGGCTGAAACTTGGGGAGTTCACTATCTGCTGGTTACCATTCAATTTATTGCTGCTTTAGTTCCAGCACATGTCTGCCAAGTCAGGTTTAGTATCCTGGGTACCAAATACAGGATGACTTTAGTGAAGGCCTTGTGTCAAAGGGACCACATGAATGGTGACATATGGCAGCAGTAGTATCCAGGGATTCCAAGCTACTTCCCTTTAGGGGAGGTTCAGTTCCCAATAGCTATTGTCGTGCTCAGCAAGAACAGAGGCCCTCAAGAGAATATAAAATATCTCAACAAAATGGAATAAGACACCCATTTTGCTTCAGAAAGTGTCCAATGAGCACAATGGAGGAAGTGTTATTTTATTGAAGTGAAGTTGGAGATTATTATTATACCGTGCATCTGCTCACCTCTCTGCTGCTTCTTTCAAACTTTCTGCCCAGACCTTATATGCTGCAGGTTCAGCTGCTTGTCTATCCCTTGGAATGACTTCTACAATATTCCTGAATAAACATACTTCACCCAAAACCCTCATAACATTGTCCTCTCAGGAGTGAACATAGTATCTCACTGCCCTCCCCGGTACCTGCTTGACAAGCAGAGTGCATAGCGGTGCTGAGTGACAGTGCTGTCCCTTGATTAGATCATTCTGGAGGATATTCACAACAGGGAACCTGCCTCTTGGTTCCATATGGAGACACTGGAAGAAAATGCCTTGGCATCGAAGTCTTGGCTCCTGGGAACATCTTCAAGCCATTAACTCTTTAATAACAGATATGTTAAGCAAAACAAAACAAAAACAAGAAAACACAGAACAAGGTCCCAGTGAATGTTGGTGAAGGAGTCGATGCCTGTGATTAAGAAAAGGTTTGGAATCCATGAATTGTCTGATCTAGACACCCACATATCTAAGAAGAGAAATTTTAACATTGGGCCTAAAAATACAAGAGGTACACACCTATTATCACAACACCAGGATTGAGAAAAGGAAGGCAAGTTAAGGACTCATGGACAAGCTGGGAGAAGAATCTGGAATGGGAATTGTCTTCTATTCAAATTAGTTCAGGGTGGGTAGCATACTGTAGGACATTCTGCATTTTTCAGTTCTAAGAATTTTTCAGTTGGTTGGGCACTGGAGGTGGGATGGATGGACACATGCGATAGAGCCTCCTTATAGTCTTTTGTTGTTCTTGTGATTGACATGTGATTGACCCCATGTGCTCCCAGGTTTCATCACACTGCCTGGGCTTATGTGTCTTACTGAGCTGTCTTCTTAGGGAAACTGTTGCTGCAGCATCTGATGTGTTGCCATTACATGGTCAAACTCTTTCTACTATAAACTGTCCTTTATCTCTCTGCGTATTCCCCATGACACACACGAGGACCATTGAGGTGGGGTCTGGGCGGCTGGCATTGGTCTCACTACAGAAACTGGGGAAACTTCACTGTCATGCTTCAGCCATTGAATGTTCCCAGTGTCCTGTACTATTGGCTCTTGTCAGGGGTTCGGAATTCACAATTTAGCAATCATGTCACAAAGTTCTGGTGACGGCTTGAATTTTATAAAGTACTTTTCTGTCAAGGTGTTCTGCTTTAGTTCTTCAGAGTTATTTCCCTGAAAAGAGAGGCATCCTCTTGACAGAGTAAAACACAACCCAAATTCCAGACATCAAAGACATGACCTTTATACCTTATACTTCAGAGTTCTGGACACAGTAAAGAAGGGGCTCACAGAAAGCCGCCAGTTCCAGGCTCTTGATCATCTTTTTGCCTGGTCTGAAATAGTCAATTTTTAAATTTCCTTTGGAATCCCCTAAAATATTTTCGGGCTTTAAATACCTGTGAGCAAATGTATCTCATTTCTGGTAACAGTGCTGGAGGAAATATACCATATGTTTAAATAGCCTATGGGATTCTTCCTCCAGTAGGTTGCCAGGCTCCATAATTCAGCCCAATAACTTCCAACCCACACCAAGTTCTAGAATTATATAATTATCTTTTCTCAATAATGTACAATAATATTGGGGTGGCCTAGAGTATTTCTAATTTCAATTTTGATTTAATGAGGATGTTCTCTATTTGGTAAGAATTTTTACTGACACCATGGTCTAGGTGAGGAGATGACTTGCCAATTTTATTTTCCCCGTGTCACTGGCCATTTAAAGCATCTTCATCAAAGGGTTGGACCTTAGGTCCTGACACGGGCCTTTTATAACCCCATTCTTTAGGGTCTTCCAGATACACCTTTAAGGGGTCCTAGTTACACTCTGACACCAAACACAAAGATATCACTGGGGCATATATGGGGAGGACAGGCTTGACTCTCTTTTATATTTGGACCCTTAACCTGTGCCTTTATGCTGGAAAATAGAGGTGACCTATTTTGTGAGGTCCTGTTGTCCTTTGACTCAGCAAAGGTCAGGTCATGGATGTGCCCCATGAGGTCTTAATGAGGTGAGGTTTGTGGAAGCGATGCGTTGATCTTTTCCCTGGGCATGTTTGTACTCTTGCACTAGGCTGCCTGCACTGAGGCCTGCTCTGAGTGCTCCTTGCTTTTTCAATTGTTAGAGCCAGGTTAGGTTTATACATATCCATTGATGGTTGGTGGGATAGATTTCCAGTAATGAATCCTCTGAAGACACTCTGGTACAGCTTTCACCCGACTTGTCACTCTCCTCTGTCTCCCCCAACCTGCTGCAGCTGAAAGAGCTTCCTTGACAAGCTGTGAGGGGAGTTGGGAGGGGGGTAGATTCTGCAAATGGGACTTGTCTCCTTGTTCAAGCAGTTGAGGGTGGCCAGCACGCTTTACAACATTCTACTCTTTTTAACCATTCTAGATATTTTCATTGGTTGTTAAAAATGAAGGAGGAAAGGGCACACAAACCAGATCCCTCCTTACAACCTTTTGTTTAATGGTTGGCACTATATGATTCAAGCTTTAATACAACTGCCCGGGCTTAGGACTTTTTCATGCAAATTCACTTTCATCTTTAATAAATAGTAAAAATATACACACACCAAAGAATGTTTTAGAATAAATTTCAAGCCATGCCTGGTAGAGCACACTTTCAATCCCAGAGCTCTGGAGGTAGAGGCTGAGACGGGAGGATCTGAGTTAAGGCCAGCCTGCTTTACAGTGAGTGAACTTGGGCTGTGGATAGAGACCCCGCCTCAACGCCAAACGATACACAGATTAAATAAATTCCGAGTTTGTAAGTTTGATCTCTTTACGTACTTTATGTTCCATTTGAGGTTACATAAAATTTCTTGCATGAAAAAGAGATTGTAAGTGGGAAAAAAAAGTAAGCTTGATTTTATAGCCTCTAGTTTCAAGTTTGAATGTGAGGAACCAATTTAGGAAGGAGAAACCTGCCATTTCATAACGCTCTTCAAGTTACCAGTTAAAACAGGCTGAATAAGAGGGCGTGTCACCCTCTTGGGACTTTTGTTGCCAGGTAAGGTACTTATAATTTACTTTAAAATCAAGTATATTTGGGTTTAGGCTACACAATATGACTTTTAGATAACTAAAAGCAGAGGTGTGGTTTGGATCACCTTTTTAATTACCATCTTTTTTTTAAAGGGCCGGGAAACATTTACCTTTGCAATTGTCTCATGAGTTGATTCAAAGTTTCATAAAGTATCTGTTCTACTTCTAAAGCAAACAGGAAGCATGTGTTTAAAAAGGCTTCATCTAGGCTTCAGTTTTCTATTTATACAACTCATCTATGCCTCACTAAATACTCCACACAGGAATTCAATTTATCACAAAAGTGTTGAAGGCTGAGAATGCCAACTCAACACTGAAGCCAGCTTAGAGCTCTCATGCAGCAAGAGAGATAAAAGAACTCAGAGTACACTCATTACAAGTCTTTAAGTTGTAACTTGAGCTCAGTCCCTTTCTCTCCCTACAGCTTCCTCTTCCTCACTGAGAGTGCAGAGTAATCCCAATCTTCTTGTTTAGCTAAGGAGCTTGTGAGAGGCTTCTCAGGAGGGATGTCTTATCTTACAGGGACATGACACGAGATGTTTGTCTACCTTGTTCTCCACATGGTCTCGATCCTGCTTCTGTTTATCTTCCTTGACTCTTCTTCGTTTTCTCCCCTTCTCTTCCCCCTGAGTCTGCTTCTCTCCTTTCTTCCTCTTTTTCTGTTTTCTGTCCTTGTGTTGGTCATGGTCACTTCTGTCTTCGAAGAGGCTGGAGTCATGCCCGGAGCTGCCCGTGGAGAGCTCAGTGACTTTGCTCCCTCCACTTTGAGGACCAGTTTCAGGGGCTTCTTTATGTACTCCTCATAGAACTGTCCGACCGACTTGTGCTTCTTGCCCATGTCCAACCCGGCCCCAGAGTCACCCCCGCGCCAGGTCCAGGTAGGCGAGCTGAGGGTGGGAGCGGGGCCTGTGAGACCCTGGGCCACCAGGTAGGGGACAGCATGCGCCAGGCTGAGTGAGGTTTGGTACTGCCTGAGCTTAGAATTTTTATTTATGTGTCTTCACAAGGTGACTGTTGCCTCAGCGTCAAATATGTTGCCATCACATGGTCAAAATTTTTCCTCCCATAAACTTTCCTTCATCTCTACTTGCTTATATCCCATGGCAACTATGATGACTATTACAGTGGAGTCTGTGTGGCTGGCTCTTTCCCCTCTTACAGAACCAGTCATGCCTTAGCCATTGAAAGCTCACAATGCCAAGTACTGTTGGGCTTTGTCGGGGCTTTCAATTCACAAAATATAAATTCTGTCCCATAGGATTTGGGAACAGCTTAAATTTTACATAGTAATATCCTGCTAAGGAAGAAAAGCAGGCAGGCAGCAAGGTGTGGTGGAGGGGGGAGAAGTAGGGAGGGGTGGGTTCTGATGTTAAGCTCCTGTTCCTCAAATGGTTCTTGATCTATTATTAGATAAAGCCATGGGCCAATTGCTGGACAGGAGATACAAGCTGGATTCTGTGTCCCTGGAGGAAAAGTCAGACAAAGGGAAGGAGAGGAGAGTTTCTTCCATGCTTTTGAGGGAGAAGAAGTAAGCAGCCATGTGAGGTCTCTGTAGGAGCTGGGCCCATGTCCACTACTATAAGCAGGAGGTCAGGATGTTTGGCAGGGCCCAGGTGGGAATAGCCACTGAAGTTTAGAGCAGGTGTGGGAACAGAGAAAAGTATTTCAAGGGCATACCTTTTTATGTAGAAGATATCAGCACCCAGCTTTTGAGTCCTAAGATAAGTAGAAAAGGAGCAAACCGTGTGTGTGTGTGTGTGTGTGTGTGTGTGTGCGTGTGTCTTCTGTCCAAGAATTCAAGGGAAGCAGGGAGAGGACTGATAGTGCAAACATTTCCTGGAGTTAAAGGTGGTAAACTTTAAAACTAAACATAACAGAAAGGAAGGAAGGAAGGAAGGAAGGAAGGAAGGAAAGAAGAAATGATGGAGAGAAGGAAGGAAGGAGAAGGAAAGAAGGAAGGATGGAGAGAAGGAAGGAGATAAGGAAGGAAGGAAGGAAAGAAGAAAGGAAGAAAGGAAGGAAGGAAAAGGAAAGAAGAAAAGAAGGAAGGAAGAAAGGAGAGAAGGAAGGAAAGAGAAGGAAAGAAGCAAGAATGAAGAGAAGGAAGGAGAGAAGGAAGGAAGGAAAAATACAGATCAGAACTGAGCCAGGTGACAAATCCCTGTATTCCCAGTATTTAAGAAGCAGAAGCCAGTAGATTATGAACTCCACCCTTACACCCCATGTACACACACACACACACACACACACACACACACACACACACACACACACACACGGTCTTATCTTTTGTGAGAACTTGTATAAATCTAATAGGCATTATGGTAACTGATCCAAGCCCAGCACAGGAAGAAACTGTAATGGGGAAGATAAAGAATACAGACGCACAGGACCAGTTTGGGACATCTCTTGTACCACATTGACTACAACTAATAACACAGACATTGTGTGTTGGGACATCTCTTGTACCACATTGACTACAACTAATAACACAGACATTGTGTGTTGGGACATCTCTTGTACCACATTGACTACAACTAATAACACAGACATTGTGTGTTGGGACATCTCTTGTACCACATTGACTACAACTAATAACACAGACATTGTGTGTTGGGACATCTCTTGTACCACATTGACTACAACTAATAACACAGACATTGTGTGTTGGGACATCTCTTGTACCACATTGACTACAACTAATAACACAGACATTGTGTGTTGGCCTGATTTACCCATTCCGCATGTTTATCTGTTTCAAGACATTGTTTTGCAAAACTCATACAATTGTATTTGTTGAAAAATTAAAATTTGTGAGCACAATAAAAATGTATTAAATAGAGTTCTGCTTAGCTTTCTGTCAGCTTCACAACAAACTAGGCCAGCCTCTAGGCAAGCCTGAAGGGAAGTTTCTTAATTATTAAAGGTTGATTTGGAAGGACCAACCCTGGGCTGTTGGTCCTGTTTTCTATTAGAATAGAGGCCGAGCAGGGGAGGCCAGTCAGCAAGCAATACTCTTCCATGGCCTCTGCAGCAGTTTTTGCCCCAGGTTCCTGCCCTGCTTGAATTCCTGTCCTGAATTTCTCCAGTGATTGCCTACCATGGGAAAAAGTAAGCCAAAAAAAGCCTTTCCTTTCCATTTTGTTTGTTTGTTTTTAGGTATGTTGTTTCATAATGGCAGCAAAAACCACAACTAAGACAAACATGATTATAATACCCCTTAGAAACTTTCATGAGTTCTACCAAAAGGACATCTTAAGAATCACAGTTGTGTACACTGCATAATGTTTAATGAAGTTAAACATCATTTAGTCACAGGCTCTGCTATATAGACAGGGATGGCTTCCAATTGGGAGTCCTCCTATTTCAGCCTCCGAGGGCTGGGATCACAGGCATGTGCCACCATGCCCAGCTCGTATTTCAAACTCTGAAAGGAAACACGTGTATCTAAGGACAATAGTATTGACCGCACCACTTGGAGAATACGATATATTCATAATTGTAAAGATGCCTTTGAAAAATCTTTTTCAAGCAGTAAACTATCTTGCTCCCCCCCACTCTGCTTTAGGATTGCATATGACATCATCATTCTTACCACCACTGTGCATTGTGACAGGCCAGGAAGCACAGGTAGCTCCTCTACCTTCCTAATGTTTTCAAATTTGGATCATTAGTATATAGTCACTATTCATTTGCTGTAAAGAAATGTCATGGTCAAGACAACTATTATACTGGATGTATAATAGGACCTGGAGATGTACCTGAGAGCTTTACACCCTGGTCTGAAAGCTGAAAAGGAGACATTGGAGCCCTGGTTATTGAACCTGAAATAAGATCGGCTCAAGGACAGTGCCCTGAGCCCTGAGGACAGCATCCCCATAGCCTTCCTGTTACTGATCTTCCTGTGCACTTTAATCTCCTGGGTGTTAGTGTCTTCCCTACGCATTGCCACAAAATCCATCCAAGCAGCAGCTGGCTGCTCTTTTCTGCCCAGCCTACCACAGCTGTAAGATATCAAAATGGCAGCATCTGACAAAACGGCAACACTTCGGCCAGCAGCAGTCACGAAAACCTAGTAAATACAACTAAAGGGCCTGGCTTTTCAGAACTCTCCTGCAAGTTCGAGAGTTGAAGGGGGCAACAGCCATGTGTCACTCAGAGGTCATTATCTCACAATGCCCACCTGCACACTGCATTCACTCCAGTCCCAGTATCAAGGGTCCTATTCATGCAGCCATGTCTTCCAAACTCATGTGCTGCTCCAACTGTATGTAGTTTAACATCACTGTAGGTCCAGTATCCAAGGGAGGCCTATGCCCTACCTCCCATTGCATCCTTAGTACACAGCATGCCGCATTCAGGACAGGAGCTGTACCCCACTGTCCTCAACTAAGGATGTGCCTAGGTAAGGTTCAGTACTATTGTGGACATCGGCACACTCATCTTACTGTATGTTCAGTACCCAAGGGTTGACCACGCTTCCCTCCAGGTCCTGCCACATTCCATAGACTTGGTCTCTCACCCTGTCAAGCCTACTTTTTGAAGGCGTCAACTAGCACTCTTTCTATCAGGTAAGGCCTAATACCTGGGAGTTCCAACTGCACAGTAGGATTGTAAAGGTTTCTTCTCCAATGGAATTGCAACCTGAGACGGGTCCCAGGAACCACACAGTTCTGAAGAGAGACAGTGTCCCAAGGGAAGGACGTCATGAGGTATGGGAGCTCAGGAACCATACCACTCTGAGAGGAAGGCTCTTGAGCAGAGGCATTGCAGCTCCCAGGGGAGGATATCCCCACTGAGCGGAGTTCATCCAAAGTCCTTTCACCTGATTGTTATATCAAACATCCACTCACCTGGGTCTGCTTCAGGAAAACTGTTTTTTATGTGTTTGGCTTTAGGAAGACGTCCTTTCACCTACGTGCCCACGCAAGACATCATTTGACCTAACTAACTTTCCAAAGAATCTAGAAGTTTCTGCTCCATTTCCCCTTTCTTTTCTTTCTTTCTTTGTTATAAAAATGACATGACACTTTTTATTTTTATAATCAGAAAAATAA
The DNA here is from genome assembly GCF_963924665.1 of Micromys minutus. Lineage (NCBI taxonomy): Eukaryota > Metazoa > Chordata > Mammalia > Rodentia > Muridae > Micromys > Micromys minutus. Next base: position 55,449,755 of record NC_137980.1, on the reverse strand, counting down.
GTCCCAAATTCTCAGTTCAGAGGCTGAACAGGAGAAATGGGCCCATCAGGGTAAACAGGTACCAGGTAAGACTGGGGGCCCTGGCCCACTCAACCCAAAGAACCCCAGGTAACAAGCGCACCAGGTCTACTCGTGTCTCTTCTCAAGTCACTTCCCATTCAGGGCTCAGATAAGCCGCTCTGGACTCCTGTGTGGGGCTGTTCTGAGATGGACTGTGGAGGGGTCAACAACCCCTGATCACAGGTTGTATGGGGTATGGACAGGTACAAGACCAAAGACATCTCTGTGGTAACACGTGTCAAAATCAGGGCCGGACACTGATGTAACAGGAATAAACAGGAATAGGGGTTTCCAGTTGCCCTACCATGCTTCTGGGGTGGAGGAAGATCTCCGAGAGGGTCGGAAGCAGCCATGGAGTTACTACCCCTTTACATCTCTCATGTAGCTGGAGGATCTTCAAGTAGACGCTAGCATCACCCCACAGCCAAGAAAACTGTGACCTGAAACCTGGCCAACCAAATTTACAGTGTGTCCCTGAGTCACCCAAGCCTGTGTGCTCAGGGCAGAAATCATTGGTGGGAAAAGGGAGTGAGGGGGAAACAGGAGACTGAGGCCTAGGTTTGCACTTTATCACATACAGGCACGCACAAACACACAACTAACCCCTGCACACATGCATAAGAGACTAAGAGATGCAAAGACAGCATTGGCAATTAGAGGCACCAAAAGATGCTAAGGGATCCCAACGGCTCCAAATTCTTAGAGAGGCTGTGTAACCTCAGGAGTTGTCCATCACAGAGCAGCGCATGTGAGGAGCACAGTAACACCACAAGGACTGACACCTTTGGAGGGGACAGTGGGACAACATGGAGTTCATCTCTCCTGATGCAATGAGACCAACCAGACAAAGTAGTCTGGAACCATCCTCGGGGCAGTCTGGGAAACCATCTCAGGCTTAAAGAGAGCTGGTTCTCACTAGTGCAGTCCAACTGTAGCATAACTAATTCACCCAGGAAGTTACAAGCCTCAGGCTCCAGGACTCACAGATGGGGCTTGAAAGGCCACACCTGTGGCAGAGTTGGAGCATCCACTGTGACCTCAGGGGCCTGAAGGGATATCCCAATATTGAAGGCTGGGAATGACAAGCTGGCACCAGTCCCAGCAGGTTCTGCCACCTAGGCTGACAAAGGGGCCTCAGAAGAGGCTGCAGGGCCAGGCCTGCTTTCTCCAGAAGTGAAGGGTGATCAGGAAGAGGAAGTAATGGCTGGGGTTTTTTAGGTGACTCTGGGCCCAGAAGAGACTTCTGGCCAATCTTATGTGGGATTGCCATAGGCAAAGATGTGAACACTTCTCTTATTGTGACTGTCTAGGGCTCATCAGGAAAGTCTTGGGAGGACTAGTTTGTTCTGGGACTTCAAATAATTACTGGGGCCACTTGGGGCTCACTAAGGCCTGTTGAGAGCAGCTAGTCTGGCTCAGAAGGGGTCTATTGGCATCATTCTGCTGACTTGGGCCAAGAGTTCCTGCAGAGAAGCAGCACTAGCCTGAAAGGCAGCTGGTGGGACAACTGTGTGGTGAGAGTCTGAGGGGACAGGCATTGCTGGCATTGGGGTAGCAGACTGTGGGGGCTTGTCCTCCTATGTCATGGCAGCCCTACAGGGCTGTTCACAGAGACACAGTATAGCTCATCAACCCAAAGTTTGGCAATGGTGCCATAAGGTCAGTAGAGACCAGCAGAGTTGACAGGGGGTCAACAGGGACCGAAGTGGGCATTAACAATGCCATGGATTCTGGCACTTCAGGCACTGCCTGGAGCTTGGAAGCACCAAGAGTGGCATGGGAGGCTGACCTGCGTGAGCACTGCTTCTGGCTGAGCTGATCTGGGGCTGGAAACTGAAGCTGGGAAAGATGGTGCTGAGCAGGGCCCAGAAGTTGTTGTCAGTCTTGGAAGGGTTGTCTGAAGCTTAGTAGAATTTGATAGGGCCAAGCTCACGGACCCAGGGATGGCTGTTGGGGCTGGCAGGGCTGTCCGGGGGCTGGTAGGGGCCTCTGGGTTGAACAGACTGGCAAGGCTGTTGCTGCTGCTGCGGCTGGGCCTGGCACGTCTGGTGCCAGCTGCTTCCTGGGAGCAGCCAGCCTTCTATGGAGCACACATGTATGGAGAGCTTCCGCAGGATCTTCCACGTCTCTTCATCACAAGTGGGCTCAGCATCCTGCCTTGGACTGCCCACCTTCAGGGGCTGCCTGTTCTCACTCGTCTCCACAGGTGGGTAGTTTTCTGACTCTTGGGGTTTCTTCATGAGATGTTGATCCCATTTCTCCTTCTGCTCATCTGGCTTCAGAACCACATTCTTATCCAGGGCCTCTAGAGTGCTGAAGCCTTCAATAATCTCCTGCAGTTCCTGAGATTTGAACTGGCAGAGAAAGGCACATGGCAGATGTGTAATGCACTGAAGCAATTGCCCATTGAAACCCTGAGTTCGTTTCAATGATAGAGTGTTTATATTTCTGTTTTCCAAATGCTGAAAAACTGAAAACATCCATCTGCCAGATGTCATTTCTTTTGGTACTGCTAGGTTTAGGACCAGCCGATAACAGATTTTGATATTATATATCAAAAATAATAAAAAACACAGGGTATTTTTTATTTCTTTGTCTTGATGCCAAGTGATAGAAACTTTTTTCTTTAAACCTCACCCATATGAGACCAAATGTGAGTAATATATAGTGGATAATTATTGCTTCTGATAGCCTATTGCAATTGTATGAATAACAGAGTTAATTCTGATTTATCATGTACAAATTCTGCAGTCTCTATATGCAAAAATGACTCTTTCTGCATATAAAGAATCAGTCACTATGATAAAAGGTTCAAGAAAATTTAATAACACCATAAGGATATCATGAAATTTTGACTTTTGAAGTGATGTATTCAGACCTGGTTTGTTTCCTATAACTTATAACCTGCCATCCCCGTCTTGTTAGCGTCAGTATCAAAGGAGCTAAACCTGAAAGAGAGGTAACAGGCCATGAGCAGCACTTAGATTGAAATTAAAAGTTATATAATCATATGAGCTACCTGGAAAGAAGCCTAAAGTAAGCCCTGACATATAGAAAATAATTGTCTCTTTGATGTTAATGGGTGGCTGGCAGACCCGAAACAGTCAAATGGTAATAAACAAAAATATGTACATATAATAAAGAACATATATTACACACACACACACACACACATATATATATATCCAGAATATATTCCTTCATGGATAAAATATATGTTCAGTGTCCACAGGCAAAACAAGGGCATCAGATCCTCTAGAACTGGTAATATATATATATATATATATATATATATATGGTTGTGAGTGGCCCTAATAAGGCTGGGAATGTAACCCTGGTCCTTTACAAGAGCAGTTGTGTTCTAAACTGCTGAGCAATCTTTCCAGCTACAGAATGTCATTTTTCATCCTTTCAAATAAAGGACTGTGTCACTGTTCCTTACAGTTTTTTTTTTCCATTTCACTAGTTTAAACTTTGTTGATTTTTACTCTACTACTTTTTGCCTTGGTTTGCGACTGCTTTTGTATGGCCATTAAGTGTTTTATCATGTTGAGATATCCTGAGGTTTAAATCCATGAATTTATACCTGTAAATATCGCTCTAAACCTCACTGAGAATGTTTATTGACCATCCTCCCTGCCTGGTTTTCATTCAGAGAGTTTCTGTCAAGAGATGGGAAGAGGTGATAAGGAAGCTCATCCCTGTGACGAGAAGACCCTCAGAGTTCTCAACATGATCTTGAAGACAATTGCACAAAGTACGTTGGTAAGGTGAAGTGGCCTACCTTACAGTTTAACAGGGGCAGGAAGATCAGGTTCCAGGACAAGGGCTCCTCCCTTGTTTTACACACACACACACACACACACACACACACACACACACACACACACAAGTTGGAATTATATCTCTTAAACAGAGATGATGGTGTCACTGGATTACCCAGACATTATAGAACTGTGTCACAACTATATTTTGTACCAGCAACAAACGTGATGAAAATAACAAGGATTTTTGAAATTTGTATCCAAAACAATGCCACTGCTTCAAAAAACAGTCCTGCATTCTTGACAAAGTACTTATCCATTTTATTTATTATTTCAGCAATGTTTTTAACAAAAGACAAATAATATTTGTGCATATTTATGTCATGGGCAAGTCTATGCCCTGGGCATCCTTGGGCACCTGGCATCGTTCTTCCCTATGGCTTGAATGCTCCTGGCCTCATTCCTTTCATCCTTGGAGCATCTCCTGAGAGTTGTCTATGGCTTGAAAAACAAAGTACCCTGTCTACTTGTTTCTTTTGTTCTTTGAACCTAAGAGTCCAGTGCTCACAACCTCTCCATGGTTTCCCATCTTCCCTAAGTAAAAGTCTTGTGGCTTCACTTACATATGAAATAGGTCAGGCCTTCCAACTGTAGTGGATAAGTGTGAGTCTGCATTCGATTATTCATTACAGCTGGCTGTTTTCATATGCTTCTACTCAAAAGCTTGTTTTTGCTACATGCATCTTGTCCTTGTGACTATACACATAGGTGATCCTTCTAAACCATCAGATATAAATTGCCTCATGCTCTGAGCAAAGTTCTCTTGTTTGAGACATTGGTCCTCCTACATTACGGGCTCCTATTCTCTCAGGCACTATGGATAATACAGCACTAAACAAGTGTTTCTACATGGGATAAATAGAGGGGGTTTTTTTCAATTTTGTTTGTTTTTGTTGCTCATGGTTCTCCAGACATCACAGAGCACACCTGTTGACCTTGCTCAGTTACGATGGGTGGCTGGTGTTCTGACCAGGCATGGAAAGTCTTCTGAGGCCCATGTTATACTGCTGACAACCTGCATGCTGTGGTACCTTCTTCACAGGATTTCTAAGTTCCCTGAAGGACTTCACTTTGCTGGCGCAATTGTGGCACCACCAGACATCATGGAATGACAGAGCCAGAAGAGTCAGGACAATAGTGAGCTGAGACCTTCCTCACAGAAGACATGTCAGTCTGCAGACCTCAGGGGATCTGAGAAGGTGTCACACCACCCAGACACACAGTTTTCATCTGCAGAAAGAGAAGGAGTTTGCTCTTAGGGAAAACAAAACACTTATGGGAGGAAATACTGGGACAACTAGAGGAGCAGGGATTGGAGAAAAGATCATCCAGAGACTGCCTCACATGGGGACCCATCCCATATGCACCCAATAAACCCAAGCACTATGGCTGATGCCCAGCAGTGCTTGCTGGCAGGAATCTGATATACATTTCTCATACCCAGAACCATAGATACAGAGGAGGATGCTTGCAGCGAACCATTGGACTGAACATTGAGACCCCAATGAAGGAGCTAAAGAAAGGACTGAAGGAGCTGAAAGGGTCTGCAACCCCATGGGAAGAACCAAATTATTCACAAACCAAACCCACCAGAGCTCCCAGGGACTAGAACACCAACCAATGAGTGCACATGGCTCCAGGTGCATGTGCAGCAGAGAATTTCATTCTCTGGCATCAGTGGGAGAAGAGGCCTTGGGTCCAATGAAGACTTGTTTTCCCAGTGTAGGAGAATGCCAATATATTGATGGGGAGAGGGTGTTAGGACAGGGGCACCTTCATGGAGGTAATGGGAGGGGTGGGTGGATGAATCCGGGAAAAGGGTGTAACTTCTGAAATGTAAATACAGAGAATATCCTTTTTAAAAAGAAAATGAATTAATGATCTTCCCAGAACATCAACAAAAAAAATAATTGTAGGAAAGAGAAAGAATAATATCATTTAGTCCAGCAAACAGATCAGTGACTTGCTGCCACAGCTGGAGACAGTAATCTGTGCCCAAGGACAGATCCAGTGTAAAGACAGAACTGAGGTCAGCTAGTTAACCTCCACGATTACACAGTAAATAAATATGTTTCCTGTTGGGAGCCGAGGTCCAACTATGCCACACAATGATGTCCTCCCCCCATTCTCCCTGCATGACAGCAAGATGTCGGGAGCCCGAGCCCCACACAATGACCTCCTCACCTCATTCCCCCTATGTGAGAGTATGGACTTTCCCCAGGGCCCTGGTTTCTACACAAGAATTAACTATGCTCAGGAGTTCCTCAGTCCCAAGTGCTTGGTGCTTACACAAGATAAGTTACAACTGCAAAAATGACTGTGAATTCGGAGCTCTCTGCAATCGATGGTGCCCAGGTGTCTTGAGAAGTCAGTTAAGCCTTAAATCTTCCGGCTAACAACTGACAAGACACCTCCGCATGTCTGCTCACCCCACATTCCATCCCCTTGTATAAAAGAAAAAACCTGTGACAATTTAAAGAGACCTTGACAAGGTTCTGCTTGGTCTCGCTCTTCTTTCTCGCCCATTCCTACCCAGGGTAGGACCCCTCGATCCCACGAATAACTGGATCCTGCAGCATGGGACATTTTCCTTAAAAATCTGACATTGTTTAAAAAATAAAAGCCTGGGAGTAGAAGTGCCGTAAAACCTCTCCACCTACCTGTCACCATGGCTGCCTCCACGGCCCCTTTTAACTGACAGGCAGGATTCTGTTGTTGGCTAGATGGACTCGCCTTTGCACTGGCAGGCAGCAGCATACACTTCCCAGGCCTGTTAGAAAGCCATTTTTCAGAGTCTTCCAGACCCGCCATCTAAGGGGGGGCCTGGGTGCAGTCTGACGCCTGCCACAGAAGGGCTCCTGAGTGGTATTTGGGGAAGACAGTCTGGGCTCTTTTTCCTCTATAGCAGGATCTCCACCTCTGGCCTCCATGATAGATTTTCGAGGTGATCTCAATAGTGACTTCCTGTTATCCAGTGACTTAGCTGGAGTCACATTGTGGAGCTGTCTCCTGAAGTGCGGCTGAGGTGAGGTTGGTGGAACAGTTGTGTTGTTCTTTCCACTCGGCATGTTAGTGTCCTTACATTGGGCTTTCTCCACTAAGACAGGATGACCTAAAACACACTCTGGGGACCCCTTGCTCTTTGAGTTGGAAGAGCCAACTCTGGACAAGCCCATCGATGTCTGTCTGGAATAGAAGATGGTCAATGATGACCCTGATGACTCTGTGGAAGAGCTTTCATCCGAGGTGTCACTAATCTCTATCTCCCACCAGGTGATGCTCGGGAAGTGAGACTTGTGGACAAGCCGTGGGAAGATCCTGTGACCAAGAGTTGTCTTCTTGAAGTAGTTCAAGGTGGGTGGCATAGAGTGCCTCAGTATCATTCTTTTTCCCTTGTCAAGACTTTCTGATTCACTGGGCAAACTGAAGGTGGGAAGGGTAGGCACACTAGATCCCCTCCTCATAGCTGTTTGTTTCTTCGTGTTTCTCAACATTTGATCACACTGCCGGGGATGAGGTTTTTTGATGGACTTGTCTTCCTGGGATGTCCGTTGCTTGAGCATTAAGTACGTAGCCATAACCTTGTCAAACTTTTTCTCCCGCAAACTTTCCCTTATCTCTCCTTGCTTGTACCCCATGACACCCATGATGAGCATTATTGTAGGATCGGGTTGGATGTCCGTGTTCTCTCCCAAAGGACTGGGAGAAGCTTCATCCTCATGCTTTAGCCACTGACATCTAAAAATTTCATGGATTCTTGGCCTTTCTCCAGGGTTGACAGTTAACAATTTGGCTATCACATCCCAAAGCTCTGGTGACAGCCTGAAGTTCATAGAATACTTTCCCTCCAAGATCCTCTGCTTTATTGCTTCATAGGTATATCCTTGGAAAGGGAGGAACCCTGTCGCCATAAAGTACAGCACAACCCCCAAGCTCCAGACATCGACTGCTCGCCCATCGTACCCTTTATCCTCAAACAGTTCTGGGGCACAGTAAGGGAGGGTCCCACAGAATGTTGCTAACTTCTGGCCCTCAATGATCCTGGTGCTCAATCCAAAATCGCTAAGTTTGATGTTTCCTTTGCTGTCCACTAAAATGTTTTCTGGCTTTAAATCCCTGTGGACAATCCCTTTCTGGTGAATATACTGGAGAGCCCATGCTATCTGTTTAAAGAGCCTGTGGCACTCCTCCTCTGGGAGGTAGCCACTCTCCACAATTCGGCTGCGAAGCTCTCCTCCCACAGCGTGCTCCAGAACGATGAAAATGTTGTCGGCGGTGTCGATTATGTGTAAAAGTTTAATAATATGGGGATGATCGAGGGATTTCATGATTTCGATTTCAGATCGGACCATGGGGGCGTTGCTGCTTTCAGGCAGAATCTTTACAGCTACCTTTGTCTGGGTGAGGCGATGCCTAGCCAATTTTACTTCACCAACTGAGCCTAGGCCAAGGGTTGTTAATACTTGGTAATGATCTGTAAAGGCGTCTTCCTCAAAGGGGTTGTCCCTTACAGTCTGACACAGGTGCCATCTCTTCATCTTGTTGATAGCATTGGTCACTGTCTATACCAGCTAGTGATGCAAGATAAAAGTGAATTAAAAGTGAGTCTATGGGAAACATTTATAGTCTTAAATTCCTGCACTATAAAAACAAACGAACAAACACACATACATGTGGTGCAAATAGTCTTATGATGCATGTCAAGCTCATAGAATTTTAAGAACAAGCTAAATCCAAAAGAATTAGATTCAAGTTCAGAATATGAATTGGTGAACGGGCGAATAAAATAATACAAACACCAATGTAACTCTCTTTGTTTGGAATTAATAGTTGTGTATAGGTGCCATGACCAATGCAAATCTTATGAAGGACAACATTTATTTGGGGCTGGCTTATGGGTTCAGGAGTTCAGTCCACTATCACCAATGTAAGAATAGAGCAGCCTTTAGGTATACATAAAGCAGTAAGAGCTGAGAGTCCTATATCTTGATCAGAATGCTTCTAAGAAAAGACCAGCTCTTCCATGGAGCTAGGAGTAGGACCTCCAAATGTATTCCATCAGTGTCACAGTTCGTCCAACAAGGTGACACCTGTTGATAGTGCCACTCCCTGGACCAAGCTTATTCAAACCACTCCAGTAGCATAGACAGGTTTATTTTAAGAATAAATATAACTGGTCAGGATGAGGAGGTGTTGGTCCGTGCTGGGTTTGTCCCTGCCCAAGGCTGTGGAGGCACCAGCGACTCAAGTCTTAGGGGTTCCTCCCTGGGAAGTGGCAGCCACGGCTAGGTCAGCCAATCCAATGCCAGCTGTGCAGCCCCGGATGCTGCTTCCCCATATACCCCAGTTCCCTAGGCCACCCACTGCCCATGGCACAGCCGGGCCCTGCTCCTCAGCTTGACGTTTCTCTTCAGTAGTGGGTAGCAGAATTGGAAAAAAAATAATGCAGAATTTTTGCGTGCACAGCAGCAAGTTGTGCAAGAAATTAATCAAAAGAGAGCAAAATGTAAGGAGCTTTCCTTGCCTGCTTTCTCCAACACGGATGCTGGAACATATTTCCTGACATGAAAGCAACTACCCAATAGTGATTGAAATTATGTTTTCTGTTCATTCAAACTGGGAGAGAGAAGTTTCTTTTTTCTGTCGTCTAGGGCTCATCAGTAGCAGTGTTGAGCTAGCAGAGAAGTGTGGTATGACTATTTTATATTAAAATATAAAGCATAAGTTTTAAAAATGTTCCAGGGAAATGGAAAAAACTAGAAGAATCTGATAAACCTCTGTACACACATTAAACTACTAACTAAGGAGAGAAAACATCTAAAGTGAAAGATTTAAAGAGCCAGAGGCCATCGATGACAAGGAGAAACAGTGCTTTCTGGACACAGAAAGGCACTTGCACATATGAACTCACAGAATTATGACCTGCTCAGGCTCAAGTCAGTCAAAATCTCAGCATGAAGTGGGGAGGTGCACAAGAAATCACACACCTAGCAAAGGAGCTCTTCAAAACTGATAGCTGGGAGGGAGATACCGATTTGAAGAGTGTGGCCCTTGATAAGGTCGGCAGAACACTCTTCCATGGAAGGCCACATATCTAAGAATATGGGGACAAAAGAAATGGGACTTGATGGCCAGAAACAAAACAAAACAAAAGACGAAATCCCAAATGGTAGGGAAAACCATGTGGAGGATCCTGGAGGAGTTAGAAGAAAAGATAAATATGACCAAAAATAGCACATAAAATTCTCAAAGAGCTGATTCCATACCAAAAAGCAACAAAACTGAAGTAGAAATTTAAAAGAATCTTATCAGCAATAACAATCAAAAGACCAGACCAGACACTCATTGGAGATTTCTATCAAATCTTTAGAGAAAAGTCCCACCATTGCTTTTCAAACTATTCTGTTAAAACAGAAAGAGGAGGAAGAAAAGCCCAGATTCATCCTGTGAGCCTGTACTATGCAGATACTGAAGCCTTGTGAGTACAGTAACAAAAGAAGAGCATTATAAACACCTGTGAACACGGACACACTTCTTAGTCACGGTGCTTAATACTTAACCTGGAATTCAACAGTGCTTAAAGGGACCAAACTTCCCCACCAAGATGGGTTCATCCTGTCAGTCACACCCAGGCTGCAACACCCACCAACTGGTTGACAGCAATGCAGAGGGACAGAGGGACAACAGTCACAGGCTCAGCTGAAGAGTAACATTGTAACTTAAAAAGAAGAACATGGGGCTGGAAATCACCCTGTTGTCTTTGACAAGTCCCAGAAAGATGTTGACTGACTCTCAAGTGCTGAAGCAAAGGTAGGGGAAGGGGCCTGTAGTAAAAGGAATTGATTAGGAATGTGAAGGAGAAAGAAGGGGTGGGGAATACAGGTTTACCAAGTAGGTGATTATTTTCAAAGTACATTATGTGCATATATAGAAATGTCTTACATTGTATGCTTAATGTTTATTAACGAAACCTGTTCAAAGTAAGTGAAAGGCAATGAAAATGAGTAGGTAGAAAAGGACAATTTGAAGATAGTTTATGAAGAAATTAAACTATGTAAAAATGAAAAGGTAAAGTCAAAGACAAACTAAGGCATGTAAAATGTAAAACTAAAACCTGCAAACCTCAAGCAGTAACTGATTAAAGTTACTCACCGTGTCAAAGTCCAAGTGGTTCACCAGAGTCCAAAACGTTACCAGAATCCAAGTCCAAAATGTTACCAGAATCCGAGTCCAAAACGTTACCAGAATCCAAGTCCAAAATGTTACCAGAATCCGAGTCCAAAACGTTACCAGAATCCAAGTCCAAAATGTTACCAGAATCCGAGTCCAAACCTTTACCAGAATCCAAGTCCAAACCTTCACCAGAATCCGAGTCCAAAATTTTTACCAGAGTCCAAGTCTCACCAGTAACCACCAAACCTCTCTCCAAACCAGAAGGACAGTAACCAGCCCTGGACAGTACATTATATAGGTGGGTGTCTATTGTTTATCACAGTCCTTCTTTGTGATGTCAGAGTAAGACAGGGACCAATGAGGGATGGGCACACTCCTGCCCCAAAGGACTGTATTAGCTACTCTGCAGTTACTGCTACCAAGTGCCCAATCAGAAGCAGCATAATGGTTCATTTTGGCTCACACTTTGAGGAAACAGGGAACCCACGATGAACAGTGTTAGCATGTGGCTATACACATTGTACTTCTGGTCACCCCATGTCTAATGCCAGGTCATAAAACTGCTTCCTAGAGCTACAGCCCACCTCCAAAACCTAGTCTCCAGCTTCCCATGACAGCATCACCAGCTAGAGACCACGTTTTCAGACCCATATACAAGTCCATGTGTCTATAGGGGAGTTTTTAAATGCAAACCACAGCAAGGACTATCTCCACTTAAACAGTAATCGGGGTAATTTTAATAAAGGCCCCCAAAGCTTTAACTGGGGATAGACTCATATTTACCAGTAAGAAAGTGAACCCAAATAATGCTCCAATGTCCTTTGTGAATCCTTTGTGACTAGGACTGAAAATACTGTGCTAACCACTGACTGTTACAAACATCATATCTATGTTCAAAGTAGTCATTCCTCTCTATATACTTTGTGTCTAAAGTATGCCCCTCACTGTCACAGTCCTACTGTCACAAAATATCTTTCTTCAAACACCCTAGAACACATTACTAAAGTGTATGTGACTGAGAGGAAGGGAACTTGGTCATAGCTTCCCTGAAAGAATCTTCGATTTTCCTTCAGGGACCTAGAAGCCAAGGAGACAGAAGGCAGACATCTTCAAGATGATCAGGAAAGAGTAATGTCAGCTAGACTCCTACAGACTGGAAAAGCTGTTGGCATGGGAGATAGCGACTCTTCAAATGTGAAAGTCTCATCCTGATCTATAACAAATTGCCTTAGACTGGGAAATTTATAAACAACTGAAATTGATTTCTTGTACTTCTGGAGATAGGTAAGTTAAGAACTGATGTTCAGGAGTTTTGATGGGTATTAACGGCCAGGATGCCTAGAGTACCTGAGGGCTGCTTGCTTGATAACTTTCTTTGCAACCTGCAAAGATGTATGATCCTGACTGCTGGTCCTGGGATAAGACAATCATTGTTGACATCGTTTTTCAGGGACAAACAGTGGCTTCAGTCACCAGATGTCAGTCAGGATCTTTGGGTTTTACCTGTACTCTTAGTAGGACAGGTTTGAAGTCTAACACTGGGCCGGGTAATTTTGAGAGTGGGATGCTATGTGGGCAAACACATGGTGGTTTGAATATTCTCTGTGCTAAAGAGACTCCTCTTAACCAGGGTGGCAGCACACAGCTGCCTGGGCTTAGGCTGGGCTTCCCACAACTCTTCCATAGAGTAGTCCAATATTTGCCTGTGAGTATCTGCATCTGTGTCAGTCAGGTAATGGTTGAGCCCCTCAGAGGACAGCTATGTCAGGCCGGTGTCTGCAAGAAGTCCATGGCATCTGAAATTGTGTCAGAGTTTGATGTCAGGCCCTTTCCTATAGGAAACACATTCTATCATGATGGTGAACTGTCTGGGTTAGCACCATGCAGGCCCCAAATACGACTGAAGATTCAACGTAGATTTGGATGGACACATTTTCCAACATCAGGCTCCATAAACTCGAGTGGTTACTATTAGATAAGCTCTGACTGAGGAAAGTCATTACAGTTCCACTGACAAATATCAGGCATGATCTCATAGACAAATTAGGAAGGCCTTATTTAAGCTTTCAGGATGTGGGGCTTTAAGGGATGAGGTAATAAAAGGTAACATGAACAAGTTTAGAGAAGGACTAGCTAAAAGAAAAAGAGAACAAAACCAAAGGTCGTCCAAATCTTGGTTTAACTCCTCCCCTTCGCTCACTACCTTGATCTCTACCCTACTAGGACAAGGAGGATCTGGTGAGTCAAACCTGTAATTACTGTGAGAAAGGAACAATCAGAGCCAGATGCGGATGTGCCAGAGGACCACAATGCTAGGAATTTTCTGACATACCCCCCAAATGGGTATGCACTAGATAAAGCTGTGGCCAGATAGCAGTACCACTCCTCCAGGGGGCTCCAACTGTGTGAAAGGTCAACACTGACCGCCAATGGAAAGTACCTGACTCAGACTGTGTTAAGCCTACCTCGCAAAGATGTATAAAAGGTGTGCATTTTGGGAACTCTGGTCATCACTGTCCCGATTACAGGATGTCCCCAGTATACTGGAATCAATTAAAACTCTTGCCTATTGCATTGTTCTTTGTCTCTGTGGGTGTGGATGTCTCAGACATTGAGCTCATTGGGCACAAGGACATGCCAGTTCCTAAAGTTGTCATTCTTAGATGAAAGAGCTCAAGGAGCAGGGTAAAATATTTATCTGAAAACATTGATACGAATGTATTGATGAATAATAGACACTTTAGGCAGACACACAGCAGGTAAACTCTGAGAGATAGTATCTTGCCTTAGCGTGAATGGGGTCCATTTTTATAGTCATTAGGAAATATTGTCTGGCCTTGTCTCCTGGGACATTTGTTTGGCTTGTTATTTGTATAGTTAGGAGGACAGACAACTACATTTTCTGACTTGGTTGGCTTCCTTTTCTGAAACTGACCATTGGGTAAGGCACCCAGGGCTATTTATTGCAGGTCCGCCATGCTTGTAAACAGCGTCGTAAACATGGTCAGGCTTCAGGCAACGAGGAGCTGACACCAGAGTGGGAGATTTTGCCCTTTATGTGGGGCTCTTTTATTTGGTCCTCCCTCTCTACAAAGAATACAGCTTTGATTTTCTTTATGATCTAAACCAATACGGTATCAATACGGGAGCAAGGGTCCGGAGCGAGGCTTTTAAGTCTTGGAAGCCACACTGCTACAGATTTGCATGACTAACACCTTTATAGATTCAATGGAAGGCCCGTGGGAACCACTGCAAGTGACATTGTACTCAAGATACTGGGCATGCGTCCCTGTGCCAGAGATGATCACTTTGATTAATGGACGCCTTCTCCCTGCAGGCTAAGATACCCTTGAGATAGTTTGTCTATTGAATGTCCCCCAAAGGCACTATTGCAGAGTTATTGACACTTCCTGACATAAGTTTCTTGGGAAGAACTTAGGCACATTTGATGGTTTTTTATTCCTGTGGCAAAATGCTTGATAGAGGGTGTTGGGATTCTGTAAACCCCACCCCTCAATTACCTGGCAGTAGCCAGGTATGCTCCGCCCCAGTGACCTGACACTATAAAAGGGGCTGCTTGCCCCCTCCTCTCTCTTGGCCTCTCTTGCCTCCTGGCTCTCTTGTTCTCCCATCCCTATCCATCCTCTTCTCCTTCCCTTCCCCCCTCTCTCTCCACATGCTCATGACCGGCCTCTACTCCTCTCCCCCTCTCTCTCTGCCTCTACCACCCTCTTAACTCTCCCATGACCTGAATAAACTCTATTCTGTACTATACCATTGTGTGGCTGGTTCCTCAGGGGAAAGGATTCTCAACATGGACCTCCACCCCCCCCCCAGAGTCATCCCCTTTACCCCCAGGCCTTGCTGCACCTCCATGGGCCATATGCCCCCCACTCTCTTCATCCTTTCCCTAACATTGGTGCCAAAACCCGGGACGTCATCTTTTCACAACATTGGTGCCCTGTGACTTTTCCTTTCGTTGGTGCCCCGTCATCTTTTCCTTACAGAGGGAATTGGGGGGGGGGGTACTTTTGCTCAGAAATAAAGTCTGCTACAATAGGAAAGGCAGAGCTGCGGTAGAAATTGGTAAATGGTAAAGTCCCTTACATGTCAGTGGCCTCGGAAGCAGTGAGCACTTCTTGGGCTGAGGTATGAACACAGGTTCCACCCCCTATGACCCACTACCTTCAGCAAGGCTCCCAAATCCTATAGGCCCAACAACCTCCCAAAAGAGTGCCACCAACTGGAGACCAAGTGTTCACATAGCTTGTGAGAGACTCCTTACCACCAAACCAAACCATAACATCAGGTCACTAGCATCAGGTGCTCTTGGGTAAGGTATTGGGACCTCAATTGTCCTTGCTTGTTTCTCTGTTGTGTGAGTTTTTTATCTTCTGAACTGTGATCCAAAATGTGCAGTGAGAGTATGCCTCTCTCTGCCCCCATCAGCTAGCCTGCCTCATGTCTCCTCTATTATACAACGATACTACATAACGTTTTTAAAGTGGAAGATCATGCCTCTGGTAGCTAGATCTAAAGGTAGCAGCATTTACTGACACAAAGATATGTGTCTGCCTCTCATATCCTTGGTTTCCCTGTGGCTCTCTCTGCTTCCCATTTTTTATCCAAATCCACAGTCTTTCCTTAACTTCCCAATGTGACAGACACAGATGGGGATATCTGGCAGTTCTCAGAAGTAATCACCTTCTACAGTACTCACAGACACATATGCTGCCTTGAAGACAGAGGACTCAAGATGTGCGTGTACACTTCCAGTCTCCATCTGAGCCCGGAGCTAAGGCTAACCCACAGCCCTCTCTGCACCCAAATTCTGCCTGGACAGAGCTGGTCTCCCATGAGTGCTCTCACTCCTAAGATCACAGGCTCAAATAACCACAGGAGGGACTATCTGAGACCAGCTCGGTCAAACAACAGGTCCCTTAGGGCAGGATTGAGGATTGAAAGAAAAAAAGAGGCAGTTAGTCAAAACTGTAATATGACTTCAGCCAGTCTTGCGGATGAAGCAAAGCCTTCTTTATCCAGTCCTCTTTTAAGCCACTTTAATTACATGCAGAAAGGTAACGTCAGTTCTGAGTCAGGGAACAAGCAAGTTAACAATCAAAAATTCTGTAAACATCTTTCTGGAGGCCAGGTGTGAAGATCAGGGACAAGAGGGGATCTCAAGAGACAAAGAGACTGCCACACCTACATCTGCTGAGCCTGCCCTGAGCTACAAGTGTAAATGTCCTGCCCTGAACTAGAACTCTAAGTGTTCTGCCCTGAGCTTCAAATACAAATGTTCTTAATTCGGGGGCCAGTTTCCTGAGTATAGAACCAGAGTCAGATTCCTGCCTTGACCAGGTTCCGATTGTCCTGGTGACACAAAAAATTCCCACTGCCAACAGTCCAGTGGCACCAAAATTGCTCTCCACAAGGGACAAGCTCCAGTCACAGACAACAAGACCTACTAACACCAGAAATAACCAGATGGTGAGAGGTAAGCACAAGAATCTAAGCAACAGAAACCAAAGCTACTTGGCATCATCAGATCCAGTTCTCCCACTATAGCAAGTCCTGGATACTCCATCACACCGGAAAAGCAAGATTTAGGTTTAAAATAATATTTTAAGAAGGACACTGTCTTAGTTAGGGTTTTATTGCTGTGAACAGACACCATGACCAAGGCAAGTCTTATAAATAACAACATTTAATTGAGGCAAGCTTACAGGTTCAGAGGTTGAGTCTATTATCATCAAGGTGGGAACATGGCAGCATCCAGGCAGGCATGGTACAGGAAGAGCTGAGAGTTCTAGATCTTCATCCAAAGGAAGCCAGGAGCAGACTAAGTTTCCTCAGGCAGCTAGAAGGAGTGTCTCCAAGCCCAGCCCCAGAATGACACACTTCCTCCAACAAGGCCACACCTTCTAATAGTGCCACTTTCTGGGCCAAGCATATGCAAACCATCACAGACATAAATAATTCCCAAAAGAAATACAAGAGAGGGGACAACATTTGAAATGTAATAAAATGTATCCAATAAAATCAGTAAAAAAGAAAGAGAGAGAAAAAGAAAGGAAGACAGGAAAACACAGGTAAACAAGTAGAAGCCCTTAAAGAGGAAACACAAAGATCCCTTAAAGAATACAGAAAAACACAACCAAACAGATGATGGAATTGAACAAAACCATCCAGGATCTAAACATAGAAATAGAAACAATAAAGAAATCACAAAGACAGACTGTTTCCAAAATGGCGGCAGCAATGAATGTGGATACCCCCAGCAACACCGACAGCAGCGCAGGCAAGAAGCGTTTTGAAGTTAAAAGGTGAAATGCAGTAGCCCTCTGGGCCTGGGATACTGTGGTTGATAACTGTGCCATCTGCAGGAACCACATTATGGATCTTTGTATTGAATGTCGGGCCAACCAGGCATCAGCTCCTTCCGAAGAGTGTACGGTTGCATGGGGAGTCTGCAACCATGCTTTCCATTTCCACTGCATCTCTCGATGGCTCAAAACGAGGCAGGTGTGTCCATTGGACAACAGAAAGAGGGAATTCCAAAAGTATGGGCATTAGAAAAGACTCTCCCGTAAAGCTTACCCATTTGTTACTCTTTTAGTGACTTCCTGTTAATTATAAATTAGCTAGAACCATGGTTCTTTTTCTTTCCTTTGTCTTTGGAGTTTGGTGTTCCCACAACCATGTTGTATTTTGTGTCAAATAAAGCCTTTAAGTTGGAGATGATTGCTATTTCATGTATGTGAAAAGAGTGATCTGAGAAGGAGCCTCTTCAGAGCCAGGAAACCAGCCTCAAAAAGTGTACTGTTCTTGACAAGAACACACTTGTCCTGTGGGTTCATCTTCACAAGGTCAAAAGGAACCTGTTAAAAGTCTGCAAGTGTGGCTCACTGGCACCTGGAAACGCCCCAGGCTCTGTCTTCCTTCTGAGATAGCACCAGGCAGGAGTGAAGAAGGACTTGGCAGCCTTGGACCAGCCAGGTCTGCTCTGGGCTTTGAACTCTCAAGAAAGAGAGTCTAAGAACCAGTGAATGGCATCAAGTGGGCACAGAAAGGCTTTGTCAGCTCCAAACACTACAGGGTTGGTGCTGATTGTGGAAGACATGTTGCAATCTCTAGAACAAAACTTGACCAAAAGGAAAAAAAAAAATCCTACTATGTAATCTTGGCTGTCAATAGAATGATCTTAAAGCAACTTGAAAACTGAGGTTTGGACAGTTTGAGTATAAGCCTATAATCCCAGGTACTTGGGAATTAGGTAGAAGGATCAATCCTTTGAGTCCAGGAGATCTTGTTTCTAAAACAGGAGTTCTAGTTTGGGGTCTAGGGGGCGCTGCAGCTCAGCTATAAGGCCATGAGTTTAATTGCTGGCATAAATGTAAAACAAAAGGGTGAAATTGAATTAACAAGAGCTCAAGTTTCCTTTAAACGTGCTGACCAGGGAAGGAGCGGCCATCCTGATGCTGGTTCCGTGGCTATAGTCTACTGAGACTCCATTTCTGTTGTGAGTTTCATGTAGTTAACAATCCTACAAAGGTTCTGAAATCCTTCAGGGGAGTTTTCCTTTCTCCGGTGCCATTCCAGGTGAAAGCGATGGCCAGATAAAGCAGGTCTGAGACTCCCAATTGTCTTCTGTTGTCAAGCAAAAAAAGATTGCAAAAATGTGAAACAATGCTGTCATTATTCTTGTTGTCAAAAGTTAATTTTAATAAAAATAAGTATGTTGATGGCAAAAAAAGAAATCACAAAGAGAGACAACCCTGAAGATAAAAAAAAACCTCAGAAAGAGATCAGGAGTCATATATGCAAGCATCACCAACAGCAGACAAGAGATGAAAGACAGAATCTCCAGGACAGAAGGTACTATAGAAAACATTGGCACAATAAAAAAAATGAAAAAAACAAAAATCTCCTAACCCAAAACATCCAAGAAATCCAGGACACAATGAGACCAAAACTAAGGATAACAGGTATAGAAGAGAGCAAAGATTCAAAACTTAAAGGGCCAGTAATTATCTTCAACAAAATTATACAAGAAAACTTCCCTAACCTAAAGAAAGAGATGCCTGTGAACCTACAAGAAGTCTACAGAACTTCAAATAGATTGGACAGGAAAAGAAATTAATCTCATCACAAAATGGTCAAAACACCAAATGCACAAACTAAAGAAAGAATATTAAAAGCAGTAAAGGGAAAAGGTCAAGTAACATATAAAGGCAGACTGATCAAAATTACACAAGACTTCCCAACAGAGACTATGAAAGCTAGAAGATCCTGGACAGATGTCATACAGACCCTAAGAGAACATAACTCCAGCCCAGGCTACTATACCCAGCAAAACTCTCAGTTAAAATAGATGGAGAAACCAAGATATTCCATGACAAAAACCAATGTACATAGTATCTTTCCACAATTTCAGCCATACAAAGGAAAATAAATGGAAAACTAAAACACAAGGAAAGAAATGACACCTAGGAAAAGCAAGAAAGTAATCTTCTTTCAACAAACCCAAAATAAGATAGCCACACAAGCAGAATTCCACCTCTACAAATAAAAATAACAGCAACAATCACTTTTCCTTAATATTTCTTAACATTGATGGACTCAATTTCCCAATAAAAAGACATAGAATAACAGGCTGGATACTTAAAGAGGACCCAACATTTTGCTGCATACAGGAAACACACCTCATCTCAGTGACAAAGACAAACATTATCTAAGAGTAAAAGGCTAGAAAACAATTTCCCAAGCAAACGGTCCCAAGAAACAAGCTGGAGTAGCTATTCTAATATCAAATAAAATTTACTTTCAAGCAAGAGTCATCAAAAAAGATAAGGAAAGACACTTTTTACTCATCAAAGGAAAAATCTACCAAAACAAACTCTCAATCATGAACGTCTATGCTCCAAATACAAGGGAACCCTCATTCATTAAAGAAACTATACTAAAGCTCAAAGCATATATTGCACCACACATAATAATAGTAGGAGACTTCAACACCCTACTCTCTTCAACTGACAGATAAGAAAATAGAAACTGAATAGAGACACAGTGAAACTAACAGAAGTTATGAACTGAATGGATTTAACAGATATCTATAGAATATTTCATCCTAAACAAAAGAATATACCTTCTTCTCAGCACCTCGTGGTACCTTCTCCAAAACTGACCATATAATGGGTCACAAAATAAGCCTCAAAAGATACAAGAATATCAAAATAATCCTATGCATCCTATCATATAACCACGAAATAAGTCTGGTCTTCTATAAAAACAAAAAACAACAGAAAGCCCACATACACATGAAAGCTGAATCTCTCTACTCAACAACAACTTGGTCAAAGAAGAGAGAGAGGAAGGAAGAGAGAGAGGAAGAAAGAGAGAGAGAGAGAGAGAGAGAGAGAGAGAGAGAGAGAGAGAGAGAGAGAGAGAAGAACAGAGAAGAGAAGAAAGGGAAAACTTTTAGTGAAAATGAAGGCACAACATATCCAAACTTATGGGACAAAATGAAGGCAGAACTAACTAAGAGAAAAACTCATAGCTCTGAGTGCCTCCAAAAACAAACTGGAGAGAACATACGCTAGCTGCTTGACAGCACACCTGAAAGCTCTAGAACAAAAAGAAGCAAATACACCCAAGAGAAGTAGACGGCAAGAAATAATCAAACTCAGGGCTAAAATCAACCATGTAAAAACAAAAAGAGCTACATAGAATCAACAAAATCAGGAGCTGGCTCTTTGACAAAATCAGCAAGATAGATAAACCCTTAGCCAGACAAACCAGAGGGCACAGAGACAGTATCTAAATTAACAAAATCAGAAATAAAAAGGGAAACATAACAACAGAAACTAAGGAAATCAAAAAATTATCAGATCCTACTACAAAACCCTATACTCAACAGAACTGGAAAATCTGCATGAAATGGACAATCTTCTACACAGATACCAGGTACCCAAGTCAAATCAACCAGATAAACCATCTAAACAGTCCCATAACCCCTAAAGAAATAGAAGCTGTCACTAAGTCTCCCAACCAAAAAGAGCCTCAGACCAGATAGGTTTAGTGCAGAATTCTATCAGACATTCAAGAAGACCTAAATGCCAATAGTCTTCAAACTATTCCACAAAATAAAAACAGAAGAAACACTGTCCAATTCATTTTTTGAAGCCACAATTACCCTTATACTTAAACCACAGAAAGACCCTACAAAGAAAGAGAACTTCAGTCCAATTTCCCTTATAAATATCTGTGCAAAAATACTCAATAAAAATTCTCACAAATCAAATTAAAGAACCCATCAAAAAGATCATTCACCATGATCAAGTAGGCCTCATCCCAGGAATCCAGGGATGGTTCAATATGCAGAAATCCATTAATGTAATTCACGATATAAAAAGCTCAGAGGGGGGAAAAAACACATGATCATCTCATTAGACGCTGAGAAAAAAAATTGACAGAATTCAACACTCAACACTCAACACTCCTGCATGATAAAAGTCTTGGAACAATCAGGAGTTCAAGTCCCATACCTAAACATACTAAAAGCAATATACAGCAAACTGGTAGCCAAAATCAAACTAAATAAATGGTGAGAAACTTGAAGCAATCCCATTAAAATCAGGGACTAGACAAGGATGCCCAATCTCTCCCTACCTGTTCAATATAGTACTCGAAGTCCTAGCCAGAGAAATTAGACAGCAAAAAGAAGTCATAGGGATACAAACTGGAAAAGAAGAAGTCAAAATATCATATGATGATAGTATATTTAAGTGATCCCAAAAATTTCACCAGAGAACTACTATAGCTGATAAACAACTTCAGGAAAGTGGCTGAATATGAAATTAACTCAATGGTGCTAGAGAGATGGTTCAGTGGTTAAGAGCACTGACTGCTCTTCCAGAGACCCTGAGTTCAAATCCCAGTAACCACATGGTGGCTCACAACCATCTGTAATAGGATCTGATGCCCTCTTCTGGTGTGTCTGAAGACAGACAGCTACAATGTACATATATATACATATATATATGTATAATAAATCTAAAAAAAATTAAATTAAATTAACTCAAAAAAATCAGTAGCTTTTCTGTACTCAAAGGATAAACAGGCTTAGAAAGAAATTAGAGAAACAACACCCATCACAATAATATAAAATGGTCTGAATCTAACCAAGGAAGTGAAAGATCTGTATAATGAGAACTTCATGTCTCTGAAGAAAGAAATCAAAAATCTCAGAAGATGGAAAGATCTCCCATGCTCGTGGATTGGTAGGATTAATATAATAAAAATGACCATCTTGCCAAAAACCAATCTACAGATTCAATGCAACCCCCATCAAAATTCCAACTCAATTCTTCATAGAGTTAGAAAGAGCAATTTGCAAATTCATTTGGAATAACAAAAAAACCCAGGATATCAAAAACTATTCTCAACAATAAAAGAAATTCTGCGGTGATCGCCTTCCTTGACTTCAAGCTATATTACAGAGCTATTGTGGTAAAAACTGCATGGTATTGGTACAGAGACAGGCAGGTAGATCGATGGAATAGAATTGAAAACCCAGAAATGAACCCACACACCTGTGGCCACTTGATATATGACAAAGGAGCTAAAACCATCCAGTGGAAAAAAAGAAAGCATTTTGACAGATGGTGTTGGTGCAACTGGTGGTCAGCATGTAGAAAGATGCAAGTTGATCCATTCTTATCTCCTGTACAAAGCTCAAGTTCAAGTGGATCAAGGACCTCCACATAAAACCAGATGCACTGAACCTAAAGAGAAAATGGGGAAGAGCTTAGAACACAAAGGCATGGAGGAAATTTTCCTGAACAGATCACCAGTGGCTTATTTCTAAGATCAACAATGGACAAATGGGACCTCATAAAAGTGCAAAGCTTCTGTAAGGCCCAGAACACTGTCAATAGGACAAAATGGCAACCAATAGATTGGGAAAAGATCTTTACCAATCCTACATCCAATAGAGGGATTTAATATTTAATATATACAAAGAACTCAAGAAGTGAGACTCCAGGGAACCAAATAACCATATTAAAAATGGAGCACACTGACAAATAGTTTCCTGTTAGTGAGTACATACCATGCATATCCTTTGTGTCTGAGTTACCTCATTCAGGATGATATTTTCTAGTTCCATTCATTTGCCTGCAAAACTCAGGATGTCCTCTTTCTTAATGGCTGAGTACTATTCCATTGTGTTAATGAACCAAATTTCTGCATCCATTCTTCTGTTGTGGGACATCTGGGTTGTTTCCAGCTTCTGGCTATCACAAACAAGGCTGCTATGAACATAGTGGAACACATGTCCCTGTGGCATGGCAGAGCATCTTTTGGGTATATTTCCAAGAGTGGTATTGCTGGGTCTTTAAGTAAATCTATTTCCAATTTTCTTAGGAACCTCCAAATTGATTTCCAGAGTGGTTGTACCAGTTTGTAATCCGATCAACAATGGAGGAGTGTTCTTCTTTCTCCACATCCTCTCCAACATGTGTTGTCACCTGAGGTTTTGATCCTAGCCATTCTGATTGGTGTAAGGTGGAATCTCAGGGTCATTTTGATTTGCATTTCTCTGATCACTAAGGACTTTAAACATTTCTTTGGGTGCTTCTCAGCCCTGCAAGATTCCTCTATAGTGAATTCTCAGTTTAGTTCTACACCCCATTTTTTATTGGGTTGTTTGATTTTTTGGTGGTTAGTTTCTTGAGTTCTTTATATATTTTGGATATTAGTCCTCTATTGGATGTGGGATTAGTGAAGATTTTTTTCCCAGTCTGTAGGTTGCTGATTTGTCTATTGACTATGTCCTTTGCCTTACAAAAGCTTTCCAGTTTCATGAGGCCCCATTTATCAATTCTTGATCTTTGAGTGTGAGCCATTGGAGTTCTGTTTAGGAAATTTCCCCTGTGCCAATGAGTTCAAAGCTCTTTTCCACTTTCTCTTTTATTATATTGAGTATATCTGGTTTTATGTCGAGTTCCTTGATCCACTTGAACTTGACCTTTGGGTAAAGTGACAAATATGGGTCTATTTCCATTTTTGTACATACAGAGAGCCAGTTTCATGCGGCCAGAGACCTGGGAGGTAAGAGACTCTCAGAAATCAAAGGAGAGGACCCTAGATGAAATGCCCTACAGTGGGGAGAGGGAACTTGTAGAAGCCACCTCCAGAAAAAAGACAAGGCATGGTGTTGCCATCCCACAGTCAGAATTCTGACCCATAACTGTTCCTGTGTGAAAGAACTACAGGGATGGAATTGGAGAAGGGCCTGGGGAAAAGAATGTTCAGCGACAGGCCCAGCGGGGGATCTAGCTCAAGGGGAGTGCCCAAGGCCTGACACCATCACTGAGGCTATAGAGCACTCACAGAAAGGGACCTATCATGACTGCCCCCCCCAAAGACCCAACAAACAGCTGAAAGAGTCAGATGCAGATATTTGTATCCAACCAATCAACAGAAGTTGCTGAACCCTGTGGTTGAATTAGGGAAAAGCTGGAGGAAACTGAGGAGGAGAGCAACCCTGTAAGCAGATCAGCAGTCTCAATTAACCTGGACCCCCAAGATCTCTCAGACACTGGATCACCAACCAGGCAGCATATACCAGCTGATATGAGGTCCCCAACACATATACAGCAGAGGAATACCGGGTCAGGTTTCAGTCAGAGAAGATACACCTAACCCTCAAGAGACTGAAGACCCCAGGTCTGGTGGGGTGGGTAGGATGTGGCCATCCTCATGGAGGTGGGGCTGGGTGTGGGGTGAGGGATGGGATGTGAACAGTCAGAGGGTGAACCTGGAGGGGAGTAAAATCTGGAGTGTAAATGTAAAAAAAATTTTTTTAATAAAACATCTAATACCAAGAGTAGCATTTTTTAAAATGGGGTACAGAGCTAAACAAAGAATTCTCTCAATAATGTTCATAGCAGACTTATTTATAATAGCCAGAAGCTGGAAAGAACCCAGATGTTCTTCAACAGAGGAATGGATACAGAAATTATGGTACATAAACACAATGCAGTACTACTCAGCTATTAAAAACAATGAGTTCATGAAATTCCTCAGAAATTGAATGGAACCTGAAGCTATCATACTGAGTGAGGTAACACAGTCAGTGACAAAAGAACACTCGTGGTATGTATTCACTTATAATCAGATACTAGCCCCCACCCACTCCCCAAAAAAGCTTGGCATACCCAAGAAACCATCCACAGATTTTATGAAGCTCAAAAAGAAGAAAGACCAGAATGTAGATGCTTCAGTCCTTCTTAGAAAGGAGATCAAAACAGGGGAGGAAATACAAGGTCAAATAGAGGAACAGGGATTGAAGAAAAGATCTACATAGACTGCCTCCCCAGGAGAACCACCTCATATGTAGCCACCAAATCCAAGCACTACTACTGATGCCAAGGAGTGGTTACTGACAGGAACCAGACATAGATGTCTCCTCAGAGGCTCTGCCAGAGTCATACAGATACAGATGAGGATGCTTGCAGCTAACCATCAGACTGAACACAGGGATCCCAATGAAAGAGCTAGAGAAAGGACTGAAAGAGCTGAAAGGGTTTGTACCCTCATGGGAAAAACAACAGTAGCCGCAGCCAAGGCACTGAGGGGAAGGGGGTGATTGGGAGAGGGAGCACCTTCATGGAAGCAAATTGAGGGGGCGGAGGGAAGGGAGTGGGGGGGGAGGGTGACAGTAGATGCTGGCGAGGATGTGGAGAAAGAAAAACAACACTCCTCCATTGTTGGCAGGATTGCAAGCTGATACAACTGCTTTCTTTGGAAATCCGTCTGGTGGTTCCTCAAAAAATGAACATAGTGCTACCTGAGGACCCAGCTACACCACTCCTGGATATATATATATATATATATATATATATATGTATGTATGTATGTATGTATGTATGTATGTATGTATGTATGTATGTATGTATGTATATGACAAGGACACATGCTCCACCAAGTTCATAGCACCTCTGAGTCTCCTTGTCCTGGGCCAGCCTGCCAGCAGCAATGCAGTGGTGTGGAAAGCGACAGGTTGAGATGTGTACTGATGTAAGATAAGAAACCATGGAATTGTTATGAGTCCTGGACTGTTAGGTTCAAGAAACATAAGGTTTTCACAGCCCTTGGAAGAGCATCAAGCTATAGACAGCTCTCAAGTAATGCTGCTAGAAGAAAATTAATGAGCAAATAAAAAAACAAATGAGACCATGGGTAATTTGCAGGATCTTGTTTTCTTCAGAAATCCTTCATCCTATGGGAAAACCAGCCCCTCTCACATCCATCCACTTCAGCCATTAAGGTACAGTTCGCACAATGGCCACCAGCGGGCGCAAAACGGTGGAGTTTCCCGCACGGAGGGCTTTTTTTGTGGCACCACATTGGGCGGAGCCTACGGGCAGGCGCCTAGCCGCTGGACGTGGTAGGACGGCGGGCGGAACGCAGATCTAGGGTTGGGGCTGTTGCAGTGTCCGCCGGAGCGGATTGGGAAGTGCACGGGGCGAAGATGGCGGCGGAGCGGCAGGACGCGTTGAGGGAGTTCGTGGCGGTGACCGGAGCTGAGGAGGACCGGGCCCGTTTCTTCCTGGAGTCAGCTGGCTGGGACCTGCAGGTAGCGCCGCGAGGCGGGCCGCTTCGGGCGGGCTGGGGAATGCGGAGTCGGCTCTGTGATCCCTACATGGCCGAAGCGCACAGTCATCCCTGCGGGGGCTGGGCCCTGGCCCAGGCCTCATGGTCTCTGGGGTCGCTTGCCACGCGTCGCCGGCCTGGCTTGGAAGTTTCTGGAAGCGGGAGGCCCCCGGCCGCTCTGCAGAGCCTCAGTTTTCCGCGGGCTAGCAGTGTTGGTGAGACTTTGGGCGCTGCCGCAGTCCGCCTGGAGGAGTCGTCTGGGGGCGTGGCTGCGGCGGCGAGTGCCCGCGGGGCCCGGTGGATTCGAGTGACCGCCTTCCAGATGGAGCCCTACTGAGGTCGCGGTGGCCGTCCAATTCCGCTTCCGCAGCGGTGCGGTGCTGGTGGGGGAAACCCTGCCTGGAAATCAGCCCACGCCCCACTGCCTAATGGCTGGGAGAAACTACCTGTGGGATTGTGACACAAGTTTGGGGTCTCCTCGCTTTTTGTAGTTAACAGTAAAATGGGAATTTCTGTCTTGTTCACTGGCATGTGGTAAATAGTCACTAAATAATTAATTTAGAAGACAAGCTCCACCAGGCATGAAATGTTGCACACGTCTGATCCCTAGAGGAAAGCCCATCTTTTAGCGCTCAGAAACATTCAGTAATTAATGTTAGAAAGAAGTGATTTTGTTAATGTCCTGGCCAGCCTACATCTTAGGTAGATAGATGATGGCGACTAATACTTCTTTAATACCTACTACAAGCCAGGCACTGTCCAGCATTTTAAAATGTCTCATTTACATGTCTCACATTTTGCAGCTGAGACTTTGGAGGATAAGTAACTTGCTGAAGAACCCACTAACTGCTAATTAAACAGGTAAAGACTAACCCTATTTTATGGATGAGGAATTGGACCCTCAAAGGGACACCGAATGTGCTCAGTGTGTGAGCTTTTTGATGTAGCCATGTCTGCTGACTCTAGCATTTAAGTAGCCCCCCAAAACGTTAGGGGTTTTTACTCCTTTAACTCCTACCACTCTGGAGGCAGAAGATCTCTTGAGTTCAAACTGGCCAGCCTGGTCTACGTAGTTCCAGAATGGCCAGGAGTAAATAGTCCCTCTTTCAGAAACATAACAAACAAAAAGAGGTCAGATCTACAGGCACTATGAAACCTCTGTGCTGAACAGAAATACATAAGAGAAAAGCTTCTATCCCAGTAGATTATCTGAACTGAATCTCTTATCTGTGTGGTGACTTGGCTACCAGTGCCAAGACTTGAATGCAGGTTCTCTAATGTCAGTTTAGCACAACTCCTAAGATGACACGTGACTTCCCAGGAGGCTGGTTATGTTATGTGAAGAACACCTTCAAACTGATTGTCCCAGGACAGCTCATTTCCTCCTATATGGTTGGTTACCTTGTGGACTGGAGGTGCCTCCTTCATCTCTCTGGGACCTCATTGTTCTCTTTTTGTGGAGAGTGTGTGATAAATAAATGCCTTTTCATTGAGTTGGTGACAGTCACAAATGGCCAAAGGACTCATGTATAAAGGACTTCTGTGTGTGTAAAGCTCAGGTGACCGAATTAATCTTAGTGATTATCTCCTTTAGCGTTACAGGTTTGATGGACAGCATCTCCATTTCAAACAAGAAACTGGGCTTCACAAAGAAAGGAAGTGTAGCATCTGTCCCTAAACTGTGTCACTTCTTAGAACATAAGAATGAGGACCTGAGTATACTGCCTGGGGTTGGACCTGATGCCACTTCTTACCTCCAGAAACTGTCTTCATTTTGCAGTCCTTCTGTGCTGGCTATAAAATGAGACAATACTAATTATAGAATTCTGAGTGGATTAAATGAATTAACATACAGGGTACAGACGACTTGACACATAAATAAATAACAGATGGTGGTCTTATTTCATGTTTTCCATATTAATTCCACATTAATCTTATTTATTATCTTTATTTCCCTTAGTGGGTGGATTTCCCCCTGAGGCAGTATATCCCCACCTTCACTTCCAGGCTAATATGTCTATTGCCTTTCCATCTAATCTTCTTTGGTTCCAGGTATAGGAGTTTTTTTTTTAAGTGTGAATTTTGTCATGTTTTTGTTCCATTGTCAGATATGTGTCAGATAAAAGACTGGAGGATCTCAAAGTACTTTCTCTTTGTTTTAGATTGCACTTGCAAGCTTTTATGAGGATGGAGGGGATGAAGAAGACATTGTGACCATTTCACAAGCAACCCCAAGTTCAGTGTCCAGAGGCACAGCTCCTAGGTAAGGACCAACGTCAGTTGCTCCATGAGTGTTTCCAGAAAAGGGACTTTCCTTTCTAACTTGACAGAAGGTTCGGATCCAGATTATGAACCAAAGGGTTTGAGGATTTACTAAAAGAGAACTCAGATTCAAGGGTCAGCTTAAGTTTTTTGTGGTTTGGGTTTGTTTGCTTGTTTTGTTTTTGTTTTTAATGTGAGTGAGTGCTGTGCTTACGTGTATGTCTCTGCACTGTGGGGGCCAGAAGTCAGCATTGGATTTCCTGAAACTAGAGTTAATGGATGGTTATGGGCTACCATGTGGGTGCTGGGACTTGAACTGGGGTTTCTGGGAGAGGATTTGGTGCTCCTAACCATCAAGCCATCTCTCTAGCCCCTACTTGATCTTTAAGGACTGTGTTTAAGAAATGGCTTTCTTATCTTTAGTTTTCATTCTTTTAGGAGTGCCATAATATAGATTAGGTTACTGACTTTAGGAATGCCTATCACATATTAAGACGATCGTAGAGATAAATACCTTTTCTGAAGTTGACATGGGAAGTCACCAGCATCTCTATCACCTTTTCTAATACTTTGCTTTAGTCACTGCTGTGGTCTTCCCACAGAAGAGTCTGAACTCCCAACACTCTTTCCGTACTTTTAGTCTGCTTGCACCTACTCCAGTGTATGTTTTGTCAGAAAATTTTGCTGGGTTTGAATTCAACTCCAGAATGCAGAAAGAATGTCTCTGTGCTGTGAAGTGGTAAATTCTCTCAGAGGGTCTCTGAGCTTTAAACTACATTTCTTCCCTTTGAGAAACACTTAATACCAGATCTATTGTCCTTCATGTCTTTCCCTGCCTCCAGTTTCTACAGAAGGGAGGTCACAGAAAAAGTGATCTTTCAATTATTTGCAGTGAGGCACTGATGAAATATTGTAATGTTATTCCTGAGGTGTGGGTTGTAAGGGTTTAGAATGCTGGCCAAATTTGTGATCCAACCTCACTTTGGGTTATTGACACGCAGAAGTACCAGGGAGGAGTTGAAATGTAGCCTCTAATGCTTATCATTTGTTCCCTCCTCTCTTCTCAGATCAGAATAACCCTTAGTGCAGCAAGGGTTTATTAGTGTAGGGCCAGGGAGGCCAACTGCCCAGGTTTAGAGCCCCAGCTTAGAGACCTATGACTTGGAACAGGGTATTTATCTCAGTTCCTCAGTTTTCATCACTGTCAAATGGAAATTGTAGTAGTGTCTGCCACTTAGCAGAGTCAGGCATGGTGGCATATACCTTTAATCCTAGCACTTAGGAAAAAGAGTTGAGTTCACAGCCAGCCTTATGTACATAGGTCAGCCATAACTATGTAAAGAGACCTTGACTCAAACAAAAAACCAAAATGCCAGACTGCAGAGTAGACTCCTTTAATCCCAGGACTCCATAGGCAGAAGCAGGTAGATCTCTGCCACCCTGTCTCAAAAAAAAAAAAAAAAAAAAAAAAAAAACAACTTTTAGAGCATAATATTTTGCCTGCTATTACCAACACTATACCCTGCCTCGTTCCACAACAGGCATATGTGAGTGTGTGAGTGTGTGTGTGTGAGAGAGAGAGAGAAACAGAGAGAGAGAGAGAGAGAGAGAGAGAAACAGAAAGAAACAGAGACAGAAAGAGGAACTCTGTATTTGTGTTTTACAATAAAAGTAAAGCAACAAGGAACTGCAGCTTAACATTAGCATTAAACATGAAAGGAATATAAGGCTGGACATGAGTTCAGGCCTCTTGGCCTCATCTTACTGTTTTGGTTAAGCCCTAGATTTGATTTCGGGCTTCAGTGAAGGGGAGAAGAAAAAGGGAAGAAAAGGGGTGTGGTTTGTTATATCATTGTCTTTGTTTAGGAGGAAAATGCTGACTGAATTTTCTCAGAAGAAACTAAAATGTATTAGTACCCCAAAGGAATTTGGTGGTGGTCGGGGGAACAGCTGCTCTCCAGCCTTTAACCTAGCTGTTGCAGGACACTTAGCATTCTACTGACTGACCCCTGTTCACCTGTCATCTACCTTTCATGTTGTCTTTGATGCCAAGTGAGAACAGTCAATTACAAACTTTCTTGGACTCGAATGGGGCATTTAATATGGAGCCCTTGAGCCTCCAGGAGGAGTCTGTAGAAAGGGATAGTAGAATGTCTTTAGATCAAAATCACCGTAGGTACAGGTTTAACTATACTTTGGCAGGTATCTTCTAGCAAGAGAGTATATTAGATTCCCATAAGAAGAATCTAATAAGGTATTTTGCATAACCTACTATGGGAGGAAGTCTAAGATCAATATAAATCATTATCATTACTGAGCACTTAGTGCCAGCCCATGAGTTAAGCCTTTATATATATATATATATATATATTTTTTTTTTTTTTTTAGTTGTCATCTACCTTGTAAGGTGAGTACTATACCATTCCCCCTGTATAGATTAGGACACACAAGATCTGAGCTTCTTCCCCAAATCACACAAGCCAGCAAATGGAGGGTAAAAAGTCAGAGCTGTTCTGCTTCCTGAATCTCAGTTCTCAGCACAGCATGCTACTTCTCATGGATGCTCAGAAGTCCTCCAAAGTTTTTCCTGAATCTGCCTCTCTCACCTTAACCCCTTTTTTCCCTTATATCCTTTGTTCCAACCAAATTAATTTCTTTGATGACCCATCCCTGTGATGTGTGTGGTTCTGTCTTTGTTGGTATCCTCTCTAAATTGCTGTCTTGCTTTCTGCCTGTCAGTCTTAGTTCACAACCCACACCCATGTTTGCCTTCATCCTTGCCCCTCTAATGAGCAGCACACCACAGCCCTATTCCTCAGAACTCAGGTTGCAACTCTAAATCTGTTTACTTTAGCCAGGTATTAATAAGTAATGTTTCTCTCATGTTTTCTTGAACCCTTTTCCTACAATTTAACTTTTCATATTAATAAAATGAGAAGTAGAGTTCTTATTGCACTAGCCATCTGTCCATTGAAGCCAGATAACCTTACCTCCGTTTGTACACACCCTTCAGCAGCTTTGGAAATAGAGGGTGTACTTAGCATTCTCAGATCAAGGCATAGCATCTTAGAAAAGCTGAGTCACACCTGCTGTCTGGTGCCTCTAAAGTCAGAGCTCCCACATGCTGCCTTCCTAATCAGCACTTTTTGGAATCTAACAACAAACAGCAAGCGGTTTCTATTTTTTATTTTCTCTTTTACCTCACAGAATCTATACTTGTTAAAGTTTCAGGACTTGCATTATCTCCTTCCCTAAAACTACATTGTTCAATAGGCTGCTATTAGCAATCACTGCATTTATTTTTCCAGACAAGGTCTTTACATGTAGCCCAACCTAGCTACACATAAAATAGTTATCCTTCTTCCTTAGCCTCCTAAATGCCACAGAACCAAGATGGTCAGCTTTAAAGCAGAAAATATAAGGGACTTCTATGATATTTCAGTATACCAGTTACCCGAGGAGGTAGCTTAATGCCTCCAAATGAAGACCATCAAATGCGGGATTTTGACATTAATAATATCCCCCAGCACATCGGGGCTATTAGGTGACTCTAAAGCATTACCTGAGGGCAGTTGTCCTCAAACTTGAGGCTTCTGCCCCTCCTCAGCAAGGACTGTGCAGAACACCACTTCCAGAGTTCCAAGCCCAGAGATTTAAGATGGTATTGGGGATTCACAGGTTCACTTCAGGAGCTCTTCTTGGTGCTTCTGATCTAGCAACCACACTTTAGAATTACTTCCAAAAAGTAGCTCCTTGGTGCACCACAGCCTGCAAAGGTCTCTACATACATCAGCGTGCTAACAGTGCCCAGTTGATATTGGCCTTATATCCATTTACATATGAGAAAGCAAAGGATTAGAGAATTTAAGTAGCATGTCCAAGATCCCAATGTAAGAAGCAGAGTTAGCATAGGAACCATCTACAGCCACACCTAATGTGTCAGGTGCTACTAGATTTCGGTATATACATTGGGAGAAAGGTAAAACCCATATGGAGAGTATGCTCAAGCAGGTAGATATAAATCTGTTTAACAACAAAGCAGTAGTAACTTTTCCCATGGATTTTCAGTCCTAGCCTATCATTCATTCAGAGACCTGAGAAAGTGAGTGGAAGTTGCCTCTCTAGGCATTAGTGTAGATGTCAAGACTGGGATCCTTTATACTGTGCCATATGGCCCTCCAAGAATACCTGGAGGTTACTCCCAATTAATTCAAGCGGGAACTGTATTGGCTGTGGCTTTGTCTTCTTGTTTCCAACAGATGAAACCTCAGACTTTCTCTTGTCCTCTTGCTCCCTTGAAACAAATCTTTAAAACATAGCTGTCGCTTTCTTCCTAGTAAACAACTGTTCCTTCTGCCTGTCCTCATGAACCTTAGTTGCCCCTTCCCATTCTACATTGTAGGAAAGCTACTTTTCTCAAGAAATTAATTTTTTTTTAATCTTTATAAATGAAATGCTTGTCTCATGGTCCTTAAATCTTTGTTTACCGAGAATACAAGAGAGGAAACTGGCAGTTGAAAACAATTGCAGAGCTGAGCCATCAAACCTCTCCTCTACCCTGTGGGACTTGCACCCACCTCCTGAATATTAGTAATAATACTTGCCAGATGAGGTGCCTTTTGCCTATAATCTGAGCACCTGGGAGACTGAGGCATAAGGATCTAAATCTAAACAAAAGATCTAAGGAAACTTTTAAAAAAGTTATTCTGCAGTAGAAACAGGTAGGGAGCTGTCTGCCACCCACACAGTTCTCTGCAGGTCTCTTTGACCTTTCCCTAGTGTGTTAGTCTTTTGTCTGCATTGACACGTGTGTTTGCATGATGCTGTTTAGTTCCCCTTTCCCACTCTCTCCACCATCCTTTTTCTACTCAGTTGCCTGTTGATCAGTTCCTTGGTAATGGTCCACATGTGTCTTTTTGTAGGAAGTCTTTCCCTCACAGGAGACAAGAGGCTTTGTGTTCATAAGGTACTGCCTTTGTGTACTGCCACAGCCCCTGTTGTAGATAGTTGCTTATCTGTGCCACTAGCCTGTAAGACTAGTCTAATTATTTTTATAAATCCAACATTTAGTTAATGTTTTATTTTTAAAAGTTAAATAATGAAACTGTTGAGTAGTAAGACCTTTTTCTTTTAATTTTTTGTGTTTGAGTATTTTGCCTATGTGTATGTATGTGGACCATGTACATGCCTGGTGCCTACGGAGGTCAGGAGAGAGTTGGACTCCCCAGAACTAGAGTTGCAGATAGTTGTGAGCTACTGTATGTGTGCTGGGAACCACACCTTGGTCAAGTACTCTTCACCATTGTGCCGCTTCACCAGCCCTCAGTTACTTGCTTTAAAACTAGTAAACGGCTCATTCCCCACTTCCAGAACAGCTTACTGGATTCCATTTCACCTCACAGTAGCATTCGCTAATTTATTCTCAGTCTTCTGTGACCTTCACAGGCAAATGTCACATTCTTTGTTATCTAAACTTAGGTCAGTCTTTTCATCTTTCCACAACATCTCACTCTAGAATCCAACTCCCCAGTTGATATAGGTGTTGTATTTCTTAACTATTCCTGAAATAATTTTGCTCCTTTCTTTCTCCAGTGATAATAGAGTGACATCTTTCAGAGACCTCATTCATGACCAAGATGAAGAGGAGGAGGAAGAGGAAGGACAGAGGTAAGGCTTTGAGAGGCAGCGCAATTTATCAGAGGTACTCAGTGGTGTTTAAATAACCTAGGATAAGGCATGAGGCACATGCTCACTATTGCCAGGCATCACTTCTGTGCATAGGGGGTATAATAGCCTAAGAACAGTTTGCTCTGTGTAGTTTAGCAGATTCCCTCTCCACTTTGTCATGTTCTGGGACTTCTTTTTCTCTCTCTCTAATTGTTACAGGAAGGTATTTGTAGAAGAATATCATAAAGGGGGAAGCAAAACCTCTAAGAATGAGAAAGTTACCCGTAATATCACAGTACAGAAATAGCCAACTGTCTACTTGTGCTATGTTTTTATGCATATAGATAAATTGCACAATAAGTAGAAAAATGGGGTTATAAATGTGTGTCCTCCCAACACAATCAAATAGTTTTTACTTTTAGAAATGTTATAATAGAATTATTGTTTCATTGTAGAAAATATGAAATTCAGAATGAAAATACAGCCTTTATTTGATAATTATCATTATATTTTGTTGTTTCTATGCAGTCCTGTTGTAATTCTAACATGGTGAAGATGATTTGTTTTCTTGTGTTGGATTAAGCAAGGTCTTAGATACTTCCCTGCTGGCACTGAAATTCTGTTTTCCATGACTCTGCTAGCCCATGTGTCCCATAGTTTTGGTATGTCTGTGTCTATATAACTGTAAATGTCAATCCTGTGAGCACCTTTTATATTAATCTTTGACCGCTTTTGAATTATTTTCTTACAGTAATTCCTCTAACAGAAATACCAGGTCAAGAACATAATATTTTTAAGACTGTTATTCACAGGCTCCTAGTTCTTAAAGCCAAGACTTAAAGGTCCCTCAACTAAGAATTTTCAGCCCAGGCAGAACTGTATTTACCTGGATTGAAAAGAATAAGCTGGCTATAGCCTCATTTCTCAGATGTTTATTCTCCATGGGTCTGCTTTGGTCTTTCAAGCATTCCTCAGGAAGATGAGAAGGTAACCATTGTGGTAGTGTAGTGACTTCACTGTGGCAATCTGAGAAGTCATGTGTTCATGTAGTGGGTCACATTACCTCAGAACTTGGCTTTTAAGTATACTGGAGACTTGGAGATGTTGGTAATTTTAAGGTTTTACACTCCTCAAGTAGAAGGCACTAACTATCACAGCCCCATGTGTGACTGCCTAGCTCCCGAATACGGACCACCTCCATCTTTTCCAGCCTGGTCACAGCTTCCATGTGACTTTCCACTGTTTCGCAGCCCTTTAGCTTCCTTGGCTACTTTAGACCTGAAACAGCATTCTCAGCTAGGGCCTAAGCATCGCCTCCTGTTCTAGGGAAATTGTGAGAATAACAAAGCAAGATTGATTTTCACAAATTCCCACTGATCCCTTTTAGAGACAAATTGCTGTGTCAGTGTAAAGCTGATGAGGAAGCAGCTACATGACAGCACCTTCTTAGATCTAGATTAATAAAAGTACTAACCTAATCTCAAGCTGTTCCTGGACTACTAGAGTACCTGGTGTAGGTATCTTGGAGCTTACTTTTGAGATTGGAGCTTCCTTGGCTTCTAGTACATCTCCTGAGGCTCCCAGTGAGAGTCATAAGAATGGCAGGTGAAGCTAATCTTGGGGGAGTTGCTGGTGTGGTGTCAGTCGACCTCACATGTACATTGCTCTGCTTGCTCTTTTGCATACATCTGCTGATTTGAACCTCGACCCTGACTTAAGGAGCAGGTAGGTAGGGCATGTAATCCTTCTTTCATTTTAAAGCAACAAAGGTCATACAGTTGCAGAGCCAGGACTGGATCCTAGCTGCTTGTACTAACTGCACCACCAACATTAATCGAGAACTCTTAGAATTAGCTGCCTCCTCCTGGAAGGGGGCTTCCAGGTGGATGGTTCCTGTTGAAATTCTTCTGCATTAATGTGTCGTTGTGCATGCCTGGAATGTTCTTCCCCCATGTCTTTACCTGATAACCGCATCCTCAAGAGGTCCCAGGAGGAGGTCTCTTGGCACCCTTGGTTGTTGTCCCTGTGTCTCCCCATTTCCATGCCACCACCACCACCATGGCTGCTCCCATTGCATCAAATAAGTCTGCCTGTACCCTTACATGTTTTTCTAGCTAGTCAATAAGTCCCTTAAAGACAAGAGGCATTGTACCTTTTGCTTCAGTGTGCCCAGAACCTGATACATCTTCTGTTCATTTTTGGTGTGTTTGGTATTAAAAACAGGTTTTATGCTGGGGGTTCAGAGAGAAGTGGACAGCAGATTGTTGGCCCTCCCCGGAAGAAAAGTCCCAATGAGCTGGTGGATGATCTGTTTAAGGGTGCCAAAGAGCATGGGGCTGTAGCTGTGGAACGAGTGACCAAGAGCCCTGGAGAGACCAGTAAACCAAGAGTGAGCATAAGAGTTGTTGTACCCACAGGAATTGATCCCACAGTGAAGAGTGTGGTCTGCTTCTCTCTAGCAGAGATTGGTTTCCTTGTTTTTTTTTGTTTTTTTTTTTTTTCCACTTGGCTACCTGTTCTCCTGTGTAGAAGACTAGAGTGTCTGTGTGTTTGATCAGAGCTCAGAAACCTATCCAATTTGGGCAGCTTAGTGTTTTCCTATATTTCACTGTAATTAAATTCATTACTAGTTGAGGGGGGCTGTTTTGGTTTTTTTTTTTGAAAACAGGGTTTTTCTGGGTAGCCCAGTCTGTCTCTGAAATTCTTTCCCCATGCTTTCCTCAGGCTCACAGAGAGGCCTGCCTCTGCCTCCCACGTGGTGGGGTTAAAAGGGTGCTCCATCATACCCAGCTTTATTACCAGTTTTTATGTAAAGATTTCTGTCCTTGGGAAAATCAAAAAGTCATTATTGCTGTCCTATACCCATATCCTACATAGCCATTATTACTGAGTTTATACTGAGTTTGGTAGCTGCTCCTTTTAACTGGGTGTTCCAGCTTTCCCCTCTTATCCTCTGAGCAGTCAGTTTGCTATTCAGTAGTTAACAAGTTTGATCAGAATGTTGCCTTTCTGCCTCGTCCTATATATGTCTTTGTACCAGAGTAATTCCACCACCAAGTGTCTGTGAACTTTCCTTTATAGCCGTTTGCAGGAGGGGGCTACCGCCTTGGAGCAGCACCAGAGGAAGAGTCTGCTTACGTGGCAGGAGAAAGAAGGCGGCATTCAGGCCAGGATGTAAGTGTGCCTTCCTCAGAGACGTTTGTGAACTGCTCATGGTGCCCATTTTTCAGAAGGGACTGGTTACATGTGTGAACGAGCAACTTCTAAAAGACGAGCCTGCTGTGTCTCTACAGGAACTTTCATAAAAATCAGACAGTTTTCACTTAGTGAGCAAACCCAGGGCAAGGGGTGGGGAAGTTTTCTTTGGGTCACACACAAGAGGACAATGTATGTGTGGGGAGGGGGCTTCTCTAGTGTTTTGGGGATAGTTCAAGAACCTTGAAAATGCCAGAAACGACCTGCAGTTTGGGTGGATTTGGTTGGTTGTGTGTGTTTTGTTTCATTGTGCTTGTTCTATCTTCCACATGCATTCACACACACACTCTCCCTGCAATGATACTGTATAATTTTCGGTCTTTAAAAAAAATTTAACATATTACAAAATACTTTGGCCTACCTTTGTGTCCATTCATTTCTGTAATGTATATTTTAAATCATTTTAGTTTTATTTCCAAATAAAGTCAAGCAAGAAGACAGTAAAACTTTTATAGACTTGTAGCAGTGGCCTCCAGTGCCTCAGTTGTTGGCCTTTCAAACTTGTGTGTGTAAGTGTGTATAGGAAGTTGACAAATTTGTACACATCTTGAAACTTTGGGGGCAGGGGTTATGCATGTGAGGCCAGAGGCCAGAAGATGTTCAGGAATGAGAGTTAAAGACCTGACATGCCTGCTGAGAACCACATTTGGGTCCTCTGTCAGAGCACTACATGCTCTTGACCACTGAGTCATCTCTCCAACCTCAGATACCATTTTTAATAACTGCGAAGTAGCTCAGGTGTAGATCTGACACCCACAGTCCTGCAGTTAGCCACGGCTGGGATTGAGTCACCTCCTGTATAGTCACCTCCCTAGCAAACTCCTTAGGACAATACCCATTTTTCCTAGTGTGTGTCACAGCATGTTCCTAGTTTAGGTCCGTGCATACGTGTTTGGTTGATAGCCCTTGTCATGTGCTTATCTGTCTCGGTGTTCTGTAGTGACAAAGTAAGAACCACTCATTTGTAGGTTCAGTTGCATTTTCTCCGTTGCTGACGTGACTAACTGTTTATGACCTCCTGTTGTCACAGGTTCATGTAGTGCTAAAGCTCTGGAAAACTGGATTCAGCCTAGATAATGGTGACCTTAGAAGCTACCAAGACCCATCCAATGCTCAGTTTCTGGAGTCTATCCGTAGAGGGTAAGCAGAGAAGCCCACATTAGTCTTTAGTGAGTCAGCTGTCAGGTGAAAAGGGAAGAGAAGTAAAGTTATTAAAACAGGTTTAGCACAGTTGGCATGAAGATCCACGGATCCCTCCAAAACACTTTGTGCACTTTTTGCCTTTTTCCCTGAGGCATCGCTAAGTAGCCAAATAAATAGGCTGTGCTGTGACTGAGAAGGTGGAGGCAGACAGGTAGCACTTTCACAACCAG
This sequence comes from Micromys minutus, assembly GCF_963924665.1. Lineage (NCBI taxonomy): Eukaryota > Metazoa > Chordata > Mammalia > Rodentia > Muridae > Micromys > Micromys minutus. The sequence continues at coordinate 55,410,481 of NC_137980.1, read as the reverse complement.
ACCCTGGTGACTACACCATGACCAGGCAGTCTCCCTCTTCTCAGGCCATTGGGGTGAGAGATGCTGCAATGGCTTTGGGGGTGGGGTTTCCCTCATTTTCTTCCCAATTCCTCTCCTCATTAAAGTCCTCAGGGATAGAGAAAGGGAGAAATGGAGAGACAGGAAGGAGACGGACTTAAAGCAAAGGGCTTGAGTGGTTTGGTCCCATCTTGTGCACTATTCTAGTTTGCTTTCTGTTGCTATGACTACACAATAACTAAAAGCAACTAAAGGAGAGTGCTGTTTGTAACAAGCTGCTTATTAGCTTGTTCACTGACTCCTGCCCTGCTGGTTTCTTACATAGCTAGATTCACCTGCCTAGACATGGCGTGGTCCCCGGTGGGCTGGGCCTTCCTGCATCACTGGTCAGTGAGTATAGTCTCTCAGAGATATGGTCATGAGCCAGTCTGGAGAAAGCAGTTCTCTCTTCCCAGATGACTACTGAGGGTGTTAAGTTGACAACAACAACTTAACCAGTGTTTCCATCCTTCTCACAATAAATCCCTTTTTCCTTAGGGAGGTTCCTGCAGAGCTTCGGAGGTTAGCTCATGGTGGGCAGGTGAACTTGGATATGGAGGATCATCGGGACGAGGACTTCGTGAAGCCCAAGGGAGCTTTCAAAGCCTTCACTGGTGAGGGCCAGAAACTGGGCAGGTAAGAGGCAATGTCAGCCGAACCATCAGTCCCACTAGCCAATTCTGTGATCTCCTGTGAGGAGCTGTGTATTGTTGACAGAGTAACTGAGTTTTGTTTCAGGGGAGGGAGAGTAAGGGGAGTATGGGGTCTGGAGTCTACAGACCTGAGTTAAGGCCCTGCTTGTCTTTCCTTTAGAGCTGTGTGACCTTAGACTACACAGCCTCAGTTTCCTCAGCTATAAAGTAGGGTTGATAAGAGTCCTCGCTCGCCCTCTGGATTGTGGTTGGGAGGAATAAAGGAGCCAATGCATGTAGACCTGCCTGGTGTGAACAGTAAGTGGAGCATAGCTGCTACTTTTACACAGAATCCTGAGTGTTGGAGAAGCTGTGGTCTCCTGGATGCTGTAAGCCTAGAATGAGCTTGCTAGGGTTAAGAAACTTCAAACTTCCTATCTAACACAGCCTCCCAGGAGCACAAGGACATCATAGCACTTGGAAAGGCTACTGCTGTTTGGAGATGAGGCTTTTGGTGTGTAGCCCAGTCAAGACTGGGATTCTGTTGCCCACAGCTGGTCTGTATTTCAGTATCCTCTTGCCTCAAAGTGCTAGAGTTAGAAGCATGTACCACCCATCATATCTAGGTTCATTATCTTTTTGTTATCCAGAATAATTAAGAGCTAAAATCTTAATTTTTTTCAGGTTTATCGCAAATATTAAACAAACCTGAGATTGGGGGTTTTGTTTTTCAAGTTATATATAAAAAGTTACATTGTATAGTGAATGGGTCAAATAATTCAGTTTAAAGGCATTGAGAAAATTCTTGAGTTGTGTTGAATATTTGTTTAGACTTCACATCCATTCATTTGAGCAGGCGCTTATGTGACAGTTTGGTAAAGACTGCACGTCTAGGGCGCTGTTGGAGATGAGTGGGGAGGTTTGCTGCTCCCCAGGTCTTCTACAGTGGTGGTTTTGTGAGAGCTGGCACTGAGTTCTAGTATTTGGAATTGTTAAAGAAACTACCTTAACACCAGTTCATGCCCTTGTGAAGGCGATGAGCAGATGAATGACGGAGGTTCTTCACATGAGTGAGGCTTCAGTTCCCTTGCATTTTCAGGGAGACACCAAAGAAAAAACTCTGGTTATAGAGGTTAAGGCTTACCTTTCCTGTCCATGGGTGAAATTCCATTACTATTGTGTAGGTGGCCAGCTCTTCTGGAGAGCAGGGGCTTAGGTGGAAGCAGTTCTCGGAAGGACTAAGCAGAGGGTCTGTCCTGTGAACATAGCTGCCCTACAAAGTTATATGGAGTGGTTTGGAACTAATGTTCTCTGAGCATGTTGTTCTTAACTAATCATAAAGCTCAGTGTTAGTGTTTGCCTTTCTCTCTAATGTCTTTTCTGAAAGAGCATTTAGAACTCATGACTAGACCTAACATCTCTTAAATGACTTTGGTCCAAAGTTCTGATGATCTTTAGGAATGATAGCATGTACATGTTTGACATTTTCTGTTGTTTGCTGTGTGCTGTATTAAGCATTTCCATACTTAGTAACATTAACCCTACTTTGGTCCCCAGTCTACATATAAGTACCATAGCTTGGAGAGTCAGGCCTATCTCTAGGGCCAAAGTACTGACCAGTGCCAGACTGGGCTCCTTCTAGTCTCTGTTCTAACTGCCAACACTAGATAACTTTAAACAGCCACATAAGTCTTTGGGCTTCTAGTTTATGTCAAATGCAACATGTCCTTTGAGCTACTTTCTCAACTTTTCTGGGAAATCTTAATTTGTTTGTCTCTTTGTTTGTTTGGCATATTAAGATAGAGTTTCACCATGTCACCCAGGGTGACCTCAAACTCCTGAGTCATAAAACACCGTGTCTGGCTGCTTACTCTTTTTTAAAACAATTTTTATTAAATCTTTGAAATTTTCATTCTGTGTAATTGACCATGTTTGCCTTCCCTCTCCCAATTCTAACCCAATTTACCTACCCAGCTTCATCTTCTGACATTCTTGTTCTCTCTCAGACTCACCAAGTCTAGTGTTTTGTTTAATTGAGGAAAGTGAGACTTAGGGTCAGGTTCCCCAATTCTGCCTGTATCTGTAACTCCTAGACCCAGCCCTGTTCTAAGAGCACACGCTAGACCTGGATTATGCCCTGGATGCTCCATCTCAGACCAGTGCTTGAAACCTTTACCTCACTGTGCCTCAGTTTATTCCATTTTATTTTTAATAATGAAACACAGAAAAAGATTTATTCAGTATGGCTACATTGGGAAGAAGATCAAAATCATGACTCCCATTTCTAACCCTAAGTCCTTTTCAAAGTCTTGCTTTAGTTTTTAGGTTTTTTTAAAAGATTTATTTATATATGTTGTACTAGAGAGTGTCTGCCTGAAGAACATAACACAATCAGTCACTCGCAGTTTTGCCAAGGCTGCCTGGGTTAGAGATTTGGGATGCATCCCCTAGCTGTATCACTGAAGTTGAGACATCCTGATCTGTGGTTTCTACCCCTTACAAGTCTCATCTCTACAACTGAAAGCTGTCCTAGACTTTGTCACATAGGGCAAATAAGTTGAAAACCTGACCTGAATGATTATTGCTTGCAGTTTGAGGTAAATTCTTCTGGACAACATTATTAGAAGCTGCCCTGTACCTCTGTGAAGGCCTTCTTTCTACACTGCCCTGATATACTGCTTTCTCCTCAGCACGGCCCCCCAGGTATTAAACACCAGCTCTCCGGCCCAGCAAGCAGAAAATGAAGCCAAAGCTAGCTCCTCCATCTTAATCAATGAAGCAGAACCTACCACAAACATCCAAATCCGGCTTGCAGATGGCGGGAGGCTGGTGCAGAAATTCAACCACAGCCACAGGTACCTGCTCTATCTGAACTACCTTTTGCCAGCAGTGTCTAGTTCCAGAGTCCAGCATAGATGTGTGGGAAGCAGGCAGCTCTTCTCCCTCGTGGACACCATCAAGCAATTCATACTTTCCCTGGAAGAGGAAATGGGTTAGGATGATGAATGTACAAGTAGCTGGGTCTGTTCACGCCTCATCTGTGTTCATTCCTCATCATTAGGATTAAGCCACTGGGTTCCTTATTCAAAGGAAGTGTCTCTGGTTTTAAACTTAGGAAAACTAAGGCACCATTGAAAGAAGAGACTAGCAGGAGAGGTGCTAGGGGGCTATTACCAGTGAAGATACTTGGCAGCTCCTTTCTCTCAAAGAGGTTGTCTAGGTTTCATCCCTGGTGGGCCAGCTAAGCTAGGACTCAGATGTGGGCCACTAGTAGTTTGGCAGTCTTTGAGTGCTGATCAAATGTTCCTAATGTTGGTGCTTCCCTCTGAGAGGGTTGCAACCCATCTTACCAACCAGTTACTACTTTAGTTTCACCTCACTGGTTAACCCCACCCAGGTGACAGCCTATACAGAGTGTGGGTGAGGTGTGTCCAGGTTCTCATGAGCCATTACTACTTAGTGGCAGAAAGAAACTTCTGTTGATAGGGTATAAGGAAGAATTCCATTTCCAGTGACTCTATCCTTGTGATTCCCAGATGCAAGAAAGTGCCTAAAGTAGGGTCCCTACGACTAAGGTGTTGCTGACATGCAGTTGAGAGGTGCCCTTATGACACCCAAATAAGATGTGTCTACCCTGCTGGGAATCGTGGTCTATAGGCAAAGGCTATAGTCAGATGGTCCCAGAAGTGTGCACTTACACAGCTACTTCTGTGGCAAGATGGGAGCAGTAGAAGACAGCCTTCTTTTGTAGTGAGTCCTGAAGTAGAATAGAATGATGAAAGAAGGCAGAGTGGAAGGAAGAAGGGAGGAGAGAGATGAGGATAAGAAGAGCAAAATAAGGCAGGCTTTGGGACTTCTGGAAGATTGTACCTACCAGGAGTGGAGGGCTTTAGGCAGGGGAAGAAATGAGACTGATGTGCTTCTAGGTGACAACTTTGGCTGCTTGTAGGGAGGGGACACAGAGAAGCAGGCATGGTGAGGAGCCTTCAGATGTATTTCTCTTCCCAAAGGCTAGGGTTGGGGGCAACAGCAGAGGCCCTACTCATTACCTCCCACTTACATACTCCTCCAGGGTCAGCGACATCCGGCTCTTCATCGTGGATGCCCGGCCAGCTATGGCTGCCACCAGTTTTGTCCTTATGACTACCTTCCCTAACAAAGAGCTGGCTGATGAGAACCAAACCCTGAAGGAAGCCAACCTTCTCAACGCTGTCATCGTGCAGCGGTTAACATAACCGCCCAGCTGCTGCCTCACCTCTCTATGTGTCCCCCGTGGCTGTGGCCATGCCCATGGAGATTACCTTCCGCCCCTGTACACATTTAGCTCTTCCAGTGCCACATCTTGTCCATGGCTCTGGATTCTTAGACTTCAGTTGGACATTTGTTTTCTCTTTAGTTGTATTTCCTGGGTTTTTGTGATGATCAATGGACTTTAAAGAAAAATAAAAATAAAAAACACAAAAATTTGAAGAAATACCACCAATTCTATTGTATAGAAATTCCCACTGGAGCTGTAATTGCTGGAAAATCTTACTTGGGGTACAGTGAGGGGCCTTTGCTTTCATCCTCTGCATAAAAGTCACTGTGGCACACATGCGCATCTCCTGGTGTGTTCCTGCTGCCGCAGATGGTTGTGTGGAGGACAGTTCCTAGAATGGACGGTTTTTCCATTGGGATATGGCACATGACGGTCTTAGTGGGTCTTTGTCTAGGAAAAAGGCAGAAAATGGCAGTAATGGTAGCAGCCGACTCGAGTGTGGGGATGAGTGTCTGCATCTAGAGTGCCTTTAACTCTGGTGGTTGCAAAAGCCCTACAAGAAGCAAATTTTATTTGGGCACGTGTAATTAGCATGTAGCTTTGAGCCACAAGTTCTGTTTTACACTTGTTCCCTGCCCTTTGACTTACGGCAGCTTAAGGCACATCCCAGCCTGGTGAAGACCTCCACCGGTGAAGGCATAAGGAAGATAGTAGGAACCTTAGAGCCTCTTCTGCTTCCCTGACTTTACTGTTTCCTGCCCCGCCCTGAGTCAGGAGCCAACTTGATACTGGGAGCTACCATCCTTAGACAGGGTCTTGGGAAACAGTGCCCTGCTGGGGCTACAACAGCTACTGCACTGTGGTCTCCAGCATGTGATGGGAACAAGAACCAAAGGTCTGGGAGAAGAAAAAATTTAGTCATTAAGAAACAGAACAAGGACAACAGAGTTTGTCCTTTGTATTGAGTTGCTCTGAAGGAAGGAAGTTAGCAGCACCACTACCTGCACTTCACAGGACTCAGGTCACACTTGGCAAATGGTAAAATGCATGGGCAAGGTTCTGGGGACCGTGCTCTAATGCCCAGGCTTTCCTACATCATTCTGGCCCCTTCTACTACCTGGTTGTAGCCTATATCCTCAAATGGTTTGCAAAGGGTCCTGGGTGTGCCCCCTGCCTGTGAAGGAAATATGGATGGCAGCTGCTTGAACTTGTCCCAGTCCTGTGCCTGGCTCAAGGCCAAAAGAACTGCATAGAATGGGCTCCATGCCCAGGAAGGCTGTTTCCAGCTTCAGGCTTCTGTTCTGGAGGTTCAGATGGAAACATCTGTCCACCCAGATGGGCTTTCATCAGATACTCCAGCCACTTGTCCTGGGCTCCTGAACTCAGGACATTTGTTGTCAACTGCAGCATTTTGATCATCCTAGCATTGTGTGAAAAGTAAGGGAATCCCTTGGAGTTAAGTGGCTGTGCTAAGCATCCGTCAGTGCCTGGACATGTCGATCTGATGGAAGAATACCTCGTGTTTGCCAGAGTAACGGTAAGTTAATACAATGCCTGTTTTTGTTCTTAGGGGGATAGAGTCCCACTGTGAGCTCTGGCTGGTCTGAGAGTTACTACACCTCCATGCCAGGCTCTGTGATGCCTTTCTAACAAGTGCATTTCAAGCTTGTCCAAAGAAACAGTGTTGTTTGGTCTTGCTGACTATACCAACCAACTCACAAATGGAATTGTACACATTTGTTCCTCCTTAGAAGATTATGGAAGGAAGGGAGCATGCAGGCAGGGACTGAGAACATTGTTGCCTTTAGTTAATACTGCTGCAATTCCTTCCAGAGTGTCACTAGCTGTTCCTGCCGCCAACATTACAGAACATGCCCCTCTCTACCAGACTCTTAAGGGTGACCTAGAATTCACTAAAAGCAGCTGGTGCAGACATGGGCCCCCTGCTGTTCCCTCATCCTAACCTGCTCTGTTAACCACCAGATTCAAGGCAGCTGCTATGGAAACTTCTCAGACCCAAATCAAAGGTCTTTTTGCAAATGGGGTGTGGCTCTGATTTAATGGTCTGACTGTGTGTGTCTTCCTGTCTCCTTCTAGCTGTACTCCAGAGCTCAAGCCTGAGAAGCAGGGTAGAAAGCACTTGGTTGAAGCATCTAACCTTTCCATTCTGAGCCAGCTCCTGATATGATAAATCTCAGTAGCTCTGTCTCCCCCCCCCCACACACCAACATAGGATTTTTAATATTTGGGAATTTCACACTTGCGTCCCATTCCCTTCAGGTCCATCCTTATTCTCTTCCCACACCTAAATTTCACCAAGTCCAATATTCCCAGTGGCCAGCCCATTAAAGATAATTGAGTTCTTTCCCCACATGGCAGCAGCCTTTGGTACCTGCAGGGCCTCCTAGCTGCTCTGAGGAACCTGGTAGTCCCAGTCTCAGTAGCTTTATCCCCCGGTGCTACATAGGTGCTCCTTGCCATTAGCTCCCTGGCTAGCTTCCTTCGTCCTTGAAGTGCGGTAAGCAGTAAATTCATTGTTCCCCTAAATCTACCCTTGACCAGCATCTTGTCTCACCCAGTAAAGGGCTCCTTTCACACTAACCATATGCTATGGCTCATTCTCTAGTGCCCTGTGTGCATTTGATTCGGCTTGGAAACTCCTAAGGGATTTTGCAAGGTCAGCCCTGCCTACTGCCCTGTCATCCTCTGCCTTGTTCAGATACTGTTCATTTGTGTGTTTGTTTCCTTTGGCCCTCACTAGAGCTGACCTCTAACTGGGCGGGGCGTTGGGTATTCTATGTTCAGCCGTAGTGACAGATGAGATTGAAATGGAGTTGGGATTCTTATGTAGAGGATATGCCCCACTCCCAATCTTCCCAGTAGACTCTCAACCAGAGAGGTGGTTTTTTGAAGAACATTGGTTGCTCTAGCTTCTTTCTGTGCAGATTTTTTCTTTTCAAAAATGCAGACTAAAACCAGATGAATCTAAGAGGTGGGACATGCCGTGAGGAAAAAGTTTCAGCCCCTAGCTTACCAGTTACTGCCTCCTGAGAACCTGTGCTGTTGCTAGGACTTGAGCTACCACAAAGAATGCCAGCAGTAAATATTAAAAAATGAAATCAGTTTATCTCCCTTATCAGCCCTGAGGTCTCACTCCTCAGGCCTGACCCTCACACCTCTCTCCTGGTCCAAGCTGCCACTTTGTCTGCGCATCTCCCTTCCCTGGCCGTTTTCTTCTGCCTGTTCTCTGCCTCCTGAGGTGTTTCTGTACCCCAAAATCCCACATAAATACAACTCTACAGCCCGATAGCTTTTCATAGGTTTATATGTTCAACTCTCAATCCACAAACCCTCTACACAACAAGATTACATCAACTAGACAAAGATACAAACTGCCCTTCTATATGAGATACTAGACCTATACAATCCTTAATGCTCATAGCTATTTAACGCAAGTTAATATCACCTGGGTCTAGCTGGTCCTTGGGAACCTCCATCTTGCCACAACCTCTCCTCCTCCTCCTCCCTGACCTCCTCAGACCTCTCAGCTCTCTCCACCTCCCTCGCCCCACCCAGTATTGGCTTTCCTTTATTTTACTAATTAAAATGGGAAGGTTCAGTTGGAGTCACGTGACTAGGCAGTCCTTCTTAGGGAAGTGAAATTAACATTAAACACAAACAGCTTCAGGACAATCTACATTATTTTAGCACTAACTTTATACTTTACCTCCAATGGAAAAATGGGCAGAACTACATTTGAACCATTTACTGCTGTACTGCAAAGCCAGACATCAAGGGTGTTCTGCTGTGAAAAAGGCCCAAGGACAGAGGTAGCAGGGATGTCTAGGGAGCATGGAGGAATCCAGAGCACGTGAGTTGGGTGGTGAAGGATGCCTGGGGATTGGGTCTTTGAAAGGGGATACCAGTAGGCTTGGGGGTACATGCCTTTAATCCCAGTATTCTGAGGCAGGGTAATTTATTGAGTTCCAGGACAACTGGGGCTATGTAAAGAGACCCTAGAGAGAAAGGGTAGGGGTGGAAAGTAGGCAGAGACAGACAGATGCAGAAAGTTGGGATCAGAGGAAGAAACTTTATCTTAACCAGATCTAGCAGGCAGGTGGTGTGGACAGGCAGATCTGGCTTTGAGCTTGGGTTCCATTTTCTGCTAAGTGTGACCTTAAAGCAGTCACTTAGGCGTCTGTAGTTTTGTGTGTCTCATCCATTAGAGACATAATGGTAATCCCCCACCCCCTATCCTACACTGTGGGGACTAGAGAGATCTGTGAAATGTTTGACTCTAGGAAGAACTTTCTAATGAATATAGTTGCCATCTATTGAGCCCTTATCAGAGCCAGGTCATGTGAGCACTTGGGCAGGCATGACCTCCTTAACTGAGTACTTAGGAGGCAAGTGCTTTGATTTTCGAGGGAGAAATGCCTTATGAATACCAGGCACCTTATAAAATAAGTAACTAAATGCACAGAATCAGAGAGGTGAAACCTTTTCAAGGGCATATCTGTAATAATAACAGAACTAAGACTCGAACTAAGACTCAAACCAAGGATCATATACATTCATTCATCTTTGCCCTCTCTACCCTGAGCAGACCCTTCATGATTCAAGGAGAGGTCCTGCTGAACAGACTATGATGGGGTGCTTAGTGCGACCTTCTTGTAAGAATAAACTATGAAGAAACTGGGTCCCTGAGACAAAAGGGGTCAGGTATCCCTACTGTCCAAGGTAAGATGCTGTCCACACACAGGGCTCACAAAATAATTGAAAGAGTTATGTGGTATTTCCCATCCCACAACAAGGCTAACTTGTTGAAGATTTTTTTTTTAATTGCTGAAAGTCTTTCCTTCTCTAAGGAAGAGGAACAAGATTTCCATTGGCCAGGAAGTAGGGTCTCCAAGTGACAGCTAGAGAACTTGGAGATGGTATCAGTGCTGGGCCTCTGCCTCACACAGACCTAGCATGAGAGATGCTACAGGCACAGAAAGAACTCAGTGCCTAGGAAGGTCTGGACCCTAGGAGTCTACAGAGCCTCCCAAAGGCTACGGGATGGTCCATGGACAGCTGGCCTGAACTCTAGGGACTGAAAAGCCTGTGTGGAAGGCTGACCTTGGATGGAGGAATGAGGAAAAAGCAAGTAGCCAAACGAATTTATTTGGGTTTCTCCAAGGACATATAGGCATATGTTCCCAAGACCCTGGACTAAGACCCAAAGAAGCCCTCTTTCTTTGGAGAGGGGTTCAGAGCACTTGGTGTACTTCTGAAAGCCAGCAGGCCCTTCCTGCCTTTTGTCTCTCCTGTGACCAGGGCCCTGACACAGTGAACCTATGCCTATAAAAGAATACATTTTTTTCTTTTTCATTGTAGGATATTTTTGTTCTTTTTTGTAGAGTTTGTTTTGTTTTGTTTTTAAATTTATTCACTTTGCATCCCAATATCAACCTCCCCCTCCCACTCACAGGGATCTTCTTCTCATTTCCCATCCCCTTCTTTGAAAAGGAAGATTCCCCCCTCCCCTGGGTACCAGCCCCACTCCCAATTCCCAGCACATAAAGTCACTGCAGGACTAGGTATTTGCAGAATTTTGAGTTTTTGATCTTAGCCGTTCTAGTGGGTGTAAGAGTTGTTTTGATTTGCATTTTTTGATAAGGACTTTGAACATTTAAGTGTTAAGCCATTAGAAATTCTTCTGTTAAGAATTCTCTGTTTAGGGCTGGAGAGATGGCTCAGGGGTTAAGAGCACTGACTGCTCTTCCAGAGGACCTAAGTTCAATTCCCAGCAACCACATGGTGGCTCACAACCATCTGTAATGGGATCTGATGCCCTCTTCTGGTGTGTCTGAAGACAGCTACAGTGTACTCATATACATAAAATAAATCTTTAAAAAAAAAAAAAAAAGAATTCTCTGTTTAAATCTGTACCCCAATTTTTAATTAGGTTATTTGGGTTATTGCTGTCTAATTTCTTAAGTTCTTTATGTATTTTGTATATTAGTCCTCTGTCAGATGTAGTGCTGGTGAAGATCTTTTCCCAATCTGCAGGCTGTCATTTTGTCCTGTTTATTGACAGTGTCCTTTGACTTCAAGAAGCTTTCAATTTCACAAGGTCCCATTTATCAGTTGTTGATTTTAGGACCTGAGCCATTGGTATTCTGTTCAAAAAGTTGTCTCGCGTACCAGTGAGTTCAAGGCTATTCCCCACTTTTTGTTCTGTTAGATTTAGTGTCCAGTTTTATGTTGAGGTCTTTGGTCCACTTGGACTTGAGTTTTGTGCAGGATGTTAAATATTAATCTATTTGCATCCTACATGCAGACATCCAGTTAGACCAGCCCCATTTGTTGAAGATGATCTCCCTTTTCCATTATATGGTTTTTGCCTTCTTTGTCAAAAAGAGTGTCTGTAGGTGTGTAAATTTATTTCTGAGACTTTAATTCTATTTTACTGATCAATCAACCTGTCTGTTTCTATACCAATACCATGCAGGGTTTTTTTGTTTTTGTTTTCTTGTTTTTGGGGTTTTTTTTTTTGTTTTGTTTTGTTTTGTTTTGTTTTAAATGCTTTAATGATTCAACTTGAATTTACCAGGGCCTAAAGGACAACTGGAATAAGTAGTGACTAATTAACTACTTATCAATTAGTAAATCCCAAATTACTTTGATTACGGTTACTAATTTGTTACACAAGACTGTCTCCAAAACTTAGATCAACCAGATGTGGCATCTGTAATCCTATGACTCAGGAGACTGGCTACAGGATCTGCCAGAAGTGATGGCCAAGTTTAAATTTCGCTTTAGGCTCACTACAGACAGAGAGAACCACCATGATAGAAGCCATACAAACATTACTCAAAACACGGTGTTGTCAGAAACCTGAAGTCCTGATGGAGGCGGATCTCCTTCAGATCTGAGAATCATGCTCCGTTTTGTGGATCATTACTTCTTCTAGCCTGGCGAAGACCACTCTACTTTCAAATCATCCAGGGCAGGCATCTCAAGATGACAGCTGGGCACTATGAAAGCAAACATCCTAGACTAGAGTCAGCCAGCTGTCAACACCTGCACTGCTCGGAGCTCCGCAGGACACAACCGCCTTCTACCATGCAGTTTCTATTGCCATTGCTCTGTGGTCAGGAATGGTTATCCTCCGGACATTTGGATTTTTTTTTTTTTTTTTTTTTTTTTTTTGTACAGGATTGTTTTAGCTATCCTGGGTATGCTTTTTCAAATGAAGCTGAGAATTATTCTTTCAAGATATGTAAAGAATTGTGTTGAAATTTTGATGGGAATCGCATTGAATCTATAGATTGCTTTTGGTAAGATGGCTGTTTTCACTACGTTAATCCTACCAATCCATGAGCATGGGAGATCTTTCCATCTTCTGAATCTTCTTCAATTTCTTTTTTTTTTTTTTTTTTTAAGATTTATCTATTTATTCTATATATTTAAGTACACTGTAGCTGTCTTCAGACACACCAGAAGAGGGCATCAGATCCCATTGCAGATGGTTGTGAACCACTATATGGTTGCTGGGATTTGAACTCAGAACCTGGAACAGTCAGTGCTCCTAACCACTAAGCCATCTCTCCAGCCTTCATTTTCTTTATTCAGAGACTCAAAGTTCTTGTCATACATTCTTCCACTTGGCTAGAATACCAAGATATTTTATATTATTCGTGGCAATTGTCAAGGTTGTTGTTTCCCTAAAGACTTTCTCAGCCAGTTTGTTATTTGTATAAAGAAGGGCTTCTGATTTCTTTGCATTAATTTTGTATCTAGCCACTTTGGTGAAGGTGTTTATCAACTGTAGGAATTCTCTGGTATGATATCAGCAGTTCAATTCACATGAATCCGTGGTGACAGCTCTATCTACTTGCAAACACCATTCATCATGAATCAGCAACATCAGGTCAATCCAAAAGAAACCATGAGGCTCTGCTATATGCTGTTTAGAAGTAGTTCCTTAGAGCAATCCCAATCTCCATTCGTTAGGATTCCAGCAGTCCAGTTCAGTAGTATCTGGATAGCAAACATGAATCAGCAGCGGTGGCACCATTTAGTAAAAACATCCTCCACCAAATCGACACAAGTCAACAGGAGCAACCAGGACCAGCAAGGATGCTGTAAGAAGCATGCCACTCTCTGTCATGCCACTCTCAATGAAGTAAGAAATCAACAAAGTTGAAGACAGGAGACCAAGGAAACGCTACCTATGCAAGCACTCTATCACTATCCATTGAATCCTGTTTATACTCCCTCCAAACATCAGGAGGCCTCCCACAGGTTTTTCCTCAGCAGAATACTATGCGAGACTGTCTTAGCAAAACTCCACATGAGTCTGTATCAGCTGACATATCTAGAAACTTCCACTTCACTCTGCCAATCAGCCTGAGTCTGTGGAAGCAGCAAGAAGCCACCAGAAAACCACCAGAAGTTTTTTGGTACGTTTCTCTCTATGAAGTCACAACAATACCATCCAGTGTCATTGACTTGTCTGTGGGGTCATATTTATATTCCTTCTAAACGTTCTACATCTCACATGTCTGCTCTAGCAAAACATCCTTTCTCCTGTGGCTGCTTCAGGAAACATTCCTTCATGTGTGCTTTAGCAAAACAGCTTTTGACCTGTGTGCCCCAGTAAAACATCATTTGATATAACTGACTTTCCAAAGAAACCACAAGTTTCCACTTCACACCCCTGCATCCTTGGATTAAAGCCTACTTGGTCATGGTGGATGATGTTTATGATATATTCTTGGATTCAGTTTGCATTTTTATTGAGTATTTTTGCATCATAAGGGAAATTAATCTAAGATTCTTTTTCTTTGTTGAGTCTTTGGGTGGCTTAGATCTCACATTCTTTCTGTTGTTCAAGTCCAACTTTAATCCATTCTGATCTGATACGATGCGAAGAGTTATTTCAGTCTTGTATTCTCAGGAAGGCAGAGAGCAAGCCGCAGGCCGTACAATGAATGTCATAGGACCTGACTCTGCCGGCTGTACCTCAGGCAGACCCAGCTGGCAAGGAAGTGGTGGGGCAGTGTTCCAAAATGGTTGGGCCTGGGGTCCGCACAGGCCCCCACAGGGAGGCAGGATGCCTCTGAGGTCCCAAAAGGCTCCTTGGCATGGAAGGGCAAGCTCAGAGCCAGACAATGGAGGTTAGGGACCGAATGCATGCGACTTACTTCTGCTGGCTCTGTCCTAGGCAGACCAGACTGGGAAAGGGTGGGGCAGAGTTCCATGCTGGTTATTCTTGGAGTCCCACAGGCCTCCACAGGGAAGCAGGACACTTGGGGTCCCCCAAGGCTCCTAGGGGGATGACAGGGTGAACAGAGAGCCAGACAGTGGAGGTCAGGGGACCACATGCAATTCCTTTAACAGGTAATACATTTATAAGCTTTTAAAAACATGTTACCTCCTTTCTGCTTGATATCTCCTAAGTAATCTTTTTCTCTTCACCACAGGTTCTTGTTTATCCTTTCAGACTTCCTAAATACAAATTAATACCCACTGTCCACTCTAAGATACAAAACTTTGCACATCTTCACAAACCTATGAAATTAAAATGCATTGTGCAGTCAGGAAGCCATGGTGTCACTAAAGCCTTAACCTACTTATTCTATCCATATTGTTCCTTTTTTGTCTATTCTCAAAATTGATAAGTTCATGCCAGAATAATCAAGCTCTCCCATATAAAATTCTAATCATTGTGCCAGTTAATAAGCAATGTTCTGTCTTTATACGAAATGATGATGTCTTTGTCATCCCTTGAATCGTAGGGTCAGTGGATCTGCAATGGCTCTAGTAGACAAATGACAGCCTACCTGCCTGTCTTTATCTCTTTCCATTAAACATTGGATTTTAAGCATTCTTCATGAAGGACTTGGTGCCCCTGGTGTTTTTGATATTGCAAACAGTGGGGCAGCTTATACTTGAAAGTGCAGATGTTAAATTCCTGTATGTAGAGATAAGGCCAGAGTCAGTGGATGGAGAATGTTTCCCACAGCGGTAGTGGGGTGTGATGTGGTAGGGGGCAGTTTAGTGAGTAAAAATGCACTCCCCTGGTAGTTTCAAATGTGCTAATAAATATAATAAATAAACTATTTATTGCAGTCTTTCCTACATTTCATGGTAAGCTAATTCCTTCCCCTACATGATCTCATTCCATCCTCAGACCATCTGTCCTGTAATACAGAAACACATTTTTTTTTAAGAATCCAACTAAATATTTCTGGAACAAATTCAGAATAACCTGAAGAGACAGTCAAAAATTTCAGATACCAGAGGAATGCTACATCCACAGGAAAATGAGACTTGACTAGTATTTCCCCCAAAGGTGCTTTCGAACTAAGGGATAAACAGAAGGACCAGGAGGCTATAGGATCATAGTACCAAGTGTATCTCTTCCTCATGTGGCAAGGCTGACATAATATAAACATTTGTCCAGAGTGTCTTACCTGAGTTACACTCATGGCAAGCTGTCACGTTTGGAATTGGTGTTGGAGTTAACATGTTGATTCACTAAAGACGGTCCATTTGCTCCTCACCTGTCCTGGAGTCTATGCTAGTGGATCTCAGGAAGTGAAGAGAAGAGAATGTATTTCCCCAGCAGGGTGAGTCACAGTCCCAGAATTGGGGTTAGCTCTGAGACACAAATGTTGCATTTCTCTGTCCTTCAGTGATTGACTGGAGTGCCTCAGACCAGTGGTGACCACTGATGGCCATGTTACTCCCAAGAAATCTCTCTGCCAGAGTCTCTTCCACTGAACAAATTACAAACTACACAACTTGCAGCTTTTATAACAGATGGTATCCTTTTCTTCAAAAGAATCTCTTAGATTATTGATATCATTATGAACCAACTAGCAAGTTAACTATATACAATGGAATATAGCAATTCCTTCAGAAGCCTCAAGCTGACTCATGCTGATAAAAATGACTTGTTACTATTGTTTGTTGTTATTTGGGTTTTTTTCACTTCTGATTTATTGTATTGGTATAGGTGTGCATAGGCAGGCATGATCATGCATATCCATAGGCACATATGTACATCAAAGGATAACTTGCTAGAGTTGTTTCTCTCCTACCATATGTATATTAAGGATCAAAAGCCAGCTGTTGAGTATTACAGTGGGAAATACCTTGACTTGCTGAGCCATCTCAATGGCTCTCTTGTCATTTTTGAGACAGGATCTTGCTATGTTAGCAGGATGGTCTTGAACTCATGGGCTCAAGCAGCCTTCACTTCAGCCTCCCAAATAGCTAGTGAACTGTAAATGGTGCTAGTGCATCTGGCTGATATAGCAGCTTTTAAAGCCCGAAGGCATTCCCATCATCCCAGCAGACCTAACTGCCAACAGGTCTAACAGACCCTATACTCACAGGTACCATTTTTAAATTTTTTTATTTGAAAATGTTAATGTGTGTGGATGTTCTGCCTGCATGGATGTCTCTGCACCACATGATGCTAGATGCCCACAGAGGCCAGAAGAGGGCATTGGATACCCAAAAAATGGGGTTGTGAGTGCTGAAAATAGAACCTGAATCTTCTGGAAAACCACCCAGTGCTCTTAACCACTGAGCCACCTCTTTAGCAAACCTACATGTACCATTTATTTCATTTTCCAGATGAGGAACACAGGGCTAAGCAGTTCATCTGTTGAACAAAGCTGTTATTACAGGTCCACAGTTTTACAGTAAATTTGGCCGTAGTACATTTCATCTCAAGGCTTATTCATTAGCCTCTCAGAATATGTGCCTTCCAAATATTGATGCATGTAGTAGTGAAAAACATCATATTTCCAACTTAGTGAAGATTGGTGGATATTTTTATGACTGATTGTAGCGTCTATGCAAATTATAATTCTTTCTAGCTTAAGAAAGAGAGCCACATCCTTTTCTTTCTGTGGTGAGGCCAGTCTTTGATGAATTGGTCAGATACAGATTTGCCTGTTGACATCTTAGGTGTCTTAGTTTGATTTTCTGTTGCTGTGACAAAAATACTTTTAACAAAGGGCTGGAAAGATGGCTCAGAAGCATGTGCCAGAGATGACCATTCACTCCTGACTCATGGCCGAGAAGCAGAAAAGAGCAAATGAGTGTGCATGCTCACACTACCTCACTCACACAGTTTAGGACTGCCTGTCACAGTGGCTGGGTCCTCTCGCCATTACCCACAGACAGCAGCAAGTCAACTGTCTTTGCAGGTAATTCTAGATTATGTCAAAATTGACAACTGTCATCAGCTATATGAGCAAACAGCATTCCTTTTTAAACGTTGCTTCCTAGATTTTCTATCTTGTTTCTTTCCTTCATTTTACTTTCTTTTGTAAATGAATGTTTGTTGTGTGTAGAGGTTGCTATTAAGTGTAGCTTAGTCGATACCCACCTTCTATACTGATGTGGGATCTCTCACTTCAACACAGATCGCTGATTTGCCTCATTGCTAAGTGGGATGAGTCTGGGAGTCTCCAGGCTGACACACCCACTGACACACACATGGATGCTGAAGATCCAGACTGTAGCTATCTGTCAGGACATACAGAATGGCCTATATAAGAATGTAAGTTTTCACATTATTTTTAGAATTACATTACTTTGTGTGCACATGTGCACACATGTACATGACATGCTTGTGAAGGTCAAAGTACAACTTGAATTCTGTTCTCTTTTCATCCTTTGGGTTCCAGAGTTGGAACTTAAAAAGTTCAGCTTGCTGGAAGACTTCTTTACCCACAGAGCCATCGTTTAGGGTTCTAAAATATATTTATCTTTAAAGAGACTCATGATCAACCATCATATGATTTTTAAGAAATACAGCTGCTAAAAATCTACATTAAAATAGATTTTCTCATCACAGCATGTATAAAATGCAATCTGAAAACCAGCTAAAAAGATCAAGAGAAAAATAGTCACCATTCCCAGCTGAGAAACATTTGCTCCTGTGCTCTGCTCAGAGTTAGCTCTAAGTTAGCTCTTAAGAAACCATGAGAATGGACTCAGAGGCAGACTGCCAATAATCTCAGCATTGCCCCTTAGCTTCAAGATTCTAGGCAAGTCACACAATCCTTTGGCCTTCTCTTCTGCCAAGACACCAACTTCACAAGTTAAAAATGAGAACAAATGTGATGAGGTGTTTTATATACTGCCATGTGACCAAAAACTATGTTACACTTAGAAGTTGGAGAACACATACACACACAAAGAAAAAAATGTATGAACTTGAATTGGGATAAAACAGACTGGCTATGACACCAAAGGCATAAGCAACAGAAATAATATACAAACCAAACATAAAATTTTAAAATGTTTGTGTGAGGAGCATTATAAGAAAATTAAGGGCTACTGGCTACTTAGCCACTGGCTTAGTGGCTAAGAACACTAGCTGATCTTCCCACGGATCTGGGTTCAATTCCCACCATGCACACAGCAGCTCACAGCTGTAACTATAGCTCCAAACTATCTGGCAACTTCTTCTGGCTCCCACAGACACTAGGTAGTATACAGGCATTCATGAAGGCAAACCACCCATGCACAAAATGATTTTTTAAAAGCTTAAAAGGAAAATTGAAGTTATAGATTATGAGAAAACATTTACAAATCAAGTTTAATACGAGGGCTAAAAAATGTAAAGAACTCTTTACAACTCAGCAAAAATAATTTTCAAATAGACAAAAGAATTAATAATTCCTAGCATGTTGTTTGTAGGAAACTAATATAGTAATATCTAAACCAGACAATAGGTAAGTGCGCAGAAACAGACTAATATCCCTCATAAACATAGATTCCAACATTTCTCCACAAAATACCTGGAAAGCAAATCTCAACTTATCAAAAGGATTAGCACCATGACCAAGAAAACTTCACAGGAAGGATAGTTGAACACAAAGGCTGCCAGTAGAGATACCATGTGGTTCCGTCGGGAAATGGCATGACCATCTCAACAGGCACAAAGATGTCTACTACCTATGCATGGGTTTTTTTAAATCCACAACTTAAGAATAAGAACAGTTTTTTTTTTTTTTTTTTTTTTTTTTTTTTACACTCTGGGGGGAATGAATCAGATCTTCAGGCTTGGGTGACAAGAAGTTAACTGACTCCTCAGTCTCACTTCATATGATTTTGAGACTATTCCCTAACTCCAGGTAACCACAAAAAACATTGTGCTAAGTGCGAGACTAATTTTAAAAAGTCACACACATCGTGTATGATTTTATCAATATAAAATGACTAGCATGGGCAAGTCCATGGAAACAGAAGTCCCGTGATGTTGCCAGGGTGTGTAACAGAGTGGGATGGAATCAGAGCCACTTTGGATCACTCCGTTATTCGTTGACCTGTTCATAGCCTCACTAAATGCAACTTCTATCGGAAGCTATGAGAACGAACGGTAGCCCCATGGAGGCATCACTACCTAGAGGCATTCCTGGTGACAGACACAAAGGAGAGTAAGTACAGGGTCCTCATTCTGTTGGGAGCACCTCTGAGTGAAGAGTTGTAAGTAGAAAGTCCAGGACAAGACGGATGTTCAACTCTCCCACGTGGTTGGTTACAAGGACCCAGCATGGTCCTGTAAGCTTAGACTTTTTAAACCTACTTTAATAAAGGTTTTCAAATGCTTTGACAGCCACCCCCATGTCCCCACCAGCTAGCCTCCTACCATCCAAAGGTAGAAAAGATGGTAAAGAGGACAAGGGTATATGGACCTGCTTAGAAGTAGTTTCTTGGGGCAATTCCAATCTGCAGGATACCAGCAGTCCAGTTCAGTAGTGTCAGGCACCAAACACAAATCAGCAGAGGTGGCAAGATCCAGCAGAAATCAGCACAAGTCAGCAGGAGTGACCAGGGCAGCCAAGATGCCAGGAGGAAGTTTTCTGCTGTGCCTCTCTTGGCGAAGTGAAGATCAACGAAGAGGAAGGTGTGAGACAAATGAAACGTTACTAAGCTAGCTCTGCAAGGAAGCTGCCACGGTCCGCTAAGTCCTATTTACACTCTCTCCAAACATCACCTATCCTGACTCTTGCCTCAGCACAACACCATGTAAGTCTGTCTTAGCGAAACACCACGAGTCTGCATCACGTGACATATCCAGAAACTTCTACTTCATGGTGCTGGCTGATTCATGGTAGGTGTTCAGTGATTGGTTATAACAACTAAAAAATGATTGATCATTCATATTTATCCTTGCAAATATATGAAAGGATGAATAATCAGTAGCTCAAAATATCCATGTCAGCTGCCATCAGTGAATACAGGCTATATGCTGGGCTCTGATTTGATATCAGCCTAATAATGGTCCTTAGAGAAAAATCATCACTTACAGAAGAAGCAGGTCACACCCAGGGCCAAACAGCCTGGTTGTGGTAGAGATGGAATTTGGATCTAAAGGATTCTGTAACCCATTTGCACAATCATGTACAATCTGTCGACCCCTTCCCTCGTGACACCCAGCTCTTTCCTAAGAGGCACTGATGGGGCAGCAGCTAACAGATTGCAGTCAGCAAGCTTGCATGCTAGCCCCACTAGGATTTTTTTTTTTTTTTTTTTGCCTGTTCTGAATAAACTCCTTCCTGGGTACAAAACAGAATTGGGGTAGATGCTATGAAGTCCTGAGGGGTTATTTTAAGTGCTGAATGCAGCACCTGGCCCCCAGCTGTGGCTCAGAGACAACAATCTAGGCCATAAGACAGAAACACCTGGGAACAGCTCAGGAGAGAGACCCACATCACAGGGCAGAAGTGCCAGCTGGAGACCAGCCCTGGAAGAACTGGAGCAGCAGTGGAGAAGCAATGGCCACCAGCCAGGGTAGGCACAAAAGCTTCAGAAATCGGAGCGTTCAGCTCCTCCAACTACTACCATGAAACCTGTCAGGATCAGAATCCAAGCCAGATTCTCTCCTTCCCTCTGTTCTAAACTGGTTAGGCCCAACAAGTTGCCTCCTAACGTGACCCCACCCACCATTCTCATCAAGATTCATCCTTTCACCCAACCCGTGTCACTGCTGGCTGGCAGCCAGGCCAACTGCTCTGGTACCATAGTGTACCCAAGATCTAGGAGGTGTGAGTGCAGGGACAGATGTGAGCCAGCTGTGTAGGTGCATGAATGATGACATCCACAAGTGTTCACTTAACAGCTAGGCAGTCATGGTGAATCAGTGAACTAGGTCTGATGTGGGAGAAGTTGGAGCATCATTCCATGGGGGTTGGGGGAGGGTGGTTTCTCCAGCCCAGAAGTCTGGCTGCTTTTTGTGTGGAGCAGTGTTCCCAGCCTCATGATTTCTACTTGGGTGACTTAGGGGACTACATGGTCTGAGGCCTCAGGAGACTCACCAAGCTTTAAACTGACCCCTAACTGTGGGATCCAGTGTTTGCACAGGGATGAGTGGATGATAACCCTAAATTAAGAACAGCAGCAAATTCACAAACTCCACTGCTTGAACTTTGAACTAGGCAAGCTCCCATATGGTTGTGGGACTTGGAGGAATGATCTTTAGGCTGACAGAGAGAGATAGGGAGGCTCAGTCTGGGACTGGCAGGGATGAGCATTGCTGATGGAGTCCTTAGGATGTGTGGCTTCTGGCCCTGAGTCCTTGGCTGTGACCACACAAGAGCAGTGGCTCTTAATTTGTGGATCACAATCCTCTTGGGGTCACATCAGATATCCTGCATATCAAGTATTTACATTATGATTTATAATACTAGCAAAATTACAGTTAAGAAGTAAACAACTTTTATTTTATAATAATTTTTATGGTGAGGTATTCACTGTTGTATTAAAGAGTTGCAGCGTTAGAAAGGATGAGAATCATTGCTTCAGTGTGTAGACAGCTGGGCATGGATGGGGTATAGGAAGTGGGGGCAGGCTGCCAGGCTGGGTCAACAGGTTCCAAGTGAGGCCTCTTGGCCTTGTACCCCCTCTCCTGGCTGAGATGACTCACCACCAGTACCAGCCTTTCATTGCAGGCCTAAAACTCTGGACGGGTTTGGATTCTGGCTCTAATATTGGTGCACTGTATAACCCTGATCAAGTGACCTTCCTTCTCTGCAGTTTAGCTTCGTCATCTGCCAGATAGGGTTGATTTGTGTGGGCTTTCCTGGAGAGATGTGAGGAAATGTCTAGTAAACCCAGATAAGGAACAGGCTATTCCCTCTCTGCTTCTCTGGGAATCCCACTAAAAATGCTCATAGAGCAACTCCCACCAGCAGATAGAGCTAAATGTTTCTTGGAAATAAAGGATTATTCTTAGTCCTGTGGAGGAAACTGAGGCTCAGAAACAGGAAGTAAGGTCTTTGGTCTCACAGCTGATCAGAGATAAGGAGAGGGGGCTAGTTGCTACAAACAGCCTTTATGTTAGCTGACACCAGAGGGACCTCGAGCCAGTGCTCCCAAGGGAAAGCTCAGCAGGCTGCATCGTGGATCTTCTGCCGAAAGGCAGATTTAAGCTGGATCACTGGCCAGAGATCCTCTGTTCTCCACACTGGCTGTGACGGGAAGCAGGTCCAAGAGTCCTTCCCCTAATCTACTGCCTAGTCTCAGTCCTATAGAGACTGGGGTGAAGGTCAGAGTCATTGTCCTGGGGATAAGGCCTCTAATCCAGGTACTCAGGAAGCATATAGGTAGGCAGATCTCTGAGAGTTTTGAGCAAGTCTTGTCTACATAATGAGTTCTAGGCTAGCTAAGACTACTCCATGAGACGCTCCCTAAAAAAGAAGAAACAAAACAAAAAACTGGCATTAGTTGTGTATGATATACCAGCACTGCATTAGGAATTTTAATGAGCAATCCTTACTCCTTCGTTTCCAGACTTCCTTGCAACTGGCTAAGCCTCAAGCTCAGTCCCAAAGTCAAGGCCAGAATCAGGATTTTTCTCCTACCCCTGTATCTGCCTTAAACACCGAGAATGTGGAGTTCACCCACACCTGGCTAGGGCTCGGGCTTGCAAAGAGACCCTCCCTTTCTCCTGCTCCTGTCCTTACACCTGTGATCTGCTCTGTGCCTCAGCTGAGCTGCAATCTTGGGTCTGCTTGTGGTTCCTCAGGTCACTGTTGCCTTCCTTAACACAGATGCCCTCTGGTGCCCCAAACCCTGCCTGACCCAGCCTACTGCCTGCCTCACCCACTCCCACCCTCAGCCAGTATGGACAGGCAAGCTACAATAACCTCTGCCCAGATGGGCACTTCTAAGGAGAGCCCTTCATGCCACCAGGACTCCTGAGGACAGTGTCACTATCCTCCAGAGAGATTAAGATCGCTTGCCATCCTCCCATCCTATGACAGATACTCAGCTCTAAGAGCTCACTGAGCCTCTGTGTGTAATTGTCTCTGGCATTGACACAACAGTGCCAACCACACACAGGGCAGCCATTCCAGAGAAGGGGTCTGGTAACGGCTTTAAGTTACAGTGTTTTGTACAGAATGCTGTGAAGAGGGGTGAACTGGGAAGGAACTGAGTGTTGAGCTACCTATACAGCCTTGCTTTGCTTCCCTCCCTCTCCTTCCTTCCTTTGGACAGTCTCCCCTGTATAACCCAGGCTGGTCACGTGCTGGAATAGGCCACCACTGAGGCTGGGTCAGCTCTGTCTTGTTGCCACAAGTTCTTACATGTTTTGTCATAGGAACCATTTACTCTTAAATACATACATATAATATGTACATATATATTATATACACATATATAAATATATTTGTCATATGTATGTGTATATATATATATATATATATATATATATATATATATATATATATATGAGACAGGCTTTCTTATGTAGTTCTCTAGTATTCAACATGTAACCAGCCATGCTAGCCTCAAACTTATAACAGTATTCCTGTTTAAGCCTCCTGAGAGCTGAGATTCCAGGAGATCACTACCATACCTGGCATTCTTCATGTTCTTATAGGCTTCAGACCTGAAAGGCTTTTTTTTAATTATATTTTTGAATAGTATTTGTTTTGTCTGCATGTATATCTATGTACCATGTGTATGCCTGGTACCTATGGAGACCAGAATAGGGCGTTATATCTGCTACAACTAGAATTGCAGATGGTTGTTGGGCACCATGTGGGTACCAAGAACCAAACCCAGGCCACTCTGGAAGAGCAGCCAGTGTTCTTAAACACAGATCCATCCTTCACAGTGCACCACTCTTGTGCCTAGAATCATAGTCCACTATTTCTTAGCATGAAGAATAGTGCTATTCTTCATGGATGCAAATCCTCTGGGTGGCCTAACTCAACAAAGCACAAGAGGCTTTCCTCAAAACTGTTTCAACTGACTGCAGTGTCCTTGGCCATATGGCTTCTGGAAAATAGCATTCATAAAGAAAATATGAAGCAAGGCAAGTGATGTCCTGATGTTATTATGAAATGTAATGTGTTCTTATGTATCTCCTGAAAATTGTCTGAGGGCATGTGGGCCCTGATCTGAGGACATTTGTGAGGCACAGACCTGTAAGCAAGAAGGGAGGAAAGGAGAAATGGGGACAGCATCCTGGGGTAGGGAGATAGTTCAGCTGGCAAAGTGCTTACAGAGCGTACGTGGAGGCCTGAGTGCAGTTCCCCACATACATGTTTGGCATGGCACAGTGGTTTACATTGCAGTACAAGGAAGGCAGAGACAGATGGATCCCTGGAGTTCACTGGCCAGGCAGTCTAGCCTAAATGTCAGTCCCTTAAGTCCTAGTGAGAAAGTCTATCCCAAAAAAACAATGTATATGGCTCTTAAGGAATGACACTTAAGGTTAACCTCTGATACACACACACACACACACACACACACACACACACACACATAGGGGTGGGGGTGGAGGAAGGAAAGGGGAGGCAGACCCATTCTAGGAACAGCAGCAATAAACACAGCTGAGTCATCTTCCCCATTCACACCGAGAAAATGGTGCCCAGAGCAGGAATCAGTTTCCCAGTGGCACACACCCCTTAGATGCTGGCCATGGTGACTGTCCCCAGGATCCAGGGCATAGAGCCGTCTTATGACTACAGGCCTCCTGCTCACTCAGTCATGGCCTCCCCCTTCCTAGTAGACCCTGTTTCGCATCCATCTCTTTCTGTACCAGGCCTGGGATGTGGCCCATGTACAGATGTGGCAAGTGGATTCCCTGGTGGGTACTGGCCTCGTGTTCAGCAAAAATCTGGGCAGTCTGAGAAACAGCCAGTTCCGAGGACAGCATCTCACCTTCCTGAGCATCCAACCCTTCTTGGATGTTGGCAAGGGAGACCTGGGCTCAGTACCCACCCCTCCCTTCATTTGTATGCTCTGATGTTGGCCCATTTGTAAAATGGGCTCTGAGTGGAATTAAGGACACACGTAACCCCAGCACCTTGCCTTGGCACTTTCCATACCTGTCAGCTCCCATATGTCAGCCAGGCCTGGTGGCCTTGGCAGTTACATTCCAGCTCCAGAAAGGCCTTGCGAGGACATGTTAACCAGTGAGTCAGCTCAGGGAGTTCATGGCAGCACCTTGTACCCTGGGCCAGGGCTTTGTCCTTTGATCAGAAACATGAGGGTATGGCCCATCTAGCTGAGGCACACTCGGCTCCTATCAGTTAGTTGATCAGCAGCCTCTCAAACCAAAAATATGGAACAGATGCAGGCTAACAGATATCCAAGTCCCCAACAGTGACCAGAACTCAAAATAGACTGGCCATTTAAGTACCTACACCTTCCCCACCAGATGGCGGTAGGTGGAACTGGGGTTAGGGAGAAGTCCCTAGAGTGTCACCACAATGCCAGGGACTCTGAGAGTATAGGTAGAAATGACCAGCACACAGCCCAGGCTGCTCAGCCATATCTGGGTTTGAGTCACCTCACCTCTCCTCTCTGAGCCTTCGTGCCCTTGTTTCTAATGGAAGGTAATGAATGACTCTACCTACCTATGAGCTTTTCTGTGAGAATTTAGCAGAACAGAGAGTTGCTTGTACTGGAGTATTACCCAAGGGAGCAGGAGGTGGGTGGGCTCTGATGCTGAGACAAAGAGCTTGTCCGAGGCATCTGGAAGATTAATCGCAAAAGGAAAGGCAGTTTTTAAAGTGCAGCTCTCTTCTGGGCTCATTGCTTGCTGCCTGAGGACCTGTGTACTGATGCCCAGCACCCCTGTGAAATGTGGGCACAGTGCATGGATCTGTACCCCAGCACTCTGGGCTGGGGGAGGGGAAGAGAGACAGGCAGAGCCTGAGGGCTCAGTGGAGAGCCAGTCTAGCCAAAACATTGCACTCCAGCTTTAGTGAGAATGTCTTAAATAAATAAATAAATAAATAAATAAATAAATAAATAAATAAATAAATAGTGGGGAATCATAGAGGAAGACACTGGGGTTGACTTTTGACCTCCACTTGTAATAAGGATGAGTTTTAGCAACACACACACACACACACACACACACACACACACACACACACTAAAACAAATGAGAGAAATGGACTCTCTCTAGGGTATTCACCAGTCAGTCAACAAGGGTTGGTGACTTCCTGTACTATTCAGACCCAAGAGTCCATAATGAGCCACCTATGTATAATCTGCCAGAGACAGCTGTGGGGTCAGCAAGGTAATGAGAGCAAGCGTTGTCCTGCTCTGTCTGTGTCTTAGTTAGGGTTTTACTGCTGTGAACAGACACCATGACCAAGGCAAGTCTTATAAGGACAACATTTAATTGGGGCTGGCTTAGGTTCAGAAGTTCAGTCCATTATCATCAAGGCAGGAACATGGCATCCAGGCAGGCATGGTGCAGAAGTTGAGAGTTCTATATCTTCATCTGAAGGCTGCTAGCAACTTCCAGGCAGCTAGGGTGAGGGTCTTAAAGCCTGCACTCAAAGTGACACACACATTCCAACAGGGCCACACTTTCTAATAGTGCCACTCCCTAGGCCAAGCATATACAAGCCATCACAGTCTGTAATAGAGGCTCACGGTCAAATTGAGATGTTTATCAATCAAGGTGCTTAAACAACATATGATACATATCTGCAGGGGAATATAACGTGGCCATTCATAAGGACCAGGAGTTTGGTTTGTGAAAATGGAGGCTACCCCACCGAGGAAGTAAGGGGATTCCGGGAGTCCAGTTCATCTGTACCATGCACTGTTAAGGTGCCTTAGGGCTAGTGACTCAGGATCCTCATGATACAAAAGCAGGATTATTTTGTCTTCCATCTAGTATGCCAATTACAAATGACAAGTTTAGGAAAAGAAAAGGTTTGTTCATGAGGTATGAGAACCTGGGAGACCTGAGCTCCCACCTGCCTCTCCAAGACGGGCTGGTGTTTGACGTTTGTTCAGATTTTTCTTGGTTTCCTTCACACTAACCCACTAAAGAAATGAGATGTGGGTGGTAGATACTCCCCAAAGTCCCACAGCCTGGAGGGGGAAGACATGAAGATGAGGACCTGTGCTCTCAAGTGCTTGGTATTCTTTCCTCTAGCAGAGTGGGGCAGGGGGTGGACACTGGTTCATACAAAGCAAAATGTTTCTGAAGCTACACGTGTTTTCTCTATGCAGGCGGCATTCTGCAGAGACACGCTAAAGTATGCTTCTCAGCCAGCCTCCTGCTGCAACCTGTAATGGTTCTCAACCTGTGGGTTAAAGCATCTTTGGGGGTTGAATGACCCTGTCACAGTGGTTGCACAGCAGATAGTTACATCACAATTCATGACAGTAGCAAACTCACAGTTATGAAGTAGCAGTGAAATGACCTCATGGTATAATTGTGGTTTCTAAAGGGAGCGCCTGGGTGGTTGAGGGACAGGGTCTGCGGGGCTTATTTTCCTGTTTATGCTTTAAAAATTGGAACAACACCCCCCCCCCCCAGGGTGTTCTTGCTATGCTGCCAAAGCTGATCTTCAAGTCCTAAACTCAAGTGATCCTCCTGCCTCAGCTTCCTGAGTAGATAGGACCACAGGTGAATGCTGTGTGATGAACTTGTAACTCGTATGAAAGATAGATCACCCAGGCCATAGGTGCCTGGACAGGCCGCAGCGTACTGTGAAAACCAATGGGTTTGCCAGGGTTTCCCAAGAGGAACAAGCATGTTCAAGTTTAGGTTCTTTGTTTGGGTTGTTTTTTTGTTGTTGTTTTATGTTTGGTTTTTGGCAAGGCCACTGCATTTCTGCAGTCACGTGGTGTCTGTTTCTATGATACTGGCAGCCGAGAAGGAATAGAGACATTTCTTGGTCACATGAGCTCTGAATCAATGCATCATGGTAGCTTTATTATTATTATGTTGTTGTTGTCATTGGTTACCTGAAGTAATCTGAGAAGAGAATTTGCTGATCAGATATTAAACACAAGACAATCTTTACTCCCTTTCCTAATCTCCTACCATTTCAGACAATGAGTTAGGCCTCTGGCAGCCCCTAAGCCACCAAGACACCTATGCAGCTTGTTTCCCTTGTAGCTTTAAGAGAGAGAGAGGGGTGTCTTTTGATCCATCCGTCATGTGATCCTTACAGGAAGTGCAGTTTTGTGTGCTTTGTAAACACCTTAAACTGGGACTCTGTCCAGGGTATCAGAGTCCTCATTTCTGCCCAGGGCTCTAAGAAGCATATTCTGTTTTCAGAATATTGCAGGCTCTGGAAAACAATTGCTTTGCTTGATCTATAAGATGCTTGAAATTTTTATGTTAATAAAACAAGGCAATGGCCCCTATTGTGCTGTCTGCCTGTGTATCTTCTGCACAACCAAGGGAATTTTACTTAAAGGACAACCTACAAAATTAATCCTTTACCAAGGGATTAACATCTAGAATATGTAAGGAACTCCAACAAGCCAATAGAAAAAGTATAACAACAAACCATACAATTTAAAAACGGCAAGTGGTCTGAGTAGATATTTCTCAAAAGAAGATATGCAAATGGCCAACAAGTATATGGAAATACTGCTCATGTCACAGTCACAAGGGAAACACATCAAAACCACAGTGATCAACTCAGTAAAAACGGGTATTGCAAGCTGGGTGACGGTGGTGCATACTTTTAATTCCAACACTCAGGAGGCAGAGGTAGGCAGATCTCTGAGTTCAAGGACAGCCTGGTCTACAGGACAGTCAGGGTTACATGGAGAAACGTCTCTAAAAGCAAACGGGCGAGGGGGCTCTGGTCCAGCTCTAAGACCACGAAGACAAATATACTGGAAGCCTGGCTGCCAGCCTATAACCTGCTGGGGGCTTGAAGGTGGGCCTAGAGGACAAAACAAAGTCCACTGGAAACCAGTCCTGGACTGGGTATTGGGACCCTGCCCTCTTCTTTTCTCCTTTTTTTCCACCATGATGGAAACAGACCCTGTCTCCATGGGCTCCCAACATGCATCATGTGACCAGGAGTTGACACATCTGAAACAATGAACAAAATACGTATCTCTTCCTCTGACCAGGAACTGACATGTCTGAAACAGTGGAGTTGAGTTGGGCAATGGCACCCTGATTAGCACCGCTATTACACGAAAAGAGATGAAAAGTAATATTGGTGAAGTTGCTAGAAAGAGGGACCCTCAAGTAGTGTTGGAGGATAGGTAAATTAATACAGTCATTGTGGAAAAGAGCATGGAGTTCATCAAAGAAAACCAAAACTAGAAAACCACCTGAGCCAGCCATCCCACCAGCAACATAGATTCAAAGGCATCAGCAAGTCAAAGGAATGTGTACAGCAACACTGACCACAACAACCAAGCAATGCCCCCCACCCTCCCTCCCTCTTTTAAGCAGGGATACAATGACTTTCTTCAGATCCCCAGAGAGAAACATCTGCTTTCCTCAGCTGGAGTTGTTCACATGGCAACCTCTAGTAGCAAAAGAGCCCACACAGGGAAGAGGAGGAAGAGAAGTGGGTGGGGAGTTTGGAAGCCCAGCAGTGCTATGCACAGTCTGGTTGAGGGTGGGGAGGGGACTGGAGAGATGGCTCAGCAGGTAAGAGTGAGTACTGCTTTTGCAGAGGACCTAAATTTGATTTCCAGCGCCCACACTGAGTGCCTCACATCTGCCTCTAACTCTAGCTTCTGAGTGTGTAATGCATCTGGCCTCCACAGGCACCTGCACTCTCCTGCAAACACCTCTGCATACACATATACACAATTTAAAAACTAATCTTTGAAAAAAGAAGTTTGCTTCTGAAATGAACAAGAGGGAAGTGCTGGGGCAGGAGTGGTGTCTCAAAGCCCTACCTAGCAAATCGAATACTCCTGCCCTCTGCCTCGAACTCCCTCCCATGAGACTCTGGATGGAATGCCAACAGTGTCAAGCAGTGAACTTGTAGCCAACTGTCACTGTATGCGATGCTGACTCAAGAGACAAGGCTTACAGCTGAAGATTGTTCACACAGTCTTGAAGTTCCCTACAAAAGTCAAGTTCAGGAGGCCCTCAAACACACCTACCAAAACAGAGGCTACTATGTGACCACCCAACTCTGATCCCTTCTTGTTGCTCCACATACCTCCCAGCCTCCCTTGCAGTTACACATGACTGGGTGGCTGATGGAAGAGCTGGTATCATTCCAGGCCTGTCCAGGAAAAACTCTTCAAGTTCCCTTTATTTTATTTATTTCATTTTTTGTCTTCAAACCCAGATCACACAGAATGCTCATGACAGCCACCTGCTAAAGACTACAAACTCAAAGGCAGCCTAGAAAATTGAATAGTCACCCATAATGTAGTACGTACCTGCCATGAAGGAACGCCTTGGCTCCGAGTTTTCTAAGACAGAGAAATAAGCCTGTATTCAAGTATTCACATAATGGGTATACTTATTAAGTATGCTCAGCCCACTGAATCGTTATTCTAGACATGACAGACCTCAATTTCCAACTACTGAGAGGGAATAGCCCTGGAAATCAGGGAAGGAACCCTAAGAATTGGAAGTCTGAGCTGGAGTGAAAATGACCCTGGACCACTGGAGGCTCCACTGACAATGGAGCGAGCCCACCCCAGGCTTGGAGACTTTCATGGAGTCCGTCACATGCTGAGATAACATTCCACCCCATGTCCACTGGATGCTAGGGACCAGGAACTCACAGTGACCAGATGTCTTGTCCCTAACCACCTACATGGGTGGCACCAGAGTATGAAACTCAGAGAAGTCACAGTCTTGGGTCTTGTGTACAAAGCCTTCTTCAGGAAGTGGAAATAATCTGTGACCTGTGCACACAGAGCCTTCAAGGATCCAACCTCTCCACAGACACTGGACTCCCAGGAAGAGAGCATCCTATTTTCATGAGGGGACTCTGAGTTTTATGTCTCTCACAAACTCACCTGTGTTCACTGAGAAGATGGATAAAGGACAAATGGCTTCTTCTGTAGGAATCACGAGCAAGCAAACTGTGTTTTCAATGTAACACTAACTTCTGACCAATCGTCAAGAATGACATGGTCTTGGGTTGGGGGTGGAGCTGTTAGTAGATTGCTTGTCTAGTATCCATAAGGCTCTGGATTCTATCCCCAGCACCATATAAGATCAGACATTTCTGTAATCCTAGTGCTTAGGAGATGGAGGCAGGAGGATTATCATTATAAGGTCATTCTTGGCTACATAGTAGGTAGCCTTGTTTACAAGAGACCTGTCAAAGACTAGAACAAGAGTAACAGACCCTTCTAGAATTGGTTCCTTTCACAATCAATTTGGAATCTGGGCTCTGGATTAGAATTTTGTGATTTGCATATGCAAAGCCTCTAAAAGCCCAAAATGCTGCATTTATTTGTAATTTTTTTTTAGGGGATTGCATATTTAGCCAATCATCCCACCACCCAGCCCTTGTTGCACTTCCTGCTGTCTAAGCTGCCTCTCTTCTTGGTAGAGCTTGAAGACCTCCCTGACCTCCCAGAGCAGTTGAGTTTCTTATCTTGTTTCTTGGTCATGGTGCTTTGTAACTCCTTTGGAATCATGAGTCCCCGTTTGTGACCACAATGGTCACAATTTCCAGACTAGTCTCTAAGCTTATGGGCATTAAGGCCAAACAGTCCTTGAGAGATATAATTCAGAGCTACACAGAACCAATTTTTTCCTGATATTTAAAGAGCCAAGAGGAGCAGCAAAACAGAATGTTTCTGTTGGCATAAGCCCAGGGAGATCCAGCGCATGCCTCTCAAAGCTATGGATCTAGCACTCGAGAATCAGGAGCATGAGGGAATTTGGTGGTTGGCTTTTCTCTGTCCAACACAGTGAGCGTTACTTGGGAAGAAGAAACTACAAATGAAAAAATGTGGGAGGGTTCAGCCCAATATAGGCAGTGCCATCCCCAGGTAGGTGGTACTGGGTTGTATAACAAAGCAAGCTGAACAAGAGAGAACGCCAGTTAGCAGTGCTCCTCCAAGGTCCCTGCTTTCAGGCTTTTGTCTTGGGTCCCTGCTCTGACTTTTCCTTCAGTAGTAGCCCCTGTCACTGTGTGTTAGTGCTCTGACTTGTGGACTCTAAGATGAAATACTCTTTCCTCTCCCAGTTGCTTTTGGTCATGATATTTCTCACATCCGTAGAAAGCAAACTACTGTTTTTTCCAAATAGAGCTAGATCACACAGGGCTTAGTAAGACCTCTGAGTTCTACCTGGGGACAACAGAAAAGGGAAAACATGGCAGACATTTTTAGAAATTACTTGAGAATGTCAGTTATAGAAGTTTGATGCCTCCCATGTGGGAGCTGAAAGTGGAAATTCCCTTTGCTGTGAACCCAAAGAACTTGTCAGCACGTATTGTTTTCACTTAGGTTCTGTTCTATCTCCATCTCAGATCACTAAAATTTTAGGTGCCCTCTCTCAGGAGTCGGCAATTCCTCTACCCTAGTGGGTTTTCCAAATGTGGTTTCCAGGCCAACAAGACTGCCATGGTTTGATGAATTTGAGTGTGAAATGTTCCTATTTTATACGCTTATTCCACCGCTTGAGGCAATATTGTGGGAAGATATGGAACCTAAAGATTTCATAGCTTACAACTAACTGATAGTTCACCAAAAGTGGGCTTTTAAAGATTACATACAGCTGGATCTTCATTCTCTGCTTGTCTTCTGTGTCCTTGTGAAATCTGGTAGGGTCCTAGCATTCTTTATCAGGGTGAACTGATATGTTAAGGCCATATAATCTTGGTATGCCAGTAAGCTCTATAGGTAGCTATTTTGTCTCCTTTGCCAGGGAGTTAGCTCCCTTAGACCCAATATTCCAACCCTTTGTTGAGAACAAGAGAAGATGTCTTCTCCCCCATACCTACTTCCTGCAAAAGGCAGTGTTAGAGCCCTGGAAGGCTGGAATATTTCCCAAAGGCCAGGAGAGGATTAGGTTAGTGAGTATGCATCAGAAGCATCTGGTTTGCTGACCCGGCTAAGGAGACAGAACATTGACTAGACTGGTTTACGTCAGCTTTCAGCAAGTCCAGGACTTTCTGGTTTTGTTTGTTTGTGGGGCTGTTTGTGGTCACCTTTGGAGCAGTTTGTAGTCCCTAGATTGGAATCTGACAGGACCAGAAACCAGATGTCACCAAAAAAAAAAAAAAAAAAAAAAGAAGACTTCATAACATAAATGTTTTTAAGGTATTTGCTGGTTGGTTTATTTGGACTTTTTTCTTTCTTTTTTTTTTTTTTTTGGTGATGCTGCAATTTGCTCAGGCAGTCCAACAAACTGAAGGTATGTGCCTCTTCAAGTGTGCACTCCCTGAGGTACAGTTCCCTAGTCCCAGAGGGCCAGAGGTAAGGATCCAGCTTCTGAATATCTAAACTTGGCTTTTAAGTCTAAAATGGAGGCAGACTGGTTCAGCTGGACATACGGTCTTTGGGGATGTAGTCCATGTCTACTTCTTTTGATACAGGGTCTCTTACTGGCCTGGAGCTCACTGAATGAGCTAGACTGACTATCCTTCCATCCTCAGCACTGGAGTTACAGGTCTGCACCAATAACCCTGCTAGTTTTATTTTATGTGAATGAGTGTTCTGCCTATGTATACATTTGTACACTGAGTGTATGATTTCTTGGAACTGGAGGCAGTTGTGAGCTGCCATGTGGGTGTGGGAATTGAACTCAGGAAGAGTAACCAGTGCTTTTAACATCTGAGCCATCTTTCAGCCCATTTAGTTGTTGTTTGTTTGTTTGTTTTTTTTAAGTTTATGTATGTGAGTACACCACTGTTATCTTCAGACACGCCAAAACAGGACATCGGATCCCATTACAGATGGTTGTGAGTCACCATGTGGTTGCTGGGAACTGAACTCAGGACCTCTGGGAGAGCAGTCAGTGCTCTTAACTGCTGAACCATCTCTCCAACCCAAGTTTTTATTCTTTAAATTACCGAAGGCATTCAAGCAAAACTTAAAGAGCCCCATTAGAAGCTTGTGTGAGAAGGGAATTCAAGTTTTCGAGTGGACAGATATATATACTTTTTTCTTTCTTTTTTAGACAGGGTTTCTCTTTCCTGGCTGCTCTGGAACTTTCTCTGTACACCAGGCCTGTCTCTGCCTCCCGAGCGCAGGGATTAAAGTCGTGCGCCACCACTCCCCGCTACATATGCGTATTCGGGGGTGGGAGGAGTGGGCTTTCACGCAGGATAGTGTTAATACTGACTCTCCCAATAAGGAGCTCGGAACCTAGGGCCACTTACAGACGTTTCCTTTGTCCCACAGGTGCAAGGCCTACTCACAACGATCGTCTTTACAGGACAACTGGTTAGATGTGTGCAAGAGTAAAACATCTCTAAGTGAGCTCGTCAGTAGCTGGTGGAGCCGTTATTGCGGCGACTACGAGGCGGAGAAACGCAGAGGAAAGCCGGGAGTAGCCAACAGGACGCGCCTTCCGCCGCAGCTGCATCCGGGGGTCTGTGGCCTCCGGACTTCCGGTCCCTCCGCCCAGCTGCCCCGCTTCAAGGGCTGTGAGCGCCTCGCGCGAGTAGGGCGGGGCGTGCCGTGCGGTGCGGTGCGCTTGCGCAGGAGACACAAGAGGGACGAAGCCGAACCTCTGAACCGCCGCCAGGTCCGCTCCGGCTCCACGCCGCCCGTCGCACTCCACCCGCGTCCTTCTCCTCCGCCAACACCGCCGCCGCCATGGGAGTGCAGGTGGAGACCATCTCTCCTGGAGACGGTGAGTAGACACCCGCCGCCCGCTCCCCCGCTGCGGCTCGCAGCCACTCACCTGCAGTCTGTCTCTCCTCAGGGCGCACCTTCCCGAAGCGCGGCCAGACCTGCGTGGTGCACTACACGGGTGAGTTGGACCGGCCGGGTGGGGCCGGGCGGGAGGGGCCGTGGCTGGGAGTCGGGGCGTGGTGGCCGCGTGGCCCGCGGCCGAGGCCTGGGCGGTGGCCATGCCCCGGGGGACAGGCTGGGCCCGCGGCGCCGAGCGGGACTTCGGGTTGGCGCAGCCTCGTACACCGTGAACGGTGCGCGGCCCCGGCTGCCGCAGGGAGCCTACGGTCCAACCGTAGAAACTGAGGCTGAGCGAACTCATCGCCTGGCGGAGGTCACGCGCTCCGGGCCAGGGACCCTTCTGGAAGATTTAGACCGTTTCCAAGCCCTGGTGGCATGGTGCCTTCCCTGTGCTTTGGGATTCTCCCTTCAGTAGTTAAGGGAAGAGAATTTCTAGTCTGCCCAGCCACCCTTTCCCAGGGGAACCCTTGAATTCAC
The DNA here is from genome assembly GCF_963924665.1 of Micromys minutus. Lineage (NCBI taxonomy): Eukaryota > Metazoa > Chordata > Mammalia > Rodentia > Muridae > Micromys > Micromys minutus. The sequence goes on along the minus strand of NC_137980.1, from coordinate 55,374,946 downwards.
CTTTCTGGGGCGGGTGGGAAACGACCCACTTGGTACGTCATTATTGTGGCTTCACGTGCCCCTTCGGAAATTGATATTGCAATGTCTATTTCTCTTTGACCCACTTGAAAATCTCAGCCTCCATGGTGGTGACTACCAGACCAAAGGATGTATACCATGTCATTCCTCTTTTCCCTTTCTGAGAGAAGAGACTTCTCAACCCCATTTTTAAAGATAAAGGATACTGGGGGGCTCGTGAATGCATTTCACAGTAACTAAACCAAAGGAAAATTTAAAGACGCGCACATCCAGCCAGAATTCAAGCATCAAGACCATCAAGACTGCTGGCCCTGGGACCATCTTTTACTCCATGCCCTTACAAGGTCTTCCTGGGTTGGGGAGGGGGAGGGGTAGCTGACTGACTTCATAGCTAGGCTGAGTGGTGTAGCCACTGCTGATATGAATCGACTTCCCTCCCCTCCCCCTCCTTCCCTTTCCCACCCTTTCCTTTGTCCCCCTCCCCATCCTTCCTCTGTTTCTTCTGCTTCTCCCCACTCTCCTCCACTGTCACCACCCCCACCTTTTTTTCTGGCTGATCTGGCCAAGCTGTTCTGGCTCAAGTTGCCTTCTCTCCTTAATCAGGGGAGGATCCTGCTCTTGAGGGAAATGACTTACTGGGAAGGGAGACAAGGCAGCGCACATCCTCCTCTCTATGCCCCTGATTTCTATGGCTTCTTGAGTAACGCAGCGGGCAGGAGTTAAGGACTAGGACCTTTAAAAAGCTGCCGATGGACGGAATATAGAAATATATCTTTGGTGAGGTCCAAATCAAAGCAGCTGTTGTGATAGGACCACAGTCAGCACCACAGTCTGGGAGGGTTAGTAGAGGGACAACATCAGTTTAGTCATCTTTGATAGCAAGTTGAAAAAGAATACTTTTTTTTTTTTTTTAAGTACATGTGTTTAAGGCAGTTTTAATAGAATTCTTCATGTGACCTCCCCCAGCCATAAAATTATTTTTGTGCTGGTTAATTTTGCTACCGTTGTGAATCATAGTGTAAATACCTGTGTTTCAATGGTCTAGGGAACCCCGGTGAAAGGGTCGTTGGACCCCCACCACCACCATGGAGCTGCAACCCTCACAGGTTGAAAATGTGGGCCAGTGGAAAGTTTCCTGACTTCCCACAGTCCTTTTTACCTTTGTTTGTGACAGCCACACTTTGGTGCCTAGTGACATCTTTCTGTGTCCAAAACTGCCCCCATCCTTGCCTAGCCTATGTTTCACTGCTGCTGAAAAGCAGGTACTGGCGTGTAAGCAGAAACAGTTTGCTGTGCTTCTTGGTGAACTGTCCCTATAGAGTGTCTGGAGCCTTTTCCTTAAAATAAAAAATAAAACCCAGATGACTGGGGAACCCAGAACTCCTAATGCCTCTTCAAGTCTGTTCTCCATGGGGGCGGCACCCACCCACACGTTCGTTCCCAGAACAACAACAGGACCCTGGCACGAATTAGAACAAAAGCTTTTTTTAATTTCATTTTGATAAACTCCACAAAGACGCCTTAGTGAGGAGCCAGCTGTGCCTCACGATCACAGAATAGGCTGTTCTGAGGGCGGTTGGCTTTGTTCCCGAGAGTCTTTGCCACCAGCCTCCCAGGAAGAACCTGTTTGAGACCTGTGGGGGCGTGAGAGAAGGGGGTAGATGTGCTGTGAATTCACTTCCGCAGCATTAAGGCTTTTAAGTAGCTGGGAATAGATTATCTCAAAGGGATTGTGATGAGAAGAACATTGTCTTTAAGATTGGAGGAAGAGGGTCTTCAAAGGTGGGAAGCCAGTGGAGTCCCAAGAAGGGTGGAGAGAGCCCCTTATCTCTTATGTCTGTTTTTCTCTCTGTTCAAGATCTGTGCTTCTGGGTGGTGGATGGTTGAAGCCTTCATGCCCTTGCTCAGTTTTTCTGTTTCCTTTTGGATGTCTGGCTCAGGTTGTTTGCCTAAGTGACTGAGAGGAAGGATATGAATGACTGAAGGCTTCTTGGATTGGGTTAATAACTCTTGCTCATGTGATTTTTAGCCAAGTGTCCATTTCTGCTATTTAGACTGGGTCCAGAGAAACAGCAAAGGATGTGAGGTGACCAGCCTCTCAGCCCCAAACCCTGCATGCCAGGGATGAGCCCTAGGACCTGACAGGTACTAGCTAAATATTTCAACTCTGAGCTCCATCTCCAAACCACAACCTTAAGGATCTTTTAGATGCCATTCATGACTGACTTTGTGCCACGGGTAAGCCTTTCTCTGGTGCTCCCATGACCTCTGCCAGAGCCCAGCATGAGTGCAGGCTTGAACTGAGTGCCACTGAGACATGAGGGAGGAGGTGGGATGGCAAGCCATATCCTTGAAGGCTGAGTAGTTTTGCACAGCCCCTCCCTCCCTGCCTCGTGGCTGCCGTGAAGCTTATCTGAGTGCTTGCTATTGTGAGAGCAGTCTCAAGTGGACTGAAAGAATTTCTTTCTTCATCCTCCTAAAATATAACTAGACATCTTCCCCTTGGGATCAAGCTTAACACTTTCAGCCTCTTGGTGTTTGATGGAGAAGCCAAGAGTCCCTTGGCATCATCTCCAGTCTGCCTAGGGCTCTCAAAGCTCCCAGGCCAGATCTGGCCCATTACTTCTAATTTTTATTTAGTTTTCTTCTTTCTTCTTTGCTTTATTTTAGTCATTCCTCTCCCAGCTGTTTCTTAGTTGGTGACCTGATGTCTGGAGGGAAGCTCTTTTAAGAAATGCCCCAGGTGATGCTTTTCTAGTGTGTAGTGTCTGTTACAAAACAGGCTGGAGCTGTCTGGGTATTGTTTTTGTTTTTTCCCTTGGTGCAATAACAAACCAGCCACAAGTAGCTAGTAAGCTAACGAGAAAGACCTGATCTAGTAGGGTTTAACTTAAGAGGGGGACCAGTATGATAGTGTGACATGTCAGATAGTGAGAGACACAATGGAGAGAGTAAAACAGAGGGATGGGGAAGGAGTTTGCTTTTAATGGAGACAGTTGGGAAAGTCCTGATGAGTGACACCCACCTCCAGCATCACACACAGCGAGTTTGGTAGTGGGCTTCGTGGCCATCTGGAGGAAGAGTTCTTATGCAAGGCCTAGGAACTGGAGTGTGATTGTGTGAAGGAGTAGTAGGCAGTGGGGTTAAGGGAACTTGGTATGTTGCCATAAGAACACTCTTCCTGAGTCTGGAGAACATGTCTTAAGCTGACATGATTTTACCCTTCTCTCTCTGGAGGATATATAGCACCTAGCTGTATCCCAAGTGTGAGGGTGTTCCAACCTAGGCCACTGGCAAGTAATAAATGCTGTTAGGCATGCTCCTCAAAGGATGGGGGTTCAGGAGCAGTAGCACCTTGTGAGCAGAGAGACATGGGGCAGCTATGGGACTGTTTGAACTGTATTTAGATCTTTACACTCCATGTACCAGGCAATGGAACTCTTATCCCTTGTGTCTAGAGTGGGAACAAGGTTGGGCTGTGGTCTTCTTGACACTGAAACTCTTCAGAGTGGTCAGACTTGGATACTTAAGACTAAAGTGTTCAGAAGCCAGTGTGGTGCCTCATGCCTTTAATTCCAGCACTCAGAAGCTGAGCAGCTGTACCATATGAATTTGAGGGCAGCCTGGTCTACCTAACAAGTTCTAGGTTTTACATGGTGAAACCCTTTTTCAAACGCAAAAAGATTGACATGGTTGGCCCCAGCCAGGTCAACTTCCTGTTTGACAGGTGGGGAAATTGGTATGCAGAAAAGATGGAGTGGAGCAAGTGCCCTTACCTCAGGGTATGTGTATGAGGAAGCTCCCCTGTGTGAGAGTAGTGCAGCTGGTCTGAACTACCTTAGCTGTGTGAACAGGTTAGGGGTCGGTTCTATTGCTAAATTTCCTTAGCTTGGTAGGATGTTGGCACCATGATGAGGATCTGGCTGTGGAAGGGTTGCCTTCCTATAGCATTGTGAGTTCCGAATCAATAACACAAGTGTTGTGGTCTTCCTCTTACAGGTAAAGGCAGGAGAAACGCTTGTCTTATCCCCAAAGAATGTGCGGGTGCCACTATTCCTGGAGAGCTTCTTAAAAGTGAAAACAGCAATGTGTGTGAAGTGCTACTGCTTTGGCACAGGTTGCCATTTTGTTATATGCACTGTTACTATCCATTTCTGAACACATCTGTAGTTTAGTGACCTATAACCATAGGGCCATCTTTGTTTCCCAAGACAGGGTGTCACTGTGTAGCTCTGTCTGTCCTGGAACTCACCATGTAAACCCAGCTGGCCTTGAACTCACAGAGATCTGCCTGCCTCTGCCTCCCATGAACTAGGGTTAAAGGCACGTGTTTCTAAACCCACCTTAGCTAGGCTGTATTAACTTGAAATATCCTGGTATCTCACCTGATGTGAGGGTATTTTCCTGCTTGTTGCATCCAAGACGATGTAAAATGATCTGGTCCTGTCCCAAACCAAACTCTGTGAAATCACCAGTTTCCAAAGCAGGTTTTACAGCTTTGCTTTTTTTGAGGTTCACTCACTGTAGTGGGATGCTCTGTGTGCCTCTAAATGCACCTTCTGTCCCAAGAACACCAACCACTCAAGTTGTTTTCTTGAACTCAAGAGTTTCTAAGTACTTTAAGAAACCCCAGCTTTCTAAGTAATAACACTTTACCTCCACACCCACGTTTCTGGTACTGTAGGAAGGGTTTCTGTTTTCTTCAGTCTTAAAAGAGAAAGTACTTAAGCCTCTTTTCAGACTTTGTCTCTTTTCTCCTTGTACCCTTCCATCTATTATTCAGGAGGTGGGAAGAAATCCCTGTGGCTGGCACCTGTAAGCTAGAGCTTTCTGGAAGCAGTGGCCTCTTGTTTTGGGTATCAGTGCCTCAGGCAGGCAAGAGGAAAGAATTATCCAACTGTACATATGCCTAGAATTAGAAGGTATCTTTGGTTTCTCTATATGAACTCATGTCTGTGTGCGAGGTAATGTATTGGGCACCAAGAATTTAAGAATGGAAGAGAACACAATTCCTACCCTTGTAGATTTTTAGCTGTAGTGGAAAAGGCATAATTAATGTAGTTATGCAAAAATGTATTAGGATTAAGGAGAGAGACAAGAATAAAGAATAGGTCAAAATTTTAAATGGCAAAGGCCCCAGCAAGAAAGTGAGAGTAATGTAGCTGAAGGAGTTAGGAGATTGATGTTCAGGGCTGCTTGAGTAAGACTGTGGGTAGCGCAGAAGCAAGTACAGAAGTAGGGTGTACATGATGTGAATGTAGACTACAGTGCTCTTGGCGCAGACAAGTGGAGGAAGGGGCAGCAAGATCAGAGATGGCAGCTCTTGGGCGCTGCTTTTACAGAGTTTAGTCTTGAAAGAGATGGCGAGTCATGGGAGGGCTTAAAGCAAGGGTCTGTTTGTATTGTCTAAAAGGCTCTGTGGCTGCTCTTGTTAGGTTTATGCTGGAGGGAGAGCAAGAGCAGAAGCCAGGGAAGGGGATGAGCCATTTGGGAGGAGTACATCCTAGAGTAACACATACCCACAAGGGAAGAATTAACTGTTTTTCATATTGTTGCACAGCTCCTCCCATTGTGGGTCCTGACTTTGAAAACTTTGGGTCATAGAATCTAAAGAGATTTGGCCAAAAATAAGAAGTGTTTCTTCATGGTTGGGCATGTACTTGTACTTAGTGGACTAGGCAAGTGATGGGATAGAGTTGCTTCCTTCTTTGGCTAGGCACTTGACCTCTGGCCATACCATTCATCAAGGGTATCCTAACTGCAGGAAGGTTACACTGGGTGCAGTCATGGGAACCTAGAAGTGGACTAAGAGCTCAGACACTCGCTGAAGAGCCATTGCTTTTTCCAAACACCAGTTTTGTTTTCTCAAAATAAAGTCTTGTGAGAAGTCTAAATGCCAAGCCTTTCCAGTTCATTACTAGCAGCAGCATTTTTTTCTGTCGTTCCTGTACTGACTCTTTGTCGCAAAACTGATTTTCTAGTTCTAACCATCCTTAACTGATCTGCATGCTGTTCAATTACATCATTAGTGTAACCACCATGACTAGCTTTGGAAACATAGCTGACTACTCTCCTGTCCCCTTTGGTGAACTTAGCATGGGAATGTTGTCTTTGTAACAGAGGTTATGCAGAAGTGGGTTGGGAGGCTTCTTTGTCTGATAAAGAGGGAGGAGAAACAGGTCCATCCTGAGGCCTCTGGCAGTGCTCTCACCTGGGAAAGTCTCACCTGGTTTCAGTTGCAAGGCTGCAAGCTGACATGACTTTGGGCAGCTCCCCTTCCATTCAACAGCTGCTCTGGTTGCAGTTAGGAAACTAATCTTGATTTTGGCCTTAGCAAGTTCTTCTCCCTCTCTCCCATTGGCAAGTGACAGGAATTTAGCTTTGGCTTTGTCATGTTTAGTTACTTGATCATTTTGTTTGATTTAAATATAGGGGTTTAAAGTTTTCTCCTTATAACATCCTGCATTTTGGTCAGTAAAGTGCTGCCTGTGAAAACTTCATGTAAAGATTGGTGAGTGCTGTGAATGAGTTTTCACTACTAAAGCTCAAGTCTCTTGACTCAAGTAGAGAGCATTGAGACTCTGCCTACTGAAAAGCAAGGTGCCAGAAATAATCTGACATGATAATCAGTGGTCGTCATGGCTTTGACCTTGGCCCTCACTGTTTCTGTGGCCTGAGCCAAGCACTGGAGCAGAGTCTACAGCACCTAGTGCTGTGCTTACCACGTGCTGCCTTGTGTCTCTTCCTTTGCCAGTTAGTCATGAATAAGAGCACACTCCAGAACTGGGCATGACTGATAGATACTTGCCTGGCTTGCTATTGCTAAAATCCTTCTCCCCTGCAAGGATTTGAGCCTGAGTCCCCCAAGTGAGAAGCTGCATGGGGTAGAGGAGGTATGGACTGTGTGCAGAGGGAGGGAGCCTTTACTCCTCTTGTGCTTTTCACTGGACTCCCCCTTTCTTCCTAGTTTCTCACTGATTGAATACTTAAAGGATCTGGAAAGTAAATCCCTCAGCTGCTGCTTGCCATATAGGGAAGATGGTCTAAATATGGAAGCCTTCTGCTTATCCTGTCCTGTTGGTCCATAAGTCAGGCAGGAGGAGCCAGGCGTTGGGCCAAATGCCACTGGGACGTAGGACAGAGTCCAGGTCTGTGGTCTTGATCTTCATTTGGCCTTCAGTACCATGACTTATGGCTGGAAACAGAGACTCTCCAGCTCTGCAGACAGCTCAGTCATGAGGTGGAGTTTGTGTCTAATCAGAAAGGAAAGTGGCCACATTGCCAGCAAATAAAGTGTGCTGGCCTTGAGAGCAGAAAGCTTGCTGTATGTGAACATGAGCCTAAGTTGCCCTCTCCCAGATGAGTCTGCTTTTCCTCTAGGGTATTTTGGGGGTAACTTGGCAGGTGGCTTCACCATTCAAGAGCTCCAGGTGCTTAGGAGTTGAAAGGGATGGGACACCACTGAGACTCGACCTGTTCCCTTTTCTTTGTCCTACTTCCATTGCCTGTGTGGAGCAGGAACTGAGCATATGCAGGGGGTTAGTGAGTGTCACTACCTACTTTTTTCTTCTGTCTTTGAAGGCAGGGTCTTATTTTGTTGATCTGAGTGACCTTAGAATGATCTCTCCCAGCCTTCAATATAGAGAGGCACCTCCATGATCTTTTCCTTGTTAACGTTTTGTTAAGGTTCAGTTGTCAGACAGTAAAAGTTACATGTTTAAAAGTGTTCAGTTTTAACTGCATGCAGTGGCTTATACTTAGAATCTTAGCAACCTGGAGATGGAAGCAGGGGGATTATGGGTATGTACTAAATAGTGAAACACTGAAAGACCACAACAGTGTACAATTTCTTGGGCCCTGATAAATAATCCCTGTGAAGCTCCCATCTGTAGCCTTCTCTAGATGCTACTGTGCTTTCTTGGAGCTTAGTTTGCTAGATGTTTGTTTGTCTGTTTCTTGTTTTGGTTTTGAGGATTTTGTTGTTGTTTTGGAGGGTTTTTGTTTTGTTTTGAGCCAAAGTCTCTAGTCCAGGAACTTGCTGTGTAGACCAGGCTCACCTGGAACACAAAGAGATCTTCCTGCACCTGGCCCCTGGAGTGCTGGGATAAAAGATGAACACCTGTATGCCTGACTAGTTTGTTATTTTGACACTACTCATAAATGTTAACTACTCGGTGTAAGTATTTCAAGATTCTTCTGACTTGTCTATATAGATAATTTGTTCCTTTTTGTTGCTGAGTAGTTTCTGTGTATGAGTTATGTGTTCATTCACTATTTGGTAGGTGGTTGGGTTGGTTCTTAAGATTGTTAAAAATTGCTCTAAACATTGTGTATGATGTAGACTGTCTAAGATGATACTGAAATGTAGGATGGCTGGACCATATGGGGCACAAGTGCTCACACTTGAGTCCTTCCAGAGTAATTGGCTCTGTTGTGCATTCCACAATGTTCTCCCTATACTTTATGTAGCCGGTCTTTTAGTTGTTCACTTTAATCAGAAATGTTCTTCCTGATGATTTTAATTTGCATTTTGTGATGATTAAAGATGTTGAACATCTTTTCATATCTCACTTGCCATCTGTGTACACGTGTTTCAGTGAAGTATAGGTTCAAAGCTTTGTCTTATTTAATTGGCTCTTTTCTTACTCAGTTTCAGTAATCTACTGTATAACTCATTCTGAATCTGTTTTGTAGCTCAGCTTAGCCTTTGAACTTGACAGTCATACTTTCTCATTATCTTTTGTTGGTTTTGCTGTTCTTTGTTCTGTTTTTGGTTGTTTGTGGGTTTGTTTGTTTTGTTTTGTTTTTGAGACAGGATTTCTCTGTAGCCCTGGCTGTCCTGGAACTCACTTTGTAGACCAGGCTGGCCTCAAATTCAGAGAGATCCACCTGTCTCTGTCTTCCAGTTGCTGGGATTAAAGTCATGTGCTAACATATACCTTATGGTAGTTCTTTATACACTCTTAAGTAATATAAAGTTGTCTTGTCTTTTCTAAAAATAAATTTTTGTTTTATTTGTTTGTTTGAGATAGTTTTTCTCAGTACAACCTGGCTGGCCTAGAACTCACTCTGTAGTCTTGGATGGCCTGGATCTCCCAGAGATCTACCTGCCTTTGTCTCACAGTGCTGGGATTAAAGGCATGTGCCATCGTTATCTGGCTAAAATAATTTTAAGTAGATTTCAGTGTCTAGTTTTTTTCTTTTTGATGACTTGTGCTTCTTGATCCTATACCTAAGAATTTTTTGCCTAGTCTAAAATTGCAAGGATTTCTTTGCCCATGTATTCTTCTAAAGAATTATGTAGGCTTAGCATTTACATTTAGGCCCATGGTCCATTTTGAAGTAACATTTGAGGGCTGGAGAGATGATGGCTCAGGACTTTTGACTCCCCATATAAAAGCTGGGCATGATAGCACATAACCCTCAATGAGGTAGAAGGTCAAGACAGAGTCTTTGGAAGCTTGCTGGCCAGCTAGCATGGAGTATGAAATAGTGAATAAGAACTGCCTTAAACAAGGTGGGAGGTGAGAGAGGAGTAATAGCTAAAGTTGTCCTTTGACCTCCATCTATGTATTATAACACTCACATAAACACACGCATGATTTAAAGTAATGTTTGATACAGTGTGAATATGAATCCCAATTTTCTAACTTCTATGTATGTTGACTCTTGCTGCCTGTTCCTGCCTCAGGAAACTCCTAGTGATGTGAGCTGGAGCCATTGGAGGATGGCCTTGCCTGTTTCCCAGCTTTCAGAGATTACTGTGTCTAATGTCGTAAATCCATTGTTTCATTGAGGTCATTTCTTAGTTATTGTGGAGAGATGGGTAGTTTGGTTGTTGGCTATTCAGAGACACTTTTGTCCATTTTCCTCTATCTTGGTGGATAACAAATTCTATCTAGCTGTTTTCCATCTGCTTTTCTTTTGTTCTGCCATCAAAGCTGAGTAGCATAATTCTCAGAAAGCTGCATGCGCGCTCAGGCCTGCCTTTCAACATTTATTTTCCTCTGCATCTCTTCCTTCTAGAACCTCATTACCCACTGTGACACCCACTCAACTAACTACCCTAGGGATATTTAGGAACACTGGCTGCTCTTCTAGAGGTCCTGAGTTTAGTTTCCAGCAACCACATGGCAGCTCCTAACTATAATGGGAGTGATGCCTTCCTCTGGTATACATACATACATGTAGTCAAAGCACCTTTATACATTAAGTAAATAATTAAATACAACTTCAGAAAAAATTCAGTTATGGGGGAAAAACATCTTGAACTCCAAAAGAATACCTCCTACTCTCATTTCTTCCTGGGAAGATAAAATACATTGACAAGAAATGACTATGGTCTGAAGCTCCAGAGCGAGACTCAAGTCCTCTTTAGACAACAGCTCATGGGAAATAGTGTAAGAGAAAAAGGCAGTGATCCTGTTTCCTGAGCTAATAGAGCCTTTGCCTCCTCCATGTCCCATATGAGTTTAAGATAAGGAAGTTAGACATTCCTCACTGCAGGTAGAAGTGCCCTCTGAGCTTCCTGCCTGTTGTTAGTCAATTGAGGTAACAGGCAAAACAGCACCCGTGCCTGCACACGCAGGAGGCAGCTTTCTCCTGCCTGTGGGAGTGAAGAGCTGCAGAGCATATTGTACATTTTCATTGTAATTAGACCGTCCTGCTCAGGTCAGAGCCATGTTCAGATTTGACAAAAAAGAATATGATTCTTTGGGGATTGCTTTATTTCTTAAACTGTTTATTACTTAAACTTTATAACCCATTAAAGTATTGTGAAATTTATTTAGTACATTCCTAATTAGTTTCTTTTGGAAAATGAGTAGTAGTTACTCCTAAGTATTGCTCTCGTGTGCTTTGATTGTTTGTGCATGTATAGTGTAGGTGTGTATCAGGGAAGCACTTTTGGCCCTCCTGTTCCATTCACTTACTCCTTGTAGAAGTGCTACACTGGGGCTGAGTAGATCCACCGAAGGTTTGTCACACACAGGTTCTGCTCGGCCATAAGTATCCACAAGAAGGCAAAGCATGCTTCCCTACCCTCCTTTGGAGATTTTCCTGAAATGGACACAGGTGAAAGGCTAAGAGAGCTTTGTGAAGGAAGGTTTCTTACAAGCGGAAGGATGTCTGCTAAAGCAAGCATGTGAAAAGGGCACATGATGAAGGAATTTTGCTAATGACACACATATTATCCACCTTATATTGTGTAGTTGTGCTCCATTTGTTGGGACTCCATAGAGAGGGACACACCAAAAAAACTTCTGGTGGGGTGTTGCAGCTTTTGCTCCTTTTGCAAACTGGGGCTGATGAGCACAGTGATGTCAGCTGAGACAGACCCACATGGAGGACATGTGATGTTTAGAGGGAGTATAAAAAGACTGTACAGTGACAGAGGCTAAGCTTGGCTTATTTATAGAGCTTGTTGGTCTCACATCTTCACTGGTTCCCACCTGCTAAGAGTGACGTAGCAAAGACTTTCTGACATTCTTATTGGCCCTGATCCCTCCTACTGTTTTGCGCTGAGGCTGGGGCCTGGCTATAGTATGTGATGGTGCCACCGCTACTGATTCATAGTCACCGTCCCAATCCTACAGAGTTAGACTGCTGATATATCCAGAGTGTTTACAAGTAGATTGAGCTGTCCATTGGCCTGTGAGCTGATGTATCAATTTCCAGACCACACAGATGGGAGTTACTCCAAAGAATCATTTCTAAAGAGGTCCACTTTCCCTGTATCCTTTTTTCCTCACTACCTATGGTGGGTGGTGGACTAACAGGGAGGTTAAAACATTTAAGAACCATCATTAAAAAATAGACATTAAAAAAATTAAAGTTACACTGGCCTGTACGTTTGGTCTACACCATCTATAACTGGCATAGAGAGGCTTAGATTGAGTAGTCTGTCTTTCAGGCTGGGCTTAGCACTCCTAGGATATTGATAGCCTTGGTTCAGATGCTTCTCTGGTCATGGTTTTCACAGACTATTTAATTTAATTCATTCATTCATTTTGGAGACTTTCTTTATGTATCCCTGGTTGTCCTTGAACTCTGTATATTAGGATTAGTCTGTCTCTGCCTCTTAGTGCTAGATTAATGGCATGTACCACCACACCCGGCTCAGGGTTTTTCAAAAGAAATTATGTGTATGAGTGTTTTTAACATATGTGTATGTACCATGTGTATGTCTGGGTGTCCGTGGAGATCAGAAGGCTTCAGATTTCTAGAAATGGAGTTGCAAACTGTTGTGAGCCACTAAGTGGGTGCTGGGAATAGAAACCAGGTCCTCTGGAAGAACAGCCAGTGAGTGAGTGTTCTTCCTCACTGAACCATCATTCCAGCTTCTTTTATCTGGATTTTTTACTCAGCACGTTCTTTCAGACAGTTAAGCTTAAAGGCAAGGGACTACTCTTTTGTCTTGGGTCCTAACTTAGGGTCTGCTCAGAAGAGCCCAGACCAGGAAAAGCATTTCTAGTTATCAGTCATCCTTAATGGTTCACAGGTCCTCCTGTTCATTGGCTCTGACCTTGGGTAAGCTGCAGAGCCTTACAGTAGGTTTTCTTATTTCTGTTAAAGCAGTTCCAGAAGCAGAATGGAACGGCTTGAACATGTCCAAGGAAAGGATCCTGAGAATCTTGGCATCTTTCCCTAACTTTGGGTCCAGTTAGGTGGCTCCTGTAACAGGAGTTGTGCTGGCAGTGGGCATGTGTATAGTAGTATTGTGGTCTAGGGACTGGTTACGGATAGAGAGACCATTCATGTCTGTTGCTTGTCCATTCTTTTATCAGGAAGTGATTGTATTCTAGTAAAAGCAAATTAAATGTAGGGTTCCATACCCTGTTTTTCACAATTTGGAACAGGGTAACTCCTGTTTTCCTCTTGTTCTTCATCTCCAGTCTTCCAGGCTGTGTGAGGTGTATTTTGCCCAGGATATTGGTCTTCACCTTGCTCAGGACAGCAGCCTCCACTATTTCCTATTTGGTCAAAGTCTAGAAGTCTAGCAACTGTAATAACACTCAGTTCATCTGTTTCCACAGTCTACTGAATAGGGCTGGCATTGTTTTTTAGGTTAGGATATTTTTTTCCCAGTGTTTTCCACTTTTATAAACTAATACACAGGCACAGGAGAATTTTTTTTAATTGATCTTCAAACCCTATTGTGTTGCATATTAGTTCTGGGCCCACCACAAGTCCCCTCCAGTCTGGGTTGCATTTGAGAGAGAGAGAGCTTTCCAGAGCTCAGGATCCTTTACTTCAGTTGGCTGACAATGGTTTTCGGAGAAATCCATGCAGGGATGTTTTTGAAAAGGGAGCTGTAGATGTCTGCCTCAGATGCCTAACTCCTCTTTTCTCACGGTGCTCAGCCTTTGCGATCGCCACTGCTGGAGTTCCCTTTTATTGTGGTTTGCTTGACCCTTGGGAAAGCAGTCCAGTAAAAGGAACATGGTGTGAGGGGTTTTGTCTCATTTTGCCACTTGAGCAAATTACTTCACTTCTTGCCAGAGGTTTATCTGTGAAATGGGATGTGCTGTGAAAACAGGAGCTTCAGCAGTGGGTTGAATGCTAGCATGTTGCAGTTCCTGTACATATCCAAGTTATTTACTACTTTCTCAGGAAAACTGGCAACTCAAACGCTAGCCCATGCTCAGATTCCTGTTTGGTTGTTTTTGTTGGGGTTTTTGTTCTTTTAAGATTTTGTTTATTGTATGTATATAAGTACACTGTAGCTGTCTTCAGACACACCATAAGAGGGCATCAGATCTCATTACAGATAGTTGTGAGCCACCATGTGTTTGGTGGGATTTGAACTTAGGACCTCTCTGGAAGAGCAGTCTGTGCTCTTAACCGCTGAGCCATCTCTCCAGCCCCAGGTTCCTGTTTTTTAAAATAAGATAGCACCAGAGGGCTTGGTAAAGCTGTTCTGTTGTCTCTTTCCCCATGATGCTGAGAGGATTTCCCTCCCTAGTTGAGGACTGTCACCCACCATGGAGAGCAGCAGTGTATATAGCCACAGCCAGCCGTGGAGCAGGGTGGAGAACATGCTGTGTGCTTGTTACATGTGTCCTGTGGCAAAGTTGGGGTGACTGCCTCTTGCATAGGAGGACCTTAGGCAAGGAAACCACATTACTAATGGAGAGGTCCATGGTGCTATGCTCTGCAGAGCAAGGCAGTAGCTGTGCCTCCGAGTAAGATAACAGATTGCATGGCATCAGGTCATCTGCATAGCTGCCCAGTAAGGCCGTAGGAAATCCTCCTGAGGTGGCTCAGTTCTCAGGATGAAATGCCTGACCAGGCATACTGACCCTGCTGTGGTGATGGGGCCTGTGCCACTGCTTTCTGAACTGCTTCGTGCCATTTCTCTTGGTTGTTCATATTACAACTGTACTTTCTTACAGGGATGCTTGAAGATGGAAAAAAATTTGACTCCTCTCGGGACAGAAACAAGCCTTTTAAGTTTACACTAGGCAAGCAGGAGGTGATCCGAGGCTGGGAAGAAGGGGTAGCCCTGGTATGTTCCTTTGTTTTCTAGTATCTGCCTAACACCCCCATAAGTAACACTCTGTGAGGGTTCACTCTTAATTTTAAAAGATGTATTACTTTTATCTGTATGCTTACCTGACTGTTTTGGGTGAGTGTCTCATGCCCTCAGAGGTCAAAAGAGGGCATTGGATTCCCTGGAACTAGAATTAGAGATGGTTATGAGCTGCCATGTGGGTGTTGGGAACTTAACTTGGGTCCTCTACAAGAGCAGCCAGTGGAAAGAGAGCCCCATTGGATTTCTTAAATTGTTTAGCACACAAATATACTTTCCTTGCCTTTAACTGGACAAGACTTCCTGAAGCTTACTTTCTTCTTTCTTCAATGTTGACATTCCATGGCTGAATATGACAAGATGCATATAGCTGAATGCTTTCCAAGGGGTATGTGTGCTACAATTCAGTTAACCAGAACCCTAATGAAGGCCATTTGAATCTTTCACAGTATGTTGGTAGCATAAAAAATACTGTGTACCTATCTTGCAGTTTTCAGTCATTATCCTTTGTGATGTCATATATAGGTTGTTAGGATATTCTAAAAGTAGAATTGTTGAGCTAATGGAAGTGGGTGTTTTGAATTTTATTAGAGAAAGCCAAGGACTTGAGTCAGCTATGGTAGTTTGTATTTATAATCTCAGTACTTCGGAGGCTGAAGCTGGGGTATCTCCCAAGAGTTGAAGTCTGCTTTGGCTGCATAGTAAATTCCATGTTAGTGAGAGCTACACTGTTAACCTTCTAAAGATATTTTCCATTAGTTAGTATAAATGTATAAATACTATATATGAAATTTATGGTATCCTGTTCCCCAGAAAAATAAGTGGTTTTTGTTTGTTTGTTTTTGTTTTTAAGGCTTGCAATACATTTATTGGTTTATGTAATCCTTAGTTCCCAGTGAGAAGGACAAAAGACAGGCCTTGGGTATTCACGTTGCATTAGTTTCTTAATGCCTCAGAAAGAAGCGTTGTCTTTTTCTTTTTTTATAAGTGTCTCACCATAAGATTGTAAATGTAAGCTCGATGTGGTGCTTTTTAACACCTATAATCCTAACCTAATTTGAGGCAAGAATATTACTAAAAGCTTAAAGCCAGCGTATGCTACACTAAGCTATACAGTGAGATCCTGCCCCACCCTAAATCTAAATATAGAAAGTACAGAATTGTGGACTGTCCTCAGAGTGTAATCTGTGTTGATTTTTTTAAAAACTTTTTATTAAAGTGCTGTCAGCCCTCCGTGTTGAGAATTGCCACATCGATGGATTACACTAACCACAAAGGGAAAAGTTGCATCTGATAAACACTGCCTTCCCTTGTCCTAATTGTACAAATACTACAGTATGAGAGCTGTTTGTGTGACATCATTAAGTGCTGACCCTTCAGAAAGTCAAGAGGGGCTTTTAATTGCCAGTGGGTTCCATCTAAAATGACTGCCCCCAACCTAACTCCTGAGATCTTCACAGTGTGGGTGCTGCCTGCTGGGCAGTTGCAGTTACTAATGTGTCTTGGTCAACGCTATTCTGGCCAGGGACACCTAGTAACCAGCTCAGTTTGTGCAGGGATTGGAAGTATGTCCGGCTGATTTTAATCCTTGGGTGTTTGTTTTTTCACAGATGAGTGTGGGTCAGAGAGCCAAGCTGATAATCTCCCCAGACTATGCCTATGGAGCCACTGGGCACCCAGGCATCATCCCACCACATGCTACTCTTGTTTTTGATGTGGAGCTTCTAAAACTGGAATGACAGAAGTGGCCTCCTCCCTTAGCTCTGCACATGGGTAAGAGCACTTAATGCTGAAGGGCCCTAACCGCCTCTGTTGCTCCCTTGTTAGGTCCAGTGTTTAGTGAAGACAAGAACAGAAAACACTACATGTGCCTGTTCTCATTCTCTGTCTTTCTCTCTCTCTCCCCCTCCTCCTTCCTTCTCTCTCTCCCCCTCCTCCTTCTTTCTCTCCCCCTCCTCCTTCTTTCTCTCCCCCTCCTCCTTCCTTCTCTCTCTCCCCCTCCTCCTTCTTTCTCTCCCCCTCCTCCTTCTTTCCCTCCCCCTCCTTCTTCCTTCTCTCTCTTCCCTCCTCCTCCCTTCTCTCCCTCCCTCTCTTCTCTCTCTTCCCCTCCTCTTTCTCCCTCTCTTCTTCTCTCTCTCCCCCTCTTCTTCCTCCCTCTCTTCTCTCCCCCCTCCTTTTCCTTTCTATTTTCTCTACCTCTCCCTTCTTCTCCCCACCATCCCTCCCAGTGTTAATGTCAGTGTAAGAGTTGACCATTTTAAGAATACGATGGCATGTATATTGAAGGAGCTTGTAGGAATGGCAGCTATTAAAACTTTTTTATATGTAGCTTATTGAGTTGAAGTCTTTGGAACCACAGGCCAAGTTCCTAGTGCTAGCATTTTAGACTTTGAGAAATAAAAACTCTTTCTGGATTTGTTCTGCCCTGTGCTTCTAAAAGCTAGTAAGAAAAGCACCTTTACAAGAATTGTGTGTCCACTTGAGCTGCGTTAGGAAGAAGCTTTAAGATCATCAGACAGTTGTAGGGAGAAACTGTAGGAACCTGAGTTGTGTGTAGTGAAGGAAACCGGTCCTGGTCCCATTCATATGATGCAAAGTAGAACTGAAGCTTGTTCCTCCTCTTTCATTCTGAGAACAGCAAGCTCAGTATCCTAGTGGTGTGGCCTTAATCTTGTGGCTTCACCTTTACAACTGATCCAGACTTTGCTGATTGTTCTATCCCTGGAATCCCAAGGCCACAACCAGGGAGTAGGTGAGGATGCTTGTTAGAAACCTGAAGCCAGTTTGGATCCTAGTGATCACTGTGTTATCAGCAACATGGGGGGGGGGGGGGGGCAGCCTTCTCCTGTCCTTAGCATGCTAAACTTAATGTTAGGTTAACACGAGAAAAGCCGTATGAACCACAGGCTGCAAGTTGAGCACAAGAAAGTCACTTACTTGCCTGGAAACCCAGGCAATCCATTTGCTTTCTCCAGCTGTAAGAATTGGCCTGGTTCCAAAAGACCTCTCAGCTGCTCAGGACAGGATTTGGCATGCCAGGTAATATTGTGATTGTCCACACAGAGAATAGAATTGCTAGAACTTACAGGTTTTCTGTCCCCAACAGATCTGCCATGGAGGAATCTGGTACCTCCAGATGGGTGCACATGAATCCATGGGGAGCTTTCCTGATGCCCACCACTCTTTGTATAGACACCTACCCAACTGAATGTGGTCGTCACTCAGCTTTGCTTCGGACACCTCCATGTCCTCTTCCCCCTTCTGTATGTGTTTTGACCTAAACTATATGCCATAAACCTCAAGTTACTTTGTTTTGGGGTGAAGACTCAGTTTCTGTCTTTCAGATCTATCTAAGTTCCCAATGAAGTATATTGTCAAGTGTGAACAGCACAAGCAATGGGTTAACTTTAGAATAGGAATTGGTGTTGGGGGTGGGATTTTTGCAAGTATTTTTATTTTATTTTAATTTTTGGATGAAAATTTTATCTATTATATATTAAGACATTCTGCTGCTGTGCTGCAGAGCCATGGCAGATTCGAGCTGCTGTTGGGGGCTGGGTCTTTCTCCAGCGAGGGAGGTCCTGTTACACTGAAAGCCCTGCCCAAACCGAAGTGGGAAGGGAGGGAGAGAGCCTTTGCTTCCGACAGTTCTTCCATCTTTTAGAATGGCTGCCTTTTGAAGCAGGTCCCGTCACTGCTGTGTGGACACTACAACATCTGTCCCTGGGGCAGCAGGGACATCTGAAGCCTTCTTTGTGACCTGGCTTAATTTGTTTTTCATCCTATGGTTTTTCTAATGGATTTTCTGGACTTTTGTAATCTTGTAACTATCTAAGCTCCACTTCCTAAATTTTAAGAACTTCCGTGGAAAGTTTAAACCGAAGGTGCTGTTTGTAGACTCACCACGCAATGGATGCCCGGCCACGGTGACAAATCCCTGAGTGTTCTCTAAGAAATGATGCTGGTCATCACAGCTTCAGCATCTCCTGGGTTTTGATGCTTGGCTCTCTCTGCTGATCTCTGCTTCCTGGCTTTTCCTCCTCCAGTTCCTTCTCACCCTCTGCTGTCCTATGTAGTGATTTGGTGAGAGAAAGCTTTTGTCCCCTGCCCGCTGCACTACATATGTGATTCAAGTTTTATTATTGCAATAAAAGTGCTTTATGCTGGCTTTTCTCAGCTCTGTGTCATGGAGGTTACTTGCACATGCCTTATGCCCCTTTTAGCACAGAGATTGGTAGGTATATAGTGTCTGTTCTTGACAATGCAGCAGTGACCAGCCTTTCCCCCTTGGCCATGTTGGGTGTGGGGGCAGTAGGTATAATTCAGAAACCGCCTGGAGCCAGGCTGGAGAAGTCATGATCCTCCTTACATCCCTTAACTGCTCTGCTGCTCCAGACAGGTAAAGAGAAGATCCAACCTGCCTTTGGCAGGGAGTCAGCTAGAGTGTGTTACAAGCAGAGTGTGAAGGATTATGAAGGGAGGATGCAGGGATTTTGATCTTTGTCCTTTATTAGATAGGAATGCAAAAGCTGCCTTGTTATATTTTTTATCCCCCATCATGTAGGTGCCAGTAGTGTTTCTCTAACTGAGAGTTAGTTAATGCTGATCACCAGAATGCTACAAAAATAGCTTAACAAACACCTTGTAAAATTGCTCTGGAGCTGGGTTTGGAGGTGCACACCTTTAATCCTAACAACTCAGAAGACAGAGGCAGGCAGATCTCATGATTCCTAGGTCAGCCTGGTCTACTCTGGTCTACTGTATCACTGCCTGTTTTGTTTTAATGTTCTTAGTAATTTAAGATACAGAGCTTGTCAAGCATAGGAATAGTGGCAGATTTTTATTTTTTAACATTGGTGTGGAAGTCAAAGGACAGTTTGAAAAAGCTAGTTTTCCTTGTGGGTTCTTGGATGTAGCACCTTCACCAGTTATCTTGCTAGCCTGAATAATAGATTTTTAAAATACGTAAATTATTTTAATTTAGGTTTCTGGAGTGATAGCCAAGAGTTATATCTTAATTTTTCTCAAAGTTGTTTTATCAGATTTATCAAAATAAGTGTTTTGGTGACTACCCATTTAAGAGCTTTTGAAATGTCTGGTTGATACTATAGTCCCCAGTGCATATAGACAAGGCAGTGATTGTTTACATTTTGTCCTTCATCAAGAGCATTGTCATTCCATAAAAGTCTCACACTGTTTCCCACTCAGATCCTACCATACACCCAGAGGCAGTTTTTAAAAATATGTGTTTCTGTGTGTGAATGTATGCTGCAGGTGTGCAGATCTCCTGGAAGCCCAAAGGTCTTGGGTCCTATAGAGCTACAGTGACAGGTGGCTAAAAGCACTGGCTGATCCCCAGCATCAACATGGTGCCTCACAACTGTCTGCAATTCCAGTTCCAGCCATTCCAGTACCCACTCTGGCCTCCACGGGGACCAGGCACCAAGTGGTGTACATACATATATGCAGATAAAACAGCCATATATATTTTTAAATGCACTAAGATTAAAATGCCAGAGGTAGCACTCCTGATTTCTGCCCAGAATGAGTGATGAGGTCATCCAAGTTGCTTAAACTCCAGGTGTTTGTACCCCAAGCAGCTGGGCTTTGTACCCAGTGGAGGCTAGGTTTGCCACAGCAGTGAGCTTCATGACACACAGCTTTTGGAAAAGTAGGACATCTTGCTGTTGGGCATATATGTGTGAATGATAAATATTGTCAGATATGCTTATTGATAGACACTCTTTTAACATTTTTGATTTCCCTAAATCAAAGTAGCATGTGCCCAAGATTTTGGGAAGGAAATCCAGCTAATTGCAGAGTGTCTTGTAATTATGCCAGTGCATGCTGGGTTGCAGAAGTAATTGCAGCCTGAGATAGGACAGTGCTGATGTAGGCTTTTAACTTGCAGTGCAGGGAAGGACAGATGAGAACATGGTACCAAGCACCATGAAAGCGGCAAAGAGCAGGAAGTGGCCAAGTGAAGGCTGAACGTTTTTCCTGTGGCAGTGGAACAGAAAGTATGAAGGCCCTAAGGGCTGGTGCACTGGGTCATCTGTGACAGCAGTGAGACTGGCAGGGACTAGCCAAGAGGGGCTGTGTCACACACAGGTCAGTGAGTTTCTCTAGTGTCTTGTGGGCTTTTTGGTGTATACATAGTTTAGATTTCCTTTAAAAAGTGAGTTGGAATTTTCAAAACTTAGCAAAAGTCTTGTATCCTAAATATTACATTTCTAGAGAGTTCAGATTAGTTTTAAATTGCTCCAAGACTTTCACAGTGTATTACTGTGGCCTACCTCTGAGTAAAAGTGCCCCAGGCTTTTTGGTCTTGTGGTCAAGTTTCTAGAGCCTTCAAAGGCTGTGAAAGCTGCAGAGCACACAGTAGGACATTGGTGTTCTTCATCTAGGCAAACCATGTGACCATCCCAGGTTGAAAGGAATAGATACCTCTCAGATTGGAGGAACGTCAGTCAATCTCTACAGAGCGCTTTGTGCAGGTGTGTGTGCCCTCTGGAACTCCAACTACAATGCCACAGCATCTACCATCTCAGTGGCAGTTTGTCTGAGCGATTGGTTTGTAGGTTGGTAATTTTTTGCCCAGAGAATGAAGGAAAGGATGCCTTCGTGATTGCCACTTATTTGTGTGTGGCTAGCCTTTCTTCTCTGTCTTTTGGGACCAGCTATATAACAGGTAAATGTTTGTAATTGCCCTGGGGTTCCTGATCCCTATGATGGATCACTAGAACTTAGGTCAAAACAAATAGACACGGCGTTGTTGTGTACCTGTAATCCAGAGCTAGGGAAGCAGGTCCACGAAGAGCATCTGAGAACTGAGGCAGTAAGATGCAATAAAATACTTGAGCACAACTTCCTGACTCTATAAATAACTGTTCGAAGTATTAACAGTGACCTCAAATGAAGCGTATGAAGAGGGGAGGGAGGATAACACCCATCTGTAACTCCAGTCCCGGGTGCCTCCATGAACACCAGGCATACACATGGTACATGAACATACACACAGAAACTGTGGAAGTATAAGGACCATGTGAGGAGTGGGGGTGGGGCTACCCCGTCCCTCATGGCCATGTGCTTGGGTAGTCTTACCTCCCTGGGCTTTGTGATCCCTCTGGATTTTGTAACATCACAAAGAAATTACATTGAAGTTTTAGTTCTCATGCACTGATGTGGAAACTCTGACAGCAGTGATGTCACCTGCCTGATGTCACATCTCTGTCCTGCTGCCCTCACATGCTATCTCCCGGGAAGTGGACAACTAGGTCAGGACTTATGCTTACACACTACTTCCCAACTCCCCGGTCCTAATATTTCTAGAGTGAGGTTGTATCAAATGACTGATATCCCAAGAATATGCCAGCCAGCGGGTGGGGCACAAGTTATGAAACCAGCATTTCACCAGACTGGATCACTCACAACTTTATCATCCAAAATGATGTCACATGGAAATAGGGCTTGACAAACTTGCAGAAGGCTGATTCCTACAGCCAGGCAACAACCTTAGAAGTACAAACTGCTAGACTCTTCTCTGGGCTCATTTCTATAGTGTGTGATTATAGGAAAAATTGCTAAATGAAGTCTAGAGGTAAAGAACTTTGGTCACTTCACTAAGGGGACAGTGAAATGCAAATCTTATAAACAAAAATTATGAACTTTTTAAAATGGTATATCAGTTGCTTCCAAACTTCAAAACACTATTAAGCATACTGTGTTTTTCTTAAAAATCAAGTTGGTGTCATGGAATCTGGGAGAGCCAGCAAAAACTTATTCTGGATACAACCCAGAGCAATGGTCCTGTGCAGCAATGTGAGAAGTTCTGCACTGAAGCTCGCCACCAGCTGTACTCTACCCTCTTCAGGAACTCCTGAGCCCCATGTTGGAGGGCCTCTCAGCAGAGGCAACAAGGCGATCAAGATCCTCAGCCTCAGGACCTCCCATTGGAAGCTTTTAGATTTCTCTGTGATTGGCAGTCACAGATCTAATACCCAAGCTTTGGGAGTGAACGACTGCTCCTGGTCTCTCCTTTTTTCTGGAATCAGAGGCAAAGGAGGGGACACCTCCCCATAGGGAAACTGGGACAGCTACCACAGAGGGAAATGGGAGCTGGATACATACACACACACACACACACACACACACACACACACACACTTGTAAAATAGCAATTAAGAGCATACTCTGGAACCAAACTGCCTGGGTTCTAATCTGGCTTTTATTTCTTACCTTGGGCAAGAAATCTAAACTTTGTTAGTCAAATTTTACAGATGAAGAAACTGAGAAACACTAAAGGTTAAACTGGGGATTCTGAGATAATTCCCCAAATTCAGGGGTCCTAGCAGGTACAGTTGAGTACTCAACGATGGTGACAGTTCATTTTACTGTTCTCCCACAGGGACCTTGTTTCAACCTTAACTGTGGCCTATGCAGGCTCAAAATAGGAACAGTTGGTTCCTGCCACCTTAGGATTGTTAGCACTGAATTGTGGGTACTGAGACCATTCTTTGCACCCATCTCATAGCTATAGAAACAGGAATCAGGGAAACAAGCCTGACAGGCCGGGACTTAAATGAGATGGTGGGTACAAGGCTCAACCACCTGTTAGAGCGCACCTGATTTCTCTCAGAAGAGCTAGGCCTATATGTTATCCTGTGTCCCCCTCCCCACCCCGGAAGTACATGTGTCCAAGGCTAAGAAGGCGAGTCTCATTCACAGTGGCTCCATCTTCATGCTTAACCACACTCTAAAAGCTTCATACCACTGGGGTTTTCAGCGCATGAATTCTGAGGGGACACAACAATAGGCGTAGCAGTTTGAAAAGTTATGAAGTACCAGGTCTCTTCTTTGGCCTCCTCCTGTTCTCCCTCTCTCAAGGTGATACCTGGGGCCATGTCTGATACCAACCTTGTATACTGCCCATGTTCTGGGTTCTAGGTATGGAATAGCATCTCTGAAATTCTTTTTATTATTGGTGGGGTCACCTAAGGTAGAGAATGTAACATTTGGAGTGTTTACGTCTTAAATGGAGACCTCTTTCCCCCATGCCCAGTTGCTGACAGCTTGGAGCCTGATGTTAGGAGACTCGCCAGCTCTTGGCAAGCATGTGCATGTGTGAGAAATGAGCTTTGTGTTTGTTACCTTGCCTAGAAAAATGCCAAAAAGCAGGAGGAGGCGGAGAGAAAGAAAAAAAGAAGATGGTGCTGAGAAAGGACAAGGAACAGACTTTGTCTTTGGGGACCAAGCTCACATGGGGATCTGTGATGTCTGAACCTATCAGGGACTCCATTGGCACTGTATGCCATTTATGCAACTCTAGATGGCTTGGGGAGATCTGGGATAAATTTGCTCTAATTGTTCTTTGAACAAATGTGGAAACTGAGGCCCAAAGAGACTAGGAACTTGATGGTATACTTTGGCAGAGGAATCCTGCAGCAGGGCTTCCTGATGGGCTCAGAAATCTATCAGCCATGATCTCCATTAAATATATATGAATATGTATCGGCTGTGGAGGTCATGACTTCCATGCCGTGTCCTCAGGATAGTGTCTAGGAAGGACAGGCACAATTCCAGGTGGGCTCAGTTGGCTTGTGCATCCGTGGACCAGGATGGCTGAGGCTCCTCAGTCCCTACCTCATAGCCATGCCTCTATTTGCTTTTTGAGACAGGGTCTCACTATGCAGCCCTAGGCTAGCTTGGAACCTTTTTTTTTTCTTGCTAAAGGAACCCCAATGTTATCTGGCTATAGCCAAAAGATGCCATTTTCCAGCCTGTCCTCAAAGCTAAAACTGCTTAGGAATAGTGGAATCCTCTAGGTAAAAAAAAACTGTGACCCAGATGCATGAGGCTGGGAGTTCAAGTCACTGCATTCTGCTGTGGCTATGCTTGACAATGTGGCCCTGAGTAAGGTGCTGCCCTCAACATCATCTGGGAACTGTTTGGAAGAGCATTGGGGGCCAGCCTATAATAGGCCAGTAGAATGCTCAGTCTGTAGGAATGCTGTGACAGCACCCTGGTCCACCCATTAAGCACTAAGTCACATATATCACTCAAGTAAAAAGGTGACTACATCATGAGCTGCCAACTGACCAGTCCATACAACTAACTAGACCCTAACATGTATGATCTTCCTACACTCTTCCCATGTCAGCTGAAGATTCGTTTTTATTTGAAATTCCAATTTTCAGCTAAAAATGTTGTCTTCAGCTGTCTGTAGATTTTTCGTGATAAACTCCCCATCCATGTCTTGAGTTTAAAAGTTAAGGTTTAGAAACATGTTCAATTAACTGTCAATTTCTGAAGGGTCTCAAGTTCCCTAAAAGGCTTTTCCAAATAAAAGTGACTTTGAGGCTGGCTTTGGAGACACACCTTTAATCCCAGCACTTGGATATCTCAGTTCCATGAGTCATCCAGAGCTGCATAGTGAGGCCCTGTCTCAGAGAGAGGGGATGGGTGAGGAGAGGTAAGTGACAGTTGCCAATAACTCCTCAGCTAGGGGTAGAGCCTGTGGAGCTGCTCCGTGATCCATGTTAGAATCTTAACTGGTTTAGGCGAGTACAGAAAACCCTGCTGCAGTGACTTTGTGTGCAGCAGCCATGTCCTTTCTAGAGGACAGCATTTCACGGTACTCTCCTGATCCTCCGTGTTTGCTATTTTTACACAGAGCGGAGACTTTTTATCTCTGGCTGGCCTGGAGTATATATAGCCCAGGGTCTCCAACCCAAGGAAATCCTACTTTAGTTTCCAAACATTGTACTGCCACAGTCAACTTTAGGGATGCTTTCAAAATTAGCTTCATATTATGTAACTCCACCAAGTTTGTGAATAACCTGGTAAGTAGAGAAATGGCCAACCTGATTGAAGGGAACTGTTCATCTTGCTGTTCGCTACAGCAGAGTGGTGACAGTCAGTTGTCTCCAACTCCAGTGCCTCTGCCTGCAGTGAACATAGAAAAGTGTTTTTTTTTTTTTTTTCAGCACAGGTCAAAGCAATTTTCTTGCCTAGGTATCCACCTCAGCTTCATTGGTGCTGTATTCTTTTTTTGTAGCCCTGGCTGTTCTGGAATTCACTCTAGACTAGTCTGGTCTCAAACTCAAGAGAACCACCTGCCTCTGCCTCCTGGGTGCTGGGATGTAGGTGTCTCTGGCTCTGTGCTCTCCTTGAGACATTTCCTCCTGTACCCTCAGTTGTACATTTCAAAGACTCTTCTGTTCCTGCTCATCTGCTACACTGAGTCTCCCAGGTTGCCGAGGGGACCACAGCTCTCAAAATTGACCTATTCCTCCATTGTCACACAGCCTTCTAGCTCTTCCATCTTAGTCATAGTCTAGTTCCACATCACAGTTTCCCAGGCTCTCCACACCACTAATGCATATGATAGGTCAAACCTGTGCAATAGGTGGCTGTGGGAAACCCATCACAGAGACTTAGCAATCAGTGTGATGTCATAGACCTGGGACTTAGCTCTGATAACCCAACCAAACCTTTTTAAGTAACTTAAGTATTTAAGTTTTTAACTGTGGTTGTTTTTTCTAGGAGGGACATATATTTTTTAAAGTACTTCTTAGGCAGGAAGCTAGGTCCCAGGGTTAAGAAGCTCACAGACTCTTGATCCCAGCACCAGAAGGCAAAGGCAAGTGGATCTCTGAGTTTAAGGAAAGCCTTGTCTACAGAGTAAGTTCCAGAACACCCAAGGCTACATGGAGAAATTGTCTTGAAAAACAAACGAAGGTCACAGCACTCTGCCAACATGGAAGCACAGGGACATTACCTCATAGATCAACTTCAGATGACAATTGCAGGCTGCAGCCTTCATATGAACAGAGGATTCTGGACAAGCCGTGGACCCAGAGGGAAGGTTGCAGTGGCTGCTTCTGGTCACAAGTTCTGGTCATAGCACTGGTTCCCATATTAATTGTGAGACCATCCTTTGTAGATCTAATATGTAGGCCTTGCTTTCAGTTAACCAAGGGTTGAATTTTCAGCCTTTGGGACACGAGCAATACAAGATGATTCTCAGAATCAGAGGCAAAAGGCCACATGAACAGGGGTGTCACCATTCCTGAGATGTGTTTCATGTGTGGCACACTGGGCTCTGGGCTCCTCACCAGGCAGGCAGATCTCAGGATCTGCTGTTAGTACAATCCTGTCAGACTCATCATGGGAACTGTACTGTGAGCCTGCCTGGCTAGCATCCCTGAGACCTACCCCACCTTGAGTGGACACACTGAGTCATTCCTTTGGGGATTTTCTAGCACACAACTCCTGAGTCCCTCCTTAAGATACCATCATCCAACTATGTCCATTCCTCTTCTTTTTAACTTGACTTTCATATGACTAGTGGGTTAAGTATACATTCAAAAGCTTCACGATCTAAAAGATACAGTAGAGCTGGACTTGGTGGCACACGCCTTAAACTTGGGAGGCAAAGGCAGACAGATCTCTATGTCTTCAAAGTCAGACTGGTCTAAGACAGCCAAGGCTATGTACAGAGAACCCATCTTTTAAAAAAAGAAAAGTGACAGGAAATAAAGGGAGAAACCCTGTCCTATCTCAACACAGTTCCTTCCTTCCAGGGGATTACCAGTTAGATTTAAGAAATTTTTTAAAAAAATACTGTTTTCTTAGGAAAATCATAAACCAGGCTGGAGGGATGGTTCGACGGGTAATGTGCTTGCTATGAATGTATTAGGACCCTGCCACACAGAAACATGAAGGTTGTGAACAGCAGCACATTTGTACTACAGGTGCAGAGACAGACCCCAGGGGCTTGCTGAACAGCCAGTCTAGTGGAAATGGTGAGAGACCCTGTCTTAAAACTAAAGTGGAGGGGAATAGAGGAAGTCTCAATCTCTGATGTCTACATACACACACAGGCAAGTGCACCATGTGCCCACACACACACACTTTCTATACAAAAGTACAAGCTGAAAAGCTCACCAGGGTCTATAGATGTCAGACAGAATTTGCTTAGGAGTGTGAGGCTTGCCCCTAACATCTCAAAAGGAATGGCAGAGCAGGAGGGAGCAGGGCTTCCTAGGCTTCTTTGTAGTGCACTTCTGAAAACAAAATCAGAAGGTATGACCTCAATGGTGATTATTCACTGTCTCACAGTATCGTTCTGTTTCCCCTTGGCACCTCCCTGAAGTGGTTTAATAATTGTGTCATCTTCAATAGACTGGTGACTCCTTCAACCAATGTCAGGCATCTGGGGCTTCTAGATTGGTTTTACTAAAAGAAACACCATGATGGACCCAGACACTGTATTGTAATACATTTCTAAGAAATATACCAGGTTACAAACTATGGGCACCTTTTAAGACCCAGGACATCTATCTCAATGCTCTCCAGTTAGCTGACTTTGCCTTTCACTGGGTGAGGACTCCACAACCTGTGCTGACTTCCTCATAGGGCCAGGTAACCATAGTCTGCACCCATCTCTTCAGCATCTACTCATATCAGCTGTACACTTTAGCTCCACCTCTGAATCTAGACTCAGGAAAAGGCCTTACGTGGGTGATTGCTCTGTTTACCGAGCCACAAAGGCTAACCTGGGCCCATCCCAGTTCATAGTGAGTCAGCTGAACTAGGGGTGGGTACCACCCTTTCTAGAGCAGGAACCCACTAGGGCACAGGCCACCAGCACATACCAGGAGGCTGCAGTAGCTGGAGCAGGATACAGAGCACAGAGCCGGCAGGTAAGGACAGTCTGAACTGGCTGGGATCAAGAAGCTAAACAAGACCTGCTCCCAACATTTCTTTCCCTCCCTTGTCCTGTCTTCTAGGACTTCTTAGGTAGCCTTTTAATTTGCTTCACTCTTGGAATGAAATGAGAATAAAGCTTTCCTTTTCTGATCCCAGGCAGGGTTTGAAGGATGTATGATTTTCTGCACTGTTCTATCTTCTACCCTTACATCTAGTGTATTCTACATCCACTGGCCAGAAGGCCCTGAAGGCTATGGCTCTCTGATGCTCAGGCTTCCCTAGCGACTCCCTCTCACTCAAGAAGGGCCAAAATTCTCACCAAGACCTATGAGACCTCCAGGATCTAAGCCTCTCCTGTCTTCTCTGGTTTCCTCCCTCCAAATCCTCTGAACACTCAGGGTCTGTGCAGTGGGCCTGTCTCCCTGGAATGTTCTTTAAGCTTTTACTCAAATGTCTTTCACCTCCACAGCAAAGCTCCCCTAACCCTACTGTCACCCTTGGCTCTTCATACCACTTAATTTTCTTCCCACCACCTGACACAGCCCACAACGTCTTGGGGCTTTTTAATCCAGCTCTTCACTACAAAGTCCCTACATTGAAGAGTGACAGTTTTGTTCACTTCTTACTGTGGGCATCCGAAACAGTAAGTACCTGGACTTAGGAAGTGATCCTAAGTGGGTGAGCAGACCGTTGTTATAGAGCTGCCTATGTGTGCTAAAGGGTCTCCATATGTAACTCATTTAAATACTCTTCTCGTGCCTGGATAACTCTATGCTGAAAGTAAATGCTATTTTACTGTTGTTACAAAATAAATGACATAGGACCTAGCCCATTTTTTGCTCTCACTGTCAGAGTCAGGCAGTAGGTTGAGCCTCTCTCTAAAGCCCTAGCTTCTGCTCTGCCTCCCATGGACCTTCATTGGGAGAACAGAATTTCCTGAGTCCTGTTCCCTCTGGCACAGTACAGCCCTAGAAGAAGGAGGTACATGCTTGTGTCTTAGCAACAGCCTCCTCCTTGCCGATTCACCAGCTCCCTGGGCTAATTTGGCCTTACAGAAGCTATTACTCCATCACATTAACCCACGCTTCTGTTTCTGAAGGATAGATGAGTTGTCCACAGGAACAAGTGGGAGTCCCAGAGCTCCAGCAGTTTGGAACAAAGTGTTCTCATTCCTTAGGTTCAAAGATGGGGCTAATGGGCCCCTTTCCATCCCTGTTGATTCCCCAGACCTGACTGCTGATATAGTGTGAGTGTTGTTGCTTACAATACAAAGAAGTGTAGAAAGCTCTGGGATGGAACTCGAAAAATATTATGGGAAGAGAAGGCCCTGGGAACAAGGATGGGTTCCCTTCAGATATGTCAACTACTTTCAGGAACTGAGCAAACTCTTGTTATTCTATGTGTACCTCATTAGGGCTGTAGCTTCCCTTCCTACACCTAATTTTTCTTTAAGAGACTTTCTACAGGTGGCAATTGGAAGAATGTTTATCTAGGTGGCATTTCTGGGGAGATGTGTACAAACATCTATTCACCTCAGACAAAGAACCAATGACAGACCAACTAAGACAGTGGTTCTCAACCTTCTTTCTTTCTTTCTTTCTTTCTTTTTATTTATTTATTTATTTATTTATTTATTATTTATTTATTTATATGAGTGCCCTGTAGCTGTCTTCAGACACGGTTCTCAACCTTCTTAATGCTGTGACATTTAATACAGTTCCTCATGTTGTAGTGACCGCCAACTATAAATGTTTTTGTTGCTACTTCATAACTGTAAATTTGCTACTGTTGTGAGTCATCACATAAATATCCGTTTTTTTGATGGGCCTAGGTGACCCCTATTAAAGGATCTTTCAACCCAACTCACTGCTGAACCAAAATAAAATAGTCCGTGTCCCCTGTGGTAAGCCAAAGAGTTTAGCAGGATTAAAGGAGCCTAGATAACTCAGGCAGTTCACCCCAGCACTGGTGATGACTGCAGATAGCTCTCCAGAAGAACCGTCTCTCCCCTCGCAATTGTTCACTGCTTACATAACCCTGGGGAGGGCTTTGTGAATCAGCTTTCTGAGCTCAGTCTTTTATGCTCCCTTAGGTACCTGAGTCTCATAGGCCTCCCACTCCCTTCTGAGAGGGGATGTTGTTTCAATTCGGAGGAAATAGCTACCTACATACTAGGTTTTCAGGATTCTCGTCCCTGTCTCTGCTTTTTCTCCTGTTACTTTATGGAGACGCAGGGCTAGATACTGGCGATTCACACCGGCTAGTGAGGATGACAGGCAAACCAATGGTGGCATTTCGATCTAGGAAGTGCAGAAGGCCTGGTTCACAGTAGGCACTTCCTAAATATATGTGAAATGAATAATGACTAGCCAATACGAAAATCCTTGGGGGATGTGTGGGTGTAGGATTTAGGAGCAAGCTTAGAACTGAACAATTCACCACATGGATGGCACTTAAGGCAAGAGGGAACAGCACTGCCAAGGCATGAAGGCATAGATAGCAGGCTGAGATTTAGAATCAGCACGCCATTTAAAATGAAGGGAATGCAGTGAGTAAATGGGGTGAGGAGAGAGACATGTCCACCAGGGGTCAGTCATGAAATGTTTAAAGTCTGGTGTGGATATGGTTTCCCCAACAGGTAAAGGCAGGGTCTGAGGGCAACTCTCAGATTTCTAGCTCAATTCGTAAATGTATTTGGTGCACCTGCCTTTTCAACCAGGACAGGTCAAGAGTCTGCGCCATACCAGAATCCTGAAAGCATGACACCAGAAGCAATACCTAGGGACTTGAAGGCGCTTCTAAATCAAAGTGAAAGGGGGTCGATCTCCTTTTCAGAACGAGCAGCGGGGTGAGGTGTCGACTCTGCTCTCTTGCACCCATTGCTGTCTCGGGGCCTAGTAAGACAAAGGGTCTGACGAGTCGAGACCCACAAGGGGCCCTCGGAAGAACCACGGGCCCCAAGTCTCTTTAGGTACGCATGAGGAGGGCTGCAGGGATAGGCTGGCCTTCCCGCCGCATAGTCCACTGCACTGCGGTCCTCTTTGGAAAACCCGAAGCTGGGCGCAGGCACAGCCTACAATTCCCGGAGAAAGGTTGTCAAGGTGACTCCGCAGCCGTGAGGCATCCTGGGAACACACGCCCCACCCCGACATCCCGCGCGCGCCCTCACGCAAGTAAGCTTGGTGCACATGCGTCGTAGGCACCGCACGCCGCTAAGCAGGACTTCTGCGCAGGCGTTATAGACCACAAGCGGAGACGCAGCTTCCGGATAACTTTCTGAACCTTAGGATAGGGGAGTGTAGGCAGCTTGCGGGGCCTGGAACCGTGTGACGCAGGGGTGTACAATGGATGGGCCCTGGACAGTTGAGTGTCTCTCGGGTACTCAGAGGGGAAGAGTGCGGCGTCTGTGCCCACGTGCTCTCGGTTTTAAGGGAAAGAAACGGGTTGGGATTCATCTAGAGGTACTGCCCAGGCAAGGATGCCTTGTAGTGAGGGAAAAGACAGCAGTTTGCAGTAAAAGAATATGCACTATTCCTTGTAATGGCAGTGCTGAAAGTGTTCCAGGAAGTGAGTCTC
The DNA here is from genome assembly GCF_963924665.1 of Micromys minutus. Taxonomy (NCBI): domain Eukaryota; kingdom Metazoa; phylum Chordata; class Mammalia; order Rodentia; family Muridae; genus Micromys; species Micromys minutus. The sequence goes on along the minus strand of NC_137980.1, from coordinate 55,343,109 downwards.
TGAGCCGGTTTTCACGCAGAGGGCAGTTTTGAAACGCATCTGCTCCTTTGCTATACTGACAGAATAAAAGAATACAGGTGGCCTCTTAGGCTCGTATCCGCAGAGGGCATACTGGTGGCAAAGCATAATTTTGTAGATGCTAACTGCTGAGCGTTATTTCAAGGTTAAAAGTCTCCAGGAGGGTGTACGCTGTAGGACAGGCCCCGGTGAAGGGATGTTTTCCTGTAGTTGATCTAAAAGGAGGTTAGAGTCAAACGCTCCCTGCCCCTAGAAAATTCTTGTCTTAGGATCCTGATTTCTGCTCCCAAAGGCTAGCCTAGGACTAGGGACTGCAGCTGTCCCAGCAACGGCAGGCAATAAAAATCTGCGAAGGGCGTAAGGAAGCAGGCGCAACCCCATCTATGAAGGAGTCCTGACCATGCTACCTGTATTTTTCAGTACAAATTACAAGTGAAATTTTTATTTTCAGATTTTTTTTTATGTGTTCATATCAAATAAGAAGGGGCTGCAAGTGGATACATGAGTGAGTGGGTTGATTGGTTGGTTTAGGGAAGGAGCCGACACAAAAATACCTTTCAAGAATAAACTTTGTTCGGGGAAAAGAGCCTCGAGAACACATGAGCCATGATCAGACTTTGGCAGGGCAAGCATTAAGCCGAGACGATGTCCTCTATCAGGGGCAGCATGAGTGGTGTCTTTGGGGTCTTTAAGGAGAGAGAGAGAGAGAGAGAGAGAGAGAGAGAGAGAGAGAGAGAGAGAGAGAGAGCGCTTAAAGTCAGAAAGACAGCCATCATAGACAACAGAGGAATTTTATATCCTTTCAGAGAGCCGCGGAAGTGCTGCAGCACATGATTTGGTCTAGGATAGACTGTGAGAGAACACAGAGGAGGCAGGTTCTGGCTAGGTGCATAAATCGGACCGAAGGATGTGGTTGCATAGAGTGATCATCTTAAAGGGGAAGGCCTATGACCTGACAGTTCATATTTAAGGAACTACCCAAGATTAAAGCATAGGGTGCATTTAGTCCTCTGGCTCTTGGTTCTGTTCCTATGAAGGGTATGCTCTTGAAATACTTTGGGAGGAGAGGATTTACATGACTTACGTATTTTGAATCATAGTCTGTTGAGGGAAGTTAAGGCAGGGATTCAAACTAAACAGGAACCTGGAGGTGGGAGCTGACACAGAAGCCATAGAGCTCTGCTTACTGGCTTGCTTCTCACGGCTTTCTCAGCCGGCTTTCGTACAGCACTCAGAACCACCAGGCCAGGAGTGGTCCCACCCACAATGGGGTAGGACTGCCACATCAACCACTAATTTAAAAAAATGCTCTACAGGTTTGCCTACAGCCAGACCCTATAGGAGAGTTTTCTCAGTTGACGGTCCCTCCTCTCAGATGACTTCTGTTGGGTTGACATAAAACTAGACAACACACCAATTGCCTATATTTCCTGAAATGTCCCACAAGGGCTCCCTGAATCTTCCCTGGAATGGAATTGGTGACCCAAGGGCCTAACTCCTCCACTGGGGACTCTGTTCTCAGTCCAATGTTTGGCTGTGATCATTCATCTCTGTATTTGTCAGACTGTGGCAGAGCCTGTCAGGAGACAGCTTTATTAGGCTACTGTCAACATGCACTTCTTGGCATCTGCATTTTTATCTGGGTTTGGTGACTGTATATGGGATGGATCCCCAGGTGGGACAGTCTCTAGATGGCCTTTCCTTCAGTCTCTGCTCCACACTTTGTTTCCATATTTCCTCCTGTGAGTATTTTGTTTCCATTCTTTGGTGGTCCTTCTTGAGCTTCATGTGGTCTGTGAATTGTATCTTGGGAATTCCAAGCTTCTGAGCTAACATCCACTTAGCAGTGAGTGCATACCATGTGTGTTCTTTTGTGGCTGGGTTACCTCACTCAGGATGGTAGTTTCTAGTTCTATCCATTTATTTAAGAATTTCATCATTATTTTTAATAGCTGAGTAGTACTCCATTGTATAAAATGTACCACATTTTCTGTGTCCATTCCTCTGTTGAAGGACATCTGGGTTCTTTCCAGTTTCTGGCTATTATAAATAAGGCTGATATGAACATAGTAGAGCATGTGTCCTTGTAAGATGTTGGAGCTTCTTTTGGGTATATGCCCAGGAGTGGTATAGCTGGCTCCTCAGGTAGTACTATGTCCAATTTTCTGAGGAACTGCCAGACTGATTTCCAGAGTGGTTGTACCAGTTTGCAATCATACTAACAATGGAGGAGTGTTCCTCTTTTTCCACATTCTTATCAGCATCTGCTGTCACCTGAGTTTTTTCATCTTAGCTATTTTGACTGGTATGAGGTGGAATCTCAGGATTGTTTTGATTTGCATTTCCCTGACTAAAGAAATGTTCAACATCCTTAGTCATCAGGGAATGTTTTACATTTTGATGCTGATATTAATGTGTGCTCTTGAATGAGCAAGAAAGGAAAAGTTATGGCTCAACAGTGATGTGTTTGTGTGACAGGTCGGCAAAGAGTCAATTGGGCTGGTTAGTTCTATGTCAGCTTGACATAAGCTAGGGTCATCTGAAAGGAAGAAACCCCAATTGGAAAAAAAAATGCCTCCATAAGATACAGCTATAGGCAGTCTTGTAGAGCATTTTCTTAATTAGTTGTTGATGTGGGAGGGCCTATCTCATTGTGTGTGTTACCACTCTGGGCTGATGGTCCTGGGTTCTACAAGGATGCAGACTAAGGCAAGCCACAAGGAGCAAGCCAGTAAGCAGCATCAGCATCCCTCCAAGGCCTCTGCATCAGCTCCTGCCTCCAAGAGACCCGGGCTTTAAGCAAAACCACAACTGTCCTAGCTTCATGCTTAAAAGGCCTGTTAGGTACTGTCTGAAGAACAGAGCAAGAGGTCATGACCTGTTTAGGGGTGCTATGTTAGTAATGATGGGCAGAAAGGTCTATATGGCAGGGATATGGATGAGAGGAGACTTGGTGGTCTATGGGAGGGATGGTGCGTGTGGGAGTTAAGGAGAACTTGGGTTGGGCAGCAGGTACAGAGGGAGAAATGATTCATGAGAATGCCCCAGGTACCCATGGGTCATGCAGGATCACAGGGCTGAATTTATGTCATCACGGCACAGCCTAATCAGTTTCTTATGCCACCTCCTAGCCTTCCTGGTACATGTGGGCAAGGGCATACCGTACCCATTAGCAGCAGTAGTGAGCTGGAAGGCACAGGATAACTTAAGAGTCGGAAGTGGGTGTATAGCTCCGAGCCTGCTTTGGGGTCAGGGGTCAGGGGGACAGGGCGGTGACCTCTACTCTGGGAGGTGGGCCCAGCAAGAGGGAGGTGACAGACAGGGTGGAGCATCCAGCTGGAGCAGACTGTGTAACAAAGGGTAAGAAGTGGGTCAGTTAAGGGAAGAACCCAGAAGGGCAAACTTCCCCTGGGCCTTTGACCTAGGGAGGAAATGGCATGTTTTTAAGAGGTGATAGTCAAGCTGCACTGAGCACCTTGCTTAGGTGTTGCAGATTCTCACAAAGGATGATGAAGTGTGGTGTGTGCTGTGACCCTCCACCCTCAGTTCCTCCTCCCTGTGGAACAGTGTTATAGTAAATGCCCCAGTTTCTGTGTTTGTAGGAGGTGGAGAACCCCGGGCCTCCAGCGTGTTGTGCAACTGCCACTCGGCTCCTAACATCTGGTGTAAGAATTTTTGATGCTATAGGAGCCTGCAATTGAGAGACCTTGAACTTTTTAAAGATATTTTGGGATTTAAGGAGACATCGAATTTCTTTAAAAAGGGATTTATTTTATATATGTGAGTAAGTACACTGTCACTGTATTCAGACACACAAGAAAAGGGCATCAGATCCCATTCCAGATGGATGTGAGTTGTGGTAAAGTTGTGGCTGGAAATTGAACTCAGGACGTCTAGGAAAGCAGTCAGTGCTCTTAACCACTGAGCCATCCCTTCAGCCCCAAGAACTTGGGCTTTTAAAGAGACTGAATGTTTAAAATGTTTGAATTTGGGGCTGGAGAGATGGCTCAGTGGTTAAGAGCACTGACTGCTCTTCCAGAGGTCCTGAGTTCAAATCCTAGCAACCACATGGTGGCTCACAACCATCTGTAATGGGATCTGATGCCCTCTTCTGGTGTGTTTGAAGACAACAACAGTGTACAGAAATAAATAAATATTTTTTTTTTAAAAAAAAAGACAGTAGATTCTTAAAAATAAAATTTTTGAATTTGTAAAGGTTGATTATAGTATTAATATGAGGTCTTGAGGACACCACGAAAAGAAAGGTTATACCTACTAAGTGATGTACTTATCATAGTAACAAAGAGTCGGTGGTACCAACTAGTTTTTGTGTCACCTTGACACAGAGTCAGAGGACAGAACCTCTGTTGAGAAAATGCCTGTTATAGGCAGGCCTGTAGGACACATTCTCAGGTGCTGCTGCCCTGGGCTGGTCATTTTGGGTTTGACAAGAAAGCAGGTTGAGCAATCCTTGAGGAACCAGCCAACAAGTAGCACCCCTAAATGGCCTCTGCATCAGTTCCTGCCTCCAGGTTCTAACCTTAGCTGCTTTCAGTGATAATGGTTACATGGAAGTGTGAGAGAGACCACCCTTTCTTCCTCGGGTTGCCTTGGTCACAGTGTTTCTATGCCAGGAGGCACACTATGGAGCTGAAATAGGAAGGAAGGAAGAGATTGGGAGGGTTTCTAGAGTTTCCTACCTTTCCGTTTAAATGCTAAGTCCAAACTTTCCTGTGTTGTGGGTGATACTACTGTGCCAGCTCCCGGCCCCACCTGGTATGCCGCAGCTGCTCCATGGGCACCTGGCAGTCCCAGTCTCACCTGGTATGCCACAGCTGCTCCGTGGGCACCTGCCAGTCTGGATGGGGAAACCTTACTAGTCCATCTGACTTTTTACACATGGCAGGAAAAATGAGGACCTTGACCCTGCCTTTTCTTCTAGGTACATTCTAGATGGTCCACTAGGTTTGGTTTCTAATATCTAGGATTAGTCAAATATGGAATTTTATGGGCAGTGATTATGAGCTTGAGGAACAGACTGGTGTAAATACTCATCACTCCTATGATGGCCTTAGAGTTGTGGGATGTAGCCGGCAGGAGGATGGGAGCCACACTCTAACAATTATCACCTCTCCATTCTGCTTCAGGAAGCAGTTATGTCTGTCCTCTACCCATCTCTGGAGGACCTGAAGGTGGGCCAAGTCATCCAGGTAAGGAACCAGGGCCCTTTGCCTAGAGTCTCTAATGGTGACCTTGGGATTAACATTAGTAACTAAGATTTATCTTGGAGGATGTTGAGTACTGGGAGCCCTTGGAAATTCCAGGGAAGCCATGGGACCCAGTGCAGAGGCTGGTGGGTAAAGGGAGAGTCAGAAAGGAACACCTCAGGCACCAGCCAGCTTTTACAGAAACCCAGGGCATGAACTCAGGATACTCAGTATCAAACAGCCTTCCACCTCCACCCCACCCCTCTATGTTCCCAGAAGCCTTTATAATTTTTGGCCTTTCTCCCTGGTGGGGAGTTGGGCTTTTATGCTTTGACTGCCATGGCTTAGAAAATAGTTGGTCACAGGCACCAGAGAACTTTCTGACAGAAAGATGCATGTCTAAAGAGCCACATTATTTCTTTTTATAATATGTATGTTTTCTCTGTATCATTTATATGTACTATGTACATGTCCAGTGACCTCAGAGGCCAGAAGAGGGCATAAGATCCTCTGAAACTCCAGTTATAGTTGATTGTCAGTTGTGATGTGGGTGCTGGGAACTGAACTTAGGTCCTCTGCAAGAGCAATAAGTGCTCTCGACCACTGAGCCATCTTCTCTGGCCTCCAAGAGGCCACATTTATAAAAAAAAAAAATGTATATAATTTTGTTTTTTAATTAACACTTTGTGACTATACATACTCATGGAGGTACATGTGACATTTCAACCTGTGTACACACTGTACTGGTCAGATCAGGGTAGCTGGCACATTCTTCATATCAGATTTATATCAGTTCTTTGGGCTTGAAACACTGAAACTCCTCCCAACTAGCTATTTTGAAATATTAGTAATTGCTGGATCTGAATCACGGTTGCCCTGTGTGCTATAGAGCATCCATTTAGTTTTGAGAGCACTCCCAGAGTGAGCAGATGCAGTATTTGACTTTTCATACCTGGCTTATATCGTGTATATGCAGAGCTGCATTTACAGTCTGGAGCCTCGAGGGTTCCAGGACACCTCACTACCACAGTCTTAATCATACTCAGTGCTTAGAGTCTCTGCCTCAGAGAGTGTCAGGCTCCAAGAGTTCCTGGTCTAAGCCACAGCTGAGCAACACTTATGTCCTTTTTTTCAGGCCCAGGGCAGAGCCTCACCCATGATGCCCACTCTGCCAGCCACAATGGCTTCTGCTCCCCCACTTTCAGGTGAGTGAGCCTGACCCCAGCGTTCACACGGTGACAGCCTCGGCAGTATAGGGTGGGTCTCAGTGTCTGAGGCTGTGCATAGCCAAAGGTGGCTCAGGCCACTGGCAAGCATCCCTGGGACACATGACATACTCAGGGCAGCAGGGGAGTCTTGGTGAATTTTCCTAGCTTCACAGAAAAAGAGTGGCCCTGGGCCAGCCAACATGGCTCTGCATAAGCCGAAGTGACACCTTATCTCTTCTTTACATCAGAGTTGTACCCAAACCTGGCAGAACTGGAAAGTTATATGGGACTGTCCCTCTCTAGCCAAGAAGTTCAGAAGAACCTGCCTCAGATTCCAGATGGTGAGAATGTAGGTATTTGTCTTTTGCCTTAGGTGGCCACTAATATCCTACCTTTTGGTCTTGCCATTTTAAAAGGTGTGTGTGTGTGTGTGTGTGTGTGTGTGTGTGTGTGTTAGCCTGGAACTGGCTATGTAGACCCAAATGGCTTCAAAGTCTTAGAAATCTGCCTGTTTCTGCCTTCCAAGTGCTGAAATTAAACACTCCCTCCTTGACTGTCTTTGAAAAATATTTATTTTTATGTATGTAATTGTTATGCTTGTACGGATGTGCGCTGCATGTGTGATTGGTACCCAAGAAAGCCAGAGGAGGATGTCAGATCCCTTGATCTGGAGTTACAGAAGGCCGTGAGCCACCATGCAGTTGCTGGGTCCTCTGCAAGAGCAATGGGTGTTCTTCACTGCTGAGCAAACTCTCTCCAGCTCCACACTCAGCAAACTTTTTATCATTTTAATTACCTTCGACGTTTTCCGAGTTTCTGTTTTTAAATATAGGTTCCTGGGAAGTTGTAAAAATAAAAGTCTATTTCCTCAAGTTTAGCTTTTATAACCACAGTACAGTAGCAAAGCCAACAGTTTACACTAGTAGGGTATGTGCCTATAGCTCTGACAGCTTATCATTGTCCAAATGAAGGCAACTCATCACCCACCTAAGACAGGGTACTTCCCCAGGAAGCTCTCCTCCTATCCCTTTGTGGTCACACATCCCTCCCTAATTCCTGGCATCCCTCTCTTTTTTTCATTTCTTACTCTTTCTCCTCCCCTTCTTTTTTCTTATTTCTTTGGCAGCACTTGGAACCTCACGGACATTAGGCAACTGTTCTACCACTGTGCCGCACTCCTTGTTTTTCTGTCTTTATAATTTTATCATTTTAGAATGTTATCTAAGCATAAATCAGAAACAATGACTCTTTTGGGATGTGTTATATGTGCATGTGGGTGCAAACTGGGGTCAGCATCTTGTTCTGTTCCTTTTCATTTTTTGAGACAGGGTCTCTCACTGGGCACGAAGCTCATTGATTGGTCCCGGCTGAATACTGGATGGCAGGGATCCTCCTGTCTCTGTCTCCCTAGTTCCCCAGCTGCTTTTTATGTGGGTTCTAAGAATCTGAATTCAGGTCCCCATGCATGCATAATTGACACTTCTTTTTTTTTCTTACTTTTTTTTTTTTTTTTTTTTACAGTTTCTTGCTACTATATACAAAGGCATTTATGACATAGCAGGCTGGAACACAGTTGCTACACAATGTAGTAAAGGAGTGTTCACAGGCAGCTGCTGTCAGGCTAGCTTCTGGAGGGGCTGGCTGTGCATTCTCCTCCCCTGCCCATGGGGCCAAATATACCCAGTGCCTTCATATCCTAACCAGCACTTGGTATCATCACTAGTTATGACAGGTCTTCACCTGAATTTTCCTAATGGTTAGTGATATGGAATATCTTATTATGTTCCCACTGCATGAGACAAGGTCTGGCCCAGGGTGATCTTGAACTTCTGACCTTCCTGCTTAAGGCTCTCAAATGCTGGGGTTCCAGATGTGTGAACCACACCTGGTTTGTATAGTGTCGGGGATCAAACCCAGGGCCTAGTGCATGTTAGGCAACACTCTTCCTTGCTGAGACAGATCACCAGCCCCATTTTTCATCCGTTTTAATTGGGTTTAGAGATTAAGTTTTATAATCTAGGGTCCTCATCAGATATGTGGGTTGTAAATACCATACTGAGTCTTAGGTTTAGCTCTTTATCTCCTTGACAGTGGAGGGGAAAGCTTTTAATTTTGATGAGGTCAAGTTTATTTATTTTTTTATACTTTTCTTTTCTTGAATTTCCTTTGTAAAGAAATTTTCCCTAAGCCCCGAGTCTTAAGGATTTTCTCTTTTACATTATGGTGAAATTACTACAGTTTTGTTTACATTTAACTTTATAATTGAGTTGGAGTAGATTTTTGGGAAAAGTGTGAGGTTTATGTCACTGTTCCTATTTTTGCCCCTGTCTGTCCATTGCTGCAGTAGATCTTGTTGAGATAGTCTCCTGCCCACAACTGACCTTGGCTCTGCCACAAAGCAATTGTTCTCCACATGGCAAGGATCTCTTCTAGAACCCGATGCCTTGGATACTGTGGCAAGAGACGTCCCAGTGTGTTTGTGTGGTTCCTCACATTCTGTCCTTTTTGTCTGAATTAGTGTCACTATCTCATTGTCTTTCTACCTAAAGCTAGGTGACCTTGCCTGTGTCTCCAACAGCTCATAGAGGTTTCCCAGAAGTGTGCTTGTCTCCCGGTGTGTGCACCCAGGAAACTCTTCATGTTTCTGTATCCTAGATTTTTGTCACCTTTGATATATAGTCTCTACGTGTGTCTTGTTAGATTCACACACATCTCATTTTTTTCTGATCTTTTGGGGAGGGTGGTCAGGATGTAGATAAATAGTTGAGTCTGTTGCTCAGGCTGACTTCTGACTCCTGGGTTTAAATGATTCTCTTGCCTCAGCCTCCTTGGTAGCTGAGACTCCAGGTGTCATGTCCCTGTCCCAGCACAGCTGATTTCTGTATGCTGACATTGAATTCTAGACCTTGATGAATGTTTGTATTTGACTGATAGCAAGGAGTTTTAGATTTCTGCAGACATTCTCGTGGACAATCATGGCATCTATCTACAGGAGCAATTACATCTTTCCATCCTGTGTGATCTTTTCCATTTTATTGCTTCATTGCACTGAGAAGATTGTATAGTCCTATGTCTGGTGAGACTGGACATCCTTTGGCTATCCATAGGAGCGGCCTTTTGTTAATTTTTATTTTTGGATCAAATTATTTTGTCCAAGACAAAGTCAAAACGAGCCCTGTCATTCATCTTTGATGGCTCACTATTTACTGTGAAAATGTCTTTTTTTTTTTTTAAAGTAAAATTTAAGTGCATCTTTTCTTAATATTAATTTTCTTTGGAAAATATAGTGGCCCCTTCCTGAACCCAGCCTCTCCTCCCCCTGCCCTCATGTTTAGGGGTGTAGATTTTGATGCTCTCTAGTGGCATAATCAAGTTCCATTTTCTCTCAGCCTCTGCAAAGTGTGTGAGAGGGGAACCCAGGGACTGTGTGGTCCTTTTTATTCATCCCTACCTAGAACCCAGAGACCTTTGAGGCATGGATCCCAGGTGCTTGGCTGACCCCCATGCCCACTCCATTTGCAGATGGTGGTCACTAGCCCTGGCCCTGGCCAGGTGGTAGCACCAGTATCTGGGAATAGCCTGGGTGTACTACGTGCAGAGATCAAGCCTGGTGTTCGAGAGATCCACCTGTGCAAGGATGGGCGTGGCAAGACTGGACTGCGCCTGCAGGCTGTTGACAAGGTAAGCAATGTCTGTGGATGAGCCGAGGAGAGTCTGTTCCTCTGGTTAGATAGCCTTGTCTCAGACCCAGGAATACAAGTTCCCCTTTGGAACAGTCACCCAGCAGCCCGAGAGGGCATTAGTATATAGGACCTCCCCTTCCAGGTCTCAGAGAGCCTCTGTTCACAACAAAGAAGATTCTAAAAAGGCATCTTAATATCCGAGGCCTCAAGGCTGTACCTTGTTGCATCAGGGATCAGCACCATACAAGCTCCTGCCACTCAAGAGTCCCCTACCCCATTTTCCTGTGCCCTAACTCTTGTGGGTCTGGCTTCCTGATGCCTATGGAGAAAGCCAGCCAGACATCTTTAGGAAGGGCAGCACAGGAGAATTGATCATGGTGCTGAAATTCTGATTCAGAATTTCTCTGTGTGGTCTGGTGTGTTTCCTCCTCCAGGAAAATAGGTAACCTGTGTATCCCTTATAGATCTTAGGTACATTACACTGTAAGCTCACGGGATATGGGGAAAGAACATCTCATAGGAGGGGTGCTGACTCTGGGGTTCTGCTTCCCAGGGGCTCTTTGTACAGCTGGTCCAGGCCAACACCCCTGCATCCCTTGTGGGATTGCGCTTTGGGGACCAGATCCTGCAGATTGATGGGTGTGACTGTGCTGGCTGGAACACATACAAAGCTCACAAAGCATTGAAGAAAGCATCAGCGGAGAAGATCATCATGGTTGTTCGGGACAGGTCAGTGTCCAGGTCTCAGCATCTTCCCTGCCTGGCCCTAGCCACACCGGCAAGCCCAGCTTACTGTCACTCTCCACCAGGCCCTTCCAGCGCACTGTCACCATGCACAAAGACAGCTCGGGTCAAGTTGGCTTCTTCATCAAAAAGGGGAAGATTGTCTCAGTGGTAAAGGGAAGCTCTGCAGCCCGCAATGGACTTCTCACCAACCACTACGTGTGTGAAGTGAATGGACAAAACGTCATTGGGCTAAAGGTAGGCAGTGGTGTCAGGAAATATGGGCACCGCTGAGATGATGAGGGTGGGACAGCTCTGTCTGCTTAATCTGTGGGACCTGCCAGAGCCTCAGCTGCCTCATCCTGAGGTTGATGACAGCTGTAGTATGACTTCGAGCGTGGACCTCTGAGCAGTGTTAATCAGAATGAGTAGATGCCTAGTAAGACCTTGTTCCTTCCTGACACACAGGGTGTACCAGAGGGTTGTTGTGATGTGTGGATACATGGGCACCCAGGTTGCTGCTGGTCACAAAAACAACACCACCACCTCCTCCTTCTCCTCCTCATCCTCCTCTTCCTCCTCATCGTCTTCCTGCTCTTCTTCCTCCTCCTCCTCTTCCTCCTCCTCCTCCTCTTCCTCCTCCTCTTCCTCCTCCTCCTCTTCCTCCTCTTCCTCCTCCTCCTCCTCCTCCTCTTCCTCCTCCTCCTCCTCCTCCTCTTCCTCCTTCTCCTCTTCCTCCTCTTCCTCCTCCTCCTCTTCCTCCTTCTCCTCCTCTTCCTCCTCCTCCTCTTCCTCCTCTTCCTCCTCTTCCTCCTTCTCTTCCTCCTCTTCCTCCTTCTCCTCCTCCTCCTCCTCTTCCTCCTCCTCCTCATGGCACTTCTCTTTGGATGCTGATTACATTTAGTAATGGGGTGTCCTCTAGAATACTGACTTGAAAGTCCATTTCTGACCTTGGCTTATTCTTCAGGGAGGGCAGATGAATTATATGTTTACAAAGCGAGAAGGTGCATATGAATTTAGGTACATGCTATAGATCTGGAAAGATGGGTGTCTTCTGGGGATGGGAGTCATGAGTTGTGTGGTCTGAGCCATGAACAGATGACTCGACTCAGTTCTGACCTCACCCAGCTCTTCAGTGACTGTGCTTCTCCATGTGTGCATGGGTAGGTGGTGTCATCTCACTCCACAGTGGCCACAAGCCACTCCTATCATGTGTCTGCTTCCTTGGGGACTTATTCTGGTGGCTTGTGCTGCTGTGCCCAGGAAATTCTTTTTGCGTGAGATCCCTCCTGGTACATCCTCTTCCATTTCTCTGTGATCTGCATACCAAGCAAAAGGCCACCATCGTCTGTGCTTGAAAATCTGAGTGTAGTAATGCCACTCGTGAGCAGCTGCAGATTGCTTCTTCTGAAAAGCTACCAATTCAGTCATAATGCTATGAGTGGCCATGCTCAGCTGTGGGTCTTACAGCTGCATGGACGGCCCACAGCATCAGTGTGAATTTAGAGGTTACTCTGCCTAGCTGTGGCACCATGAGACCTTAGGTACTAGGTTTATATGCTCTTGAGCAGGGTCTGGTACTTACACTTTTTGAGATCAGTCATCTTTCAAAGTTTGTGGCCGTTGGTAGTCTTCTGAAGCATCTCTTCTTCAAATAAGAAAGCACAGAACCAGATTCCTTATAAATGCAAAATAATGGTCACCAGGGCCTGAGCAGAGACAAGAAGCTCATGACCACCGCTGTAGTCATCCAACTGCTGGACATTATCTGCATGGGGATTGTCTGTTGTTATCTAAGCAGTTTCTCAAGCTTTTCTTACTAGTCAGTGAGGTGTGGGAGAAGACCTCAGGCTGGGGAGCCAACAGGAGGCTGGAACCCAAGTGTGACTGGGCTCAGCAAAGTTGGTAGGGGCCTAAGGATTCCATCTGTGGGACCGTGCTGTCAGGTCTATATGGCGGGCTGGCTTCCAATGGGAGGTCAGTGTCATGCTTCTATGGCCCTGGCAATTCTCAGACGAGAGGAACAATACCTACCTGAGATGCCCAGCTGCCGAGGTGGGTGGTGGTCTCTAGCCACAGCCATGCTGAGATTCCAGTTGGGCTGCAGTGCTGTCCCCGGTACCCAGGATGACCAAACACTTTCCTCCTCTTTAGGACAAAAAGATTACGGAGATTCTGACCACAGCTGGAAACGTCATCACACTGACCATCATTCCCACTGTCATCTACGAGCATATGATCAAAAAGTAAGGCTATCATACCCACCTCTGCACTCCCTTCTACCCCTGCCCATGCCCTGGTAGCCCTGGTGCTGACCTTTCATCAGCTCTGTGGTGGCTTCTCATGACTTGAAGTCCTCAAAAGGACTTCATCTCCTGTGGGGTGAACAGGCTGGGGTAAGGATGAAGGAAAAACAGCTATGGTTTCAGTCACTGTCATTGTTGCCCTGTCTAGGTTGTCCCCATTGCTGCTTCACCACACCATGGACCACTCCATTCCAGACACCTGAAGTTACAGGGCAGTGCAGGCTTCCCACCATCCTGCAGGGAAGACAGCAGTCCTCAGGTGACAGGTTGCAGCTGGCCTGCTGCCTGGGTCTGGGTATTGCAGGGCTGAGTCCCAGGTGGATGTATATTGAATGAGTCTATCACTGAATGAGATTTCAGTCTCCCTGGATCCTGATTTCTAGCTATGCCGAGGTACAGGTGGGACTTAGGCACCCGATTCTCTGTGCCCTAGATGCTGGGCACTTAGGCAGAAGAGCAGAACGTCACTAAGTGCCGCTGCGGCCCTCCGTAGACTCTGCCTCATCTGACAGAAGTGTGCCCTGTGTGTTGTCTTCATTGATTTTTGTCACAGGTTAACCCTTTATTGTCTGTAATTAACCCTTTACCGTCTTTTAAATAAAGATTGAATTTATAACACAGCCCCTGTCACGAAAGTTTCTGATAATTCTAGATTCTCTGGTCCTATGATATGCAGGGCAGCTTTTGTTTTTGGACAGTGGCCAGGCCAAAGTCATATCTGTGTACCCCTGAGAGCAGTGCTCTATGTGCTATGGTGTGCTTGCCAGTGTGTTATAGGGACGCTAACACTGAAGGGCACTGGGACCCCTGCTGGGTGGTCACGGCTGTTTTTGTAGCTACAGAATGGGTCAGAGAAGCCACTTTGAGACTACTTGAGAAAACTGGAATATTCTTGTGTTAACAGGATGGGGATCTGGGACCAGACAGCAGAGGTTCTAGAGCTTGTTCCTGATTACTGATGAGCAGAGACGCCCCAGTCCACACAGCAGGGTCTGGTGGAGCTGAGCCAGCCGAGAGCTGACTCTGTGCTGGGTGCCGTGGTGTTTCTCACCCATCCCAACACACTTAGAGAAATGACACAGTACAAAGACACCAGGCTGAGGGGCTGTGTGTGTTCATGCTTTAATTCAGAACTGTCTGCTACAGGCACAGCTCTGTCTGAACAAAGACACAAAGGAGACTGAGAGTTAGGACCCCTTCCCACAGGCCCCCTCCTGTGTCCCCTGAAGTTTGTCAAGATAGCCTAATGTGAGTGCACAGTGGCCTGTTTACATTGCCACCTAGATCAGGGGGGCTGTGAGTTCCTTGGGTGGATGGCCCTAGAGCCTGGGATTCATTGTCCTGTGCCTGTGCAGGTGAAGAGGGGTCTCCGTGAAAAGCTATGTATGCTACCTGCTTGGACATGTCGGTCACAACCTCTGCTCAGCACTGCCTCTGTTCAGAAATCCTTGCTGAGCTCTATCAGAGGGCTCCAAAGCAGAGGAGCCACTACTTCGAGCCACCGGGCTCCAAGGGCTCAGTGGCGATAGAAGGTAGTTCCTGGGGACACTTCCTCAAGACCTTGTCTGCTCTGACTGGAGGCAGGGGAAAGGAGCACCCTTAACGTTTTTGCTCCAGGAGCCAAGGGCAAGAGGGGAAATTGCAGCCTATGGGGTGGTGACCAACTGGGAAGGGGAGCTTTAGGGATGAGCATCTAAGGGGAGCCTGGCCCAGTTCCACCTTGCTCTCAGCCCCCTTCTCCATATCTGGAACCAGCAGGCTGCTCAAGTGTCTACTTCCAAGCCTACCTCTTGGGATTGCACGGGCATTGCAACCCCTTTGTAAGAATACGGGACTCTGGGCTTACATACATTTAAGCATAGGGCCATTACCCCAGCCTGCGGGGTTCCAGGATCATCCCAGGGTTGGGTAATGAGCTGCTTGCTCCACTTGCTCTGGCAAGGAGCAAGAGCCCTTCTGAGAGGCAGAACTCATAAAAGAGGACCTCTGCTGTAGGTGAGGTCCTCTGGTGATCACATAGGCAGGGGCAGGGTGGTGGCCAGTTCCACTTAATGCCTCTACAAACCTGGACCCTTTTCAATGGCTTCTTCAGCAGCAGAAACAGGGTTGGCCACAGTCGTAGCCCTGCCCGAGTCCACCAAAGACGAGACACAGCAAAGACATGGAACAGAGGGGCTGCAAAGTTGGACTAAATGCCAATGGTGAAAAATATATGGATTTTATGTTGACAAATATAGTTCATACATTTATTTTCTCAGCAGAGCTTCGACTGTTGCTAGGGAGACACATGGAGCTTCATGAGTGCACGGCGCAGGAGGCTGGGTCCGTGGCCAGTACTGGCTTGGCTTTGGATCAGTTTTATCCCGTGTCTCCATGGTACCACCCCAGTGTCCTATGGGGCAGCCCCAGCAAGGCCTCAGGCATTTGGGTTTGGTTCAGCTGGGGTAGGAATGTTCCACCAAGGATGGCTGGTCTGAGGCCCCAACCAAGGTGGGGGGAGTTTTGGAGGCACAAAGCGCATGGCAGAGGGCGCTTGCCCTGATGGCTAGGCTGGCTGCCCACTCCCAGTGCATGCAGGTGCCCTTCGGAGGGCACAGAGTGGAGGGGCAGAACTCATCAGTCAAGAAGTGGCCACTGGAGTAACTGAGGGCCAGCAACCTTAGCAGAGAACCAGAGAGGCTCCTGTGCCAGAGGGTAAGATGCAGGACCTCAAAGTGGGCCAGTCAGGTAGGTATGACCTCAGAGCATTTCCTCAGGCTGACTAGGCCTGGACCAGGAGCCGCACAGACAGGCTTCTACTACCTGGCCATGCCCCTGCTTGGGAAGCACACTCGGTGGGGGGGGGGGGGGGGGGACGGGACAACCCTGCTTTGGCATGGACAGGCAGATGTTGTGGCTTCAGAAACCCATTTGGAGTGCCCCCTGGTGGCCATCTTCCTCTGGAGTCAGCTGGGCGAGAGAAGCCCTCATCCCAGAAAGCAAGCAGCCTGGGGTTTCTAGGATGAGCAGGAAACTAAGTCCTTCAGGAATGTCCTTCAGGAGCGTAAACGCAGGTAGGGTTTGGGGCTAAAGGGGTCTGGGGTAAGTGGCCTCTGACTTTCCCAACTCGCTGAGGTACCTCTAGGCTACAGATGAGATGGACTCACCTCAGAAGGTGAAGGGCCCCTTAGAGCTGCTAGTCTTAACTTCTCTGTGCTGGCAGATTTGCCCAAGGGGAGCCGGGGCTTGGGTAAGGGCTCCCTCCAAATCCTACGATGAGTATGTTAGTAGTAGTGACGGGCACTGGACATCTCACAAAGATCTAACACACCCAGAACCAAGAAGACAGACAGACAGACATAAAACCTACCCTCCTGCCTGAGCTGGCCATTCCAGCTGGACCATACCTTTGCATCCTAGGGCAAGGGAGGAGGGCTGGAGCCTTGGTGGGACCAGGGAAGCCAGACCCAGCTTGGAGGGGTTCTCTGTATTTTGGGTCCTGGCTGCCTCCATTTGAGGTAATACTGGTCCAGGAGCCCAAGGAGAGGGGCAAGGGGTGGCTTGGAAGAGAAGGCATGGTGTGGGCCAGGTGCTGAAAAGAATGGTTCAAAAGAGGTAAGGATCCTCAGATCCATACAGCCAGAGACTTTCTGAGCAGGGCCTGCCTTGTCTAAAGTCTGGGTGGACAGAGGGGACAGAAGAGGGAGCTCTTACCAGTTTCACCCTCTTCAGTTAGCCATTTTAACCTTTTCTCTTGACTTTTTTTTTTTTTTTTTTTTTTTTGTGATGCCTTTCTGAATCCCTGACACTATTGACATCTTGTGTGGGGCCCTATTCCAGACCTGAAAGTAAATAAAAGGAAGCCAGATAGGGATGGGGGCGGGGTGAAGGGCAGCAAATGGCATCCTAGAGTCAAGGGTCAGGCTGCCAAAAGTGGAGAGCTGGCAGCTTCAGAGCTGGGAGCCGCCCGCTGAGCTGGAGCTTGGCTGGTTCAGTGAGCGGCAGCTGATCCTGCGGATGGAATGCAAGGCCACCGTGCAGCAGCCCCGCAGCAGGGAGCTGATGTTATAAATGGGCTGGCCCTGACGCCTCTGGGAGCGGCACAGCCAGGCCACTGTTGGCACAGCTGGTACTACTACAGCCAGCAGATCCACGATGTAGTGGCGGCTCCAGTAACTCTTGGGTTCCTTTTCGGTGGTGGCGGCGGCGGCGGCGGCGGCTGCCTCCTCCTCCTCTTCCACGGGACACACCACACTCACTGGCAGTCCTGGGTTAGAGTTGACTGCAGGCCGGTGTAGAGCTGGCCCGCAGGTGATGGGCTCTGGGGCCTCAAGCTCGTCACCTACGGTTACCACCACTGCAGAGTCGGGGTCTCTGGGCCCTGAAGGGTGGGGATCCAGCTCTGAGTGCCTGTCCTTGAGGACTGAACCACACACCTGAGCCTGGCCCACTTTCTCCAGGATGGTGCTCAGGTCAGGCTGGTACTGTACGAAGTCTGTCTGGATGGCCCGTTCCTGCATGCAGCTGGCCTGCACACCAGCCTCCGTGCCGCACAGCAGCTTCTCATAGGTGTTGCTGGCAGGGAAGCGGGGGCCCAGGTTGAAGGAGCTGTGCAGCGAGGCTTCCTCAAGGCCACAGTCCACTCCTGATGACAGCAGGCTACTGGCCTCCAGGGCATCCGTCCGACTCAGGGTGTCATCGGCAGCCACGAAGCCACTGTCAGCTCCATCCTCAGCAGAGGTGCTGGAAGGATCCCCAGGTTGGCGGTCACCACAGACGGCCGGGTCGCTCAGCTTGGTGTAGGTGGAGCTGCGGGTCAGGGAGCGTGCAGGAGACCCGCCTGCTGACTCCCCGGTTCCTTCCTCCTTGGCTACTCCATTCTGGGCCACCTCCATGCTGTGCAGCAGTGTCTCCAGCTTCTTGTTCTGGATATTGATGTCCACGAAGTACTTCTGCAGCCCCTTGTCCTTGTCAATCAGATTGTTCTTAACAGTGTCGATGACCTGCTTGAGCTGCCTGATCTCCTTGCGGGCCTCTTTCAGAGCCAGCTGGGCTTCCACACGGTGGCACTCCTCCTCAATCCAGTCTTCCTGCATGCGGGACAGCTGCGTCTTAAGGTCATCGATCTCTGTGTCCCTGTAAGCAAAGGCAACGTGATTGCTCGTAGCCTGTTCCCCTGGCCTGTCACTGCTACGACAGAGAGGCAAGGAGATGTCACCAAGCACAGATGGCCCCCTGACGAGGTGGCTCAAAGCTAGAGACAAGAGAAGGAGGATTTGGTGTCCCTTGTTTCATCCCACAGGGAAGAGTGAGGGTGGTTGGAGCCAGGGGCCAAAACAGGATAGGTTCCTTCAAGAGGGAGAAGAAATGGCAGCAGGAGTCACATCCCATCTCACCCACAAAACTAAGCTCTCTCACACCATCACCTCCAGAGAAGACTGCACAGATCCGTAATCGAGGGGGCTACTTTTATAAAATGTGATAAAACAATGCAAAATGGCAAATGTTAGGGAGGGAAACGGTTTCTCCTGAAGCAGCTTGGGTTTTAAGTGGAGAGAGATTTGCACCCCCGCCCAACTCCCAACCCCCAGGGAAAGGATGGTGACATGTGACAAATGACACAGCCTTTGCTAATGGTGGGGGAGCTGACCATTTTACAACATGCCTCTTTCAGAAAGAGTGGTGAACGAGTCTCAGGAGGGTGAAGAGAACTGGGTGGCCCTCTTGTATGTCTGCTACCAGGTTCTTTGTATTTCCTGTCAAGAGGAGAAGCTGAAGGGATGGATGGGAAATGCAGGGTTACCAGAGAAGGGCTGTACCAGCAAGCAGAGTATCAGCAAGACTTTCACCTAGATATGCTAAGGTCCTTAAGTCTCTCAGTCACAGGAAGAGCCAGAGGTGCTGAAGAAGAAGTGGTGAGAGAGGGGGAGTGACGGTGAGACTCAGCGGGAGAGGACCTATGAGTCTAGCAGAGTAGCTGTACCATACCAGGCACCATAGATCTTTCCACTCCAGAATAGGCTCCAGATGGCAAACACTATTCTCTAGGAGAGGCTGGCCATCAATAAGGTGGCTCAGCAGTGCATAGCTGGGGGGCGGGGAGCTGGAACTACCTGAGTGGCATCAGCAGGCAGATCAACAGGCATGGGGTTCGTGATCTCCCTCTTCTCCACTTCTCACTCATGCCTGCCCTGGGAGGTAAGTCTGTAGGGAGGAGCTGGTATGCTCAGCTTGGCTGCTTGGCTGCACCGTGCACCTCTCTCCTTGGAGCCAGCTAGACCTCGGGGGCAAGTCCTGAACTTGCCTGGTGCTATAGGTCTAACTAACATTTGAACCACATCTTAAAGGAAGGGGTTGGCAAGCCCAAGATGAAAGAAGAGGCACCTCAAAGGGTTGGGGACACAATGTCCACAAGCAAAGAGAGACTTGTCAAAGTGCATAGTGGATGATGAGTGGGGCGGGGGGAGGTTAGCACAAGAGTATGGGTGGGAAATAATACCCGGAGGGTGTGAGGAGGAAGGCAGACATGTAGGTAACAGTGGGTAGGGGTGGTAAAGGAGCAGCCACAGAAGGGTATTCTGCTAAGCACAGGTAGATAGATGGTCTGCATGTCACTACTGGCTGGCCCAGAAAGGGAGCTGGGAGCTGGGCTGCTGTTTCCTCATGGACATCAGTGCAAAAGGCCAATCAGTATGAGTGCCATTAGGCAGAGGGCAGGAACTTGAAAACAAAACCTTAGTTCAAAGGTGGCAGCGCCCACAACTAGAAACCTACCGAACTCTGAAAACCACAACAAACCCAGACTGGACTTGGCCGGTCATACATGCGGTACTCTAATATGTCCAGAGAAAGATGAAGACAGGAATATCAGTGGATGTCAGGAGTTGGTGATCAGAAAGGAGCAGCCGGGGCTGATGGGAGATTGTAGGGAATGGGGAATGACTGCTAATGGGAACAGGGCGATAAAAAGAGGTGTCAGATTGTACCAACACTACGCACCATGCAGTAGTTACTTTAGATGGGCCAATTCTGTGGCACAGAGAGTACTTTGGGTTCGGTGTGGTATAAAGAAAGACACAGTGGGAGGCCTGGCCTGAGCTCTATTCCCTTGCACTGCTTGGTCCGGCTCTGAACAGACACAGGTCAGAGGACACTGGTGAGAGTGATAAGAGGTAGGACGTCTGTTGCTTGTGACAGGGCCTCCTATGCACTTCATGCTTCCAACTTACACTCCGTCCTCATTTGACTGAGTCCTGGCACAGCACACGTGTGCCATGCTGCTCAACCTTTGAAGTGTGGCTCTAACGGTGAAAGCAGCAGGAGGGGCAGCACTAAGTGCCTACAAGGACCTGAGATGAGCACAAGTGGACATGAGCTCAAGGAGACGTCCAGGTGAGCACAAAGCCTATCTCCTGACCCCCTGTCGTCTGTAGGAGGAAGCAGGCATGAAGGAAGGCTTCTGGGCTTACGCTGGTGGGCTGAGAGGCCTGTGTCTCACCCCCAGGGATAAAACGTCAGAGACTCCGTGGTTCAGCTCCCTGGGAAGATAGGATCCAGGTGAGAAGTTGCCACTTAAAGGAGCTGTAGTGCTATGGAAAGGAGAGTGACAGTACAGCCCTTTCAGGGTCCCTTCCCACGGGTCCCAAGCACTTGCCTAAGGCAGACAAGGGAGCTTGGGAGCTAAAGCCTCTAAAGGTGGGTCCAAGTGAGGTTTTGCTAAGAGGAGATTTGTTCAGATAGATGGAGTAAAGCCACTCCTTCCCCTTCCCAGGCTATAGCTTAGGGCCCGGGCTCTGCTGGGGCTGGTGGGTGTCCCGAGGGTGTTCCACTCACCGATCCTGGAGCCGGTCCTGTGTGTCCTTGAGCCGGGCCTTCAGGTGCCGGATGCAGACCTCCTTTTGCTGCAGCGGAGTCAGGTACTGCTCAGGGGTGGGAGGCTTGATGCCATGGTTGTCACTGCACAGTGTGTACTTCATGGAGCGTCTGCAAGGGTATGTCCGTCAGAGGCGGAGGATGGAGGGCGAGGCCAGACGCAGGGCAGGGCCAGGGAGCAGGGGCGTCCGGCCTAACTACCTTCAGCTCAGCCTGCGCCACCAGCCCTCCTGCTCCTGCCATGGGGCCACGGTGCAAAGACAGCCTTCTACCAGGTGAGTTTAGTGATTCTCTTCTGAGTATAGGATGGGGACTCAAAGGCTCCTCTGCTCAGGGAAGAAGAGACCTCTTCTGAGGCTTGTGTGTGCTAAGTACTTTATGACACCATGTGTGGGCCCTCCCTGTAGCAGTAGGCTCAGGGCAGCCTTTGTCCTGCAAACACACACTCACATCAGAGAGGCTGGTGCAAGCAAGTGCTGTCTCATATGCTTCCCCAGCCCAGGCTGCAAGTCCTCAGCAGGTAAGTGTGAGAATGAATGGGGAGCGAGGGCAGGTTCCCCGTGAGCCTGGAGGATGAGGAGTCACTTACAGAGGAGACACTCTTCTCCCTGCAGCTGGCAGCCTGTCTAGCATAGGGACAGGAATGGGGAGGGCAGACAGCTGTGAGGTCATGGCTGTGTCTGCAGACACCCTCATGCACTCTTTACCCTCCTTTGGGAGCATTCAGGTTTGCATTGCATTTACCCACTGGGAGGTCTGGCCACTCCTTCCTCATAAGACATTCATGGTGTCTGAGGTATCCTGCACCTGCATGTCCCCATATGTGTATATACATGTTTCATACCGCCTTCACAGGCAATTGTATGGTCCAGGGCACCAGTCTTGTTTATATACCTATGCTCTGGGGCATGTGGGGACACCTGTGGACATTTAGCAGCAGGCTCTGGAATGACAGCTGGCTGGGTGCCTTATGGAACTTATACAGTGCGTCATACCACTACACTCTGGAGGAGCCTCCACTCAGAGGACCACTGCAGCCAGGAGGGAGGAGCCAGGAGGGAGGAGCCAGGAGGGAGGAGCCAGGAGGGAGGAGCCCGGATGGAGGTCTGGCCAATGCTTTCCCAGGAAGAACTCCCTGACTCCACAACAAACTATAGTCCAGGTGGTTCCCCCCACAGCTTCCTGGCTGCAGGATCTGTTCTTAAGAACCCTAGTTGGTTCTTGGTTTCAAACCCCAGGAGACTGGGGCTGCAGCCATAAGACCCTGATGCTCCAGGGTCTGGGAGCGCTTAGGCTCAGCATAGACACTTCATAGGGCTGGAAAAGGCAGGTCCTGCAGAGACCCATTGTGGCAGTGGTCACATTAAAGGCAGGTTTAACATTTCATGGAAGAAGCTGTGTAATGTTTACTGTAGACTGTGAAGTGTTACAGAGAAGGTGTCAGTAGAAAGGGAAACCAGGTCATACAGCCTTTCTTCCACTTGGCATGGGGCAAGGGGACCCCCAATTTAGCACATGCCACATCTGTAGCACATCTGCAGAGACCTAGGCTCTCCCACCTTGGTCTAAGATCTCTCCAAAAGAGAAGAAGCCATATAGCATCTTCCATTTAGACGGTAGCTGTCCTCCTGACCTGCAAGGGACTTGATAGCTGGACACAGACCTGCGACGAGTAAACACAGTCCTCAGCCTGGCATGAGGCAAGAGGTGAAGAAGACAACATTAAACTCGTAAGGACAGGGCTGGAGAAATGGCTCAGTGGTTAAGAGCACTGGCTGCTCTTTCAGAGGAGCTGAGTTCAATTCCCAGCAACCACATGGTGGCTCACAACCATCTGTAGTGGGATCTGATGCCCTCTTCTGGTGTGTCTGAAGACAGTGACAGTGTACTCACATATATAAAATAAATAAATTAAAAAAAAAAAAAAACTAGTAAGGATGCAGATTACAGTCTAGTGGGGGCTTTGAATGTTCTCATTTGTTTTCATGGACATTTTCCCCAAGGTACCATTTAATACCTGTTTATAGTCTCTCCCTCCCTCCCTCTTTTCTCTGTGGTGTGTGCATTCAAAAATAGAAGCATGTGATCACACATATTAGAGACAGCCTGACTGCAGTGAGGCCCTTAGGTAATGTGTCCTGTCCCCTAGAGGTAGCAGCCCCCTATTTTGGGCAACAGGTCTTCTACCGAGGTGCTTGACCTGGGGTTTGAGACTGTGCCAGCCAGGGCCTTCAGATGGGAGATGTGTTATAAAATCGTTAGTAATAGAAAAGTCTGGAAGCTTCCAATTCTATGCTTTTCAAGATGCAATTCAGAAGCGTGAGGCTGGACACACGCCTTACACATGACTATTACCTACGATCTACACCTTCATGAAAATACCTGAGATCTGTGGCTTTAGGGGCTGTGGGTATCACTGAGATCTGTGACTTTAGTGGCTGTGGGTATCACAGATCTGTGGCTTTAGTGCCTGTGGGTATCACAGATCTGTGGCTTTAGTGCCTGTGGGTATCACAGATCTGTGGCTTTAGTGCCTGTGGGTATCACAGCACACAGATGGCATCTCTCTACCGAGAAGGAGGAGCTTGACTATAGGCCTGCAGTCAGAACATATCCATCCTCTGTGTTCACAACCCTCAAGCTTCGCTGTGGTCCAGGATATACAAACAGTCTGCAAACCCATTCACTGATATTTCTGAATTATTAGGTGCACTTTATGGCAAAGAAACAGTTAAGCCTTGGGGACAGGAAGCCAAATCCAAAGCCTGCAGGTCCCCCAAATCTCCTACTTCCTACTTGTATTCCAGCCCCCAGCAAATAGGACGTCACATCAGCACCTGGTTCCAATGTCCTGGTCCTCGAGGATCCACAGCATTTCTTTATGGGCCCTTTCGGTGACTCTGTATTTCAGGTGTCTGTCTACTATACCCAGACCATAATTTAACACATGCCACATCTGTAGCACATCTGCATTTGCAGTTCCTGAGACAATGCTTGTACACATTCTCCTCTTTGGGATGGCATCATTTGGGGGGGGGGGCACACTAATCCTCTCTGAATTAACAGGACAGGTTGCTAGTAAGTCACACAGCCTAGTTCTAACAAGTGAAGTCAGACAAAATTTCACAGGCACGTGTTCCTTCTCCAAGCAATGGACACAAAGGGGGCTATCTTCTTTTTTTTCTGTCCTGAAGG
This sequence comes from Micromys minutus, assembly GCF_963924665.1. Classification (NCBI taxonomy): domain Eukaryota; kingdom Metazoa; phylum Chordata; class Mammalia; order Rodentia; family Muridae; genus Micromys; species Micromys minutus. The sequence goes on along the minus strand of NC_137980.1, from coordinate 55,318,918 downwards.
CGCCATTTTGGGATAATGAGGACAAAAGATGTTCACATGGATGGTGGAGCAGGAAGAAGAAAGACCAGTGATGTTTCAGGAGTTGCCTGTCTCTGGCTCCTGCCTCAATATCTCACTGCATTTGTTCACGTCTATCTTACAGACAGGAACCGGAGCTCAGAGGGGAGATGTGAGCTGTCCTAGGTCAATGTGAGTAAGAAAGCTGGAGGTGGGATGGTCAGAGCACGTGATGTTTCCCCATCTCCTGGGTACCATGTTCCCAGGCAGCCCGGCCAGGCTGGAAGGAGGAGCTGGTTACCTCGGTGTGGGGCTGCTGTCACTGCCCTTGCAGGAGCCAGAGTTGCTGCTGCTGCTCAGGGAGGAGGTGCCGTAGGCGTCCCGCACACTCACAGGTGGAGAGGTGCGCCTGGAGGCGGGGAGAAGAGGCAGCTGCTCATTCTGGCTGGCAGGCAGCTGTGGGCACTGGGTGAACACTGCCAGGCCGCTACGGCCTAAAGTGCCCCCGCTTCGAGTTCATCACAGGGAAGGAAGGCAGTGGAGAGGGGACACACACACACACACAGAGACAAGATGACAGAACAGACAGTGGGAATCAAGATGGAAACCAGAAGTTGGCTGACCCTCCTCGATCCCCAGGGTCAAGAACTGAGGCTAGACAGGGCTGTGGACAAATGGTGGGCCCCAGGTTCTCTCAGCTCAGGGAAGGATATCCATGCATGAACTGAAACAGAGGAGAGAAAAATGGGGCAGACAGGAGGCGACTGGAGGAGGGGCCCACTGGGTGAAGAAGCCAAAGGAGAAACTACTGCTTGTAAGGACGGTGATGGCAGGGCAGGTGCTGATGGGGACCTTCAGATAACTGTTATATCCAACGTGTCACCTGGGTCTTTAAATAGTTCCTGGAGGTGGCATGGACCAGCCAGCCCATTTTAAGAATGGAAAAACTGAGGCCACAAGTAGTTTAAAGGAGCACTACAAGTCTGCTGCACAAACTACTAGTCAAAGCCCAAGGCTTTCTGAGTCTGAAGCCCAGGCTGTAGACAAAGGAGACATACTCACCTGCGCGATCCAGCAGAGGCCCGTCTACTTCCCTGCAGGGACATGGCCATGAGGCTGCGGGTCCTGGTTAGCGGCGGGATGGGCGGTGTTCCCGGGGCTGAGGAAAGAGGGTGGGTTGTGGGGGGCGTAGGGAGGGCAGGGCCAGGCCATGTCATTCTCTCACTGGGGCCACTGCCTGGCATGACTTCTCCTCTTGCCCCTCAGGCACGACACCCCAGAATCAAGTGAGGGCCTATAGGCTAGGCTGCAGGCAGCTGCCTCCACCAGTGAATTCAGTGGGGTGCACAGGCTGCCAACCCCAGTTTAAAGTCTCAGTCCTCAGAGCCTCAGGGGTAGCTAGAAGTCACCAGTCCAACCCCAGATCTTCCAGGTCACAGTGAAGGTGCCCATAGGGGTGAAGATGCTGTCACAGTCAGACAAGGGCCTCCTGCCCACCAGTGCAGCAAAAGGGTCTTCTACTCTACCAGCAAAGCCTGCGTCTCCCCAAGTCCCTGCCCCTCAGATCCTGCCTCCCACATCCAGTCCTCCCTCTCTGGCGGGGGCTGCAGGTCGAAGGACTCCTGGTGCAGGAGTCGGAGCCCCGGATTAGGCCGGGCTGGTCTCGCTGACCATCGCCTTTCCAGTTGGCACGTGGTTCGGGGCTTCCTGGCTACAAAGGAGACAAGACAGACGGACATACCAGCACACGTGTAGAGATAAATGGATACAGACAAAATAGGTCATTCCAAGATGTGTCACACACATGTCCATGCTTAGGCGCCTGCCCACAGGCAGGACGAGCAGCCAGGCCCTCTGGTTACCATACTGCATGCAGACATGGCCGCCTCTGTCATACAAACATGCATGCTTACTTAAGCACATCCCAAGAGCTTGCGCACAAGCTTGATGTTCAGGAGGCCAAGGTCAAGACAGTAGGAAGCCCTGCCCAGCGGCTGAGTATTCCAGGGTGGGTGGAGCTAGATTCCAGGGTGGGTGGAGCTAGATTCCAGGGTGGGTGGAGCTAGATTCCAGGGTGGGTGGAGCTAGCGAGTACATTCACATGCCCAGGAGATTTGAGAAAAGGGATGGGTGGACTCAGGCCTAGTGACTCCGCTGCTGAGGTCCTTAGGATGTTCTACAGAGAAGAGACACATGGTGGCAAGGGACAGCTCTGCAGAGATGTATGTGTTCAGGGATAAGGGGGAAGGAGAGGCTCTATGCTGAGGGTTAGCTGTCTGGGATCAGGGCTACACTAGCATCAGCTTAGAGCTCCTTGGGTCAAGGGAGAGAAACCTAGGCTTTCTGCAGCCAGTGGCTAGTTTGAGCCAGACTGAGAGGTGGCAGCCCCTGACTCCACACTCAGGAAAGGGACTGTAGACAACAGCCTGGGAAAGCTTAGCTAAACATGTCATGCCCTGGACGTCTGCTCATGCTGGAGGAGAAGCAGCTGCCAAGCCAAGCCCCAGTGCACACCAGCCCGTGCTACATGTGTTACGTACATCACGCCATTGATTTCTCCCAACAGCCCTATGAGGAAGTGCTGAGATTAGTCCCCTCTCATAGATAAGGAATCAGGGCCTCTACAAGTAATAGGACTTGCCCAAGTCACACCCCAGTTGTGTGGCAGGACTAGTATTTGAACCAGACCAGCATCAGATACTGAGATCTCAAACCCCAGAGTTCCTGACCCAGGGACTACCTCCTTCCCACGTCAGGGCCCCCCAGGAGTCTGCTTCTCCTGGCCAGTAGTGGGACCATCTCCTGAGTGGACAAAGACACTACTCAGATGGCCAGTTTCCTGGCTATGATACAGAACATGGCCTGTTCCCCTAGAGGGCCAGGACACAGCCAGCATTGTCTGCCCAAAGGTGTCAGGTGCTGGGATGCAGGAGCCACTGACACCATGTCTGTCACCTGAGCTGCTCACCTAGCTTGGCACCACTTCCCATCCACTAGTTTCAGTCACCTAAGCAGAGCCTCTGGGAACAACAGCGGGGCCAGACCCACAACAGCACAGGATATGGGCCAGTCCAAAGTGGGGAATCAGTAGACTGTATGCCTGTCTAGAGGCACACAGGGTCCCTGTCTCCGGGGCACAGAAGGACACGGGAACAGCTGGAGTAGGCAGGTAGGGAGTGATGGTATTTGCTAACGAGTGGACAGAACTTGGAGGACTGCCTGACACAGAGTGAGTCCTCTGTGGTCGGGTGACCTGCTAGCAGCTTTCTCTCATTTGGGCCCTTGTTAGTCTATCTCTGTCTCTTCACTATCTACGTCCATCAACACTTTTCTCCCGCCTTAGCCTGTCTGTGGGGAGAGGGAGCACCTTCAGCAGGCCTCCCAGGAAGGCTTCTCTGCCACGCTAGCTCGGGTGAGTGTGGCTGATCAGTCAGCATAGTTCGGGTGGAATGTGAGGCCCCAGGCTTGGAGATGGGTGAGCGGTTAGACAATGCATGTGGTCCTGACCCAGCGGGAGCTTTGTCCCAGCTGCCTCTGCTACCACCTTGCCACCACCTGCTTCTTCCTCCTCTTGAGTTCTGTTTCCTTTCCTCCCTGGCTGTGGGTGGGAATGGGGTGGCATTTGTACCTGGACACAGCTAACAGTCTCCTGGGAGGTTGGAAGCAGACATTAATTCAGGGCAGAGTGGAAGTGGCGGTTTCCCTGATGGGACCTCACCAGGCAGAAGCCACCCAGGCCCACAGGGTGCCTCCTCATCAGGATCCTGCTCAGAGGCCCCAGTGTGTACCCTGTGTCTTCTCAACTCTTCCCTCTCATCAGAGCCCTAGAGAGGAGGCTTGTTGCCATGGTGCTTTATTGCCTTGTCGCCTGTTCAGCCTGGAGCCCCACGGGCCTCTCCCCAGGCAGCTGGAGGCAGCCACTTGGAATAGAAGGTGAAAGGAAACCCTAAGCCACAGGAGCGCTGCCAACAATCTCTCATCCCTTCAACCCCAAGGGCACCCACCCCTCTTCACACCAGTGTCCCTGTTTCACCATTGTGCACACTCCATAGCAACCACACAAACATCTGCCTCTCTGATTGGTCATCCCTGTGCCCAGTGGTGCCTAAGGGCTTATAATGAGAAGCAGGAGCCAAAAGATCTGGGGTTGAATCCTGGCCCTTGTACTCTCTGAATGCAAGCCTCGCCAGTCTGGCTACTGCTGAGATTCAGCCTCTCATCCACGGTGAGCTGCACCTCCTTGCTGGGTACTGTGGAAGTAACAGGAAGCAGAGCATGCACGTGGCATGGATGTGTGCTCTGTCACACAAGAGCCACGAACAAGCAGGAGCAGACAGCAGTCTGGAAGTAGACAACTGAAGTGTGATATGACCTTCAAAAAAGAAACACATCCAAAACATTTTGGTGACCTCAGGAAGGTCAAGAGAAGCTTCTTCCAGCCAGAAACGTGTGTTGGGTTGGAACAACGGGCGGGAGTCCACCAGTGGGAAGACAGGGTAACATGGGCAAAGGCAGTAGGTAGCTCAACAATAGAGCTGCTCAGAGGTCAGGGTCAGTGGGAGTGAGACCACAGCCTGGTAAGCCAGGGTCTTGTCCAGTGGGGTGGGCCACAGGGAGGCATGGAACTATCCCACAGAGAAGGTGGGGCACATCAGATGTGCATGTGAGGAAGCCCTGGGTAGTATCTGGAGGGAAAGAACAGGACCAGAGGAAGGAGGAGGCTGTGAAGACCTCTCAGGGGTGAATTTAGGAGGGCATGGGTCTGGGTAGCATCAGGAATAATGAAGAAAGGACCCAGACCATGTCTGAAATCTATCAGAAGCTGAGGTTAAGTGAAAATAAAGTAGGAAACACCTAATCTTGGTGATCAAGTCCTTTCTACCTACAACAGTCTATTTCTCCTGTTGGGATTCTGCAAACCCCACCCCTCAGTTGCCTGGCAACAGCCAGGTATACCCTACCCCTCAGTTACCTGGCAGTAGCCAGGTATGCTCCGACCTAGTTACCTGACTATTAAAGGGACTGCTTGCCCCCTCCTCTCTCTCTTGCTTTCCCGCCCTTACCCTCCTCTTCTCCTTCCCTTCCCCCTCTCTCTCCGTGTGCTCGTGGCCAGCCTCTACTCCTCTATTCCTCTCTTTTCTCTCTGCCTCTACTACCCTCTTAGCTCCCCCATGACCTGAATAAACTATTCTGTACTATACCATCATGTGGCTGGTTCCTTAGGGGAAGGGATTCCAACATGGATCCCCCAGAGGCATCTTCTTTGTCCCCAGGCCTCACCACACCTCCATGGGCCATATCCTCTCCCCCTTCATCCTTTTCCTAACATTGGTGCCGAAACTTGGACTTCATCTTTTAACAACATTGGTGCCCTGTGTGAGGAGATTAGATTTCCTCATGACTGGATATCTCTTTTTCTTTTCACCTCCTCCTTTTTCTTCTTCTTTTCCTGAGTGTGGTTGCACACGCATGTATGTGCATGTGTGTGCATGCAAGTATGCACATGTGTGTATGTGTATGCATGTGTGTACATGTTCATGTATATGTATGTGTACATGATGAAAGCTCTGCTTGTCAAAGCACCATATCTCTGCTTGAAGTATCTGCCAGCCTACTGTATCCTCCCCTCTCCCAGGCCTATGCATTCAGCCTGTATGTATGTATGTTTGTATATATGTAGCCTTCCTACAGGGACCGGCTCCCATCCCATCCTGTCTTAACCCCTTAGCTGAAGTTCCCTGATGTATTTCATAGGAACAAACACAATAAACGCACGGTTGTTTATAGTGCAGTGGTTTAATACCCTGTGCTAGATCATGGAGCTAGACCAGGCGGTCTCTGTGGTGTCTGGTCCCCATTCTGATTTAGGGCTGTTTACAAAACAAGGGACTGGGGAATGATGCTGCCTCTGCACTGACCAGATTCCAGAGTCAGTTTCTGCAGCTGTATGGTTAGGAAGCTGCGTCTCGTAGGGAACCCTGGCATCTTATTCAAAAGGTCAAGAGCAAGGTGCTCAGGTGAGTTCTAAGTGAACATCCCAGAATACACTTCTGAGGAGTTAGTTCTTTCCAAAGCATCAGCCATCTATGAAAGAAGAAATCAACTCTGAAACCTCAGAGAATGGAACAGACTGAGCTTGTGACTCAGCCTCCAACGGCTGTGAAAAGCAGTGCATGGTAACCAGAGCTTGGGAGGGATCCCATCTCTGCCAAGGCAGAGCCCGGAACATTCTTCCCTGGCAGATACAGCAACTTGTGCTCCTCGGGTGCTAACGCAGAGAGGGGAATGGAAACGGGCTTGAATGTCTGCCATCAGCTCCCCTTCAACCTCAGAACTTCAGGGCAGCTCCACTGAGGTGGCCGGCCAGACTCTGCAGGCTTCAGGGTGGTCTCATCAGCAGACTCAAGTCCAGCCTTCCTGCACTTAAGCTGGCAGGAGTTGGGGGTGGGGGGAAATCTCTAGATCACTTCCCGTCTCTGGTGCAAGCTACACTCAGGACTGAAACCACTCAGCAGAGCCATTGGATTCTGTATTCTCACTGTGGTAACCCCAAAACAGTGGCAGGACTGTTCGACAACTTGGCCAAATGCTGCAGGGGTTTCCAAGGCAACCAGGAAAGGCTTGAGGACTGAGGCAGCTCCACAGGACCTGTCTCAGAAGCCTCAGCACTTGTCCCAAGCCTCGGTCTACACACTACTCAAGGAAACTCGAGCTCTGGACTGCCAAGCAGGGTGGGGTTAGGTCTCCTACTCAATTTCAGCCACCGGGGTTCTCATAACCGGTCTACTGATTAGAGACTGTCAGCACTGGGGATGAGAAAAGCACCCTTATATGCGTGCCTGAGAGGGGTGTTTCAGAGCAGAGGAGCTATAAGAGGAGGCCACCCTGGATGTGGGGGCTCCATGCCATAGCTGGTCACAGAGCAGAAGAGAGAACAGTCTGTATATATAGTTATTCCCTCGTTCTGTCTGTCTTTCCCCTCTCTGGCTGCTTGTGCTGAGCAGCTGCGCCCCTCCCCCATGGGCTAATAGTACTTAAACTATGTACAAATTATCCCCCTTTTTCCCTTTGCTGAGATGTTTTGACACTAGGACAAAAACTGACTAGAAAGTCTGAAGATGTGTGATGTGTGTGTGTGTACATGTACATTTGTGTATACATGGAAGTCAGAGGCCAAAGTGGGATGTCTTGTTCAATGGCTTCTTTGTTAAGACAAGGTTTTTCACTGAACCCGAAGCCTGTCAGTTCATCTAGACTGTCTGGCCAACAAGCCCCAAGGATCCTTTTGTTTGAGCCTTGTAAGGGCTGGGATTATAAGTGCCCACACTCAGGTTCTTAAGCTTGTATGGGAAGACAACTGAGACATCTCCCCAGATCGTTTGGGGTTTTTTATTTGATTTTAGAATTCTTTACTGTTTTTTTAATTAAAAAGATTTATATTTACTATATGTCTGAGTGTTTACACAAACACATGTACATCACGTGTGTACCTGGTGCCCATGGAGGTCCGACAAGAACTTTGGTCGTGAAGCAATGTGGATGCTGGGAATCAGACCAGGGTAAAGCCATTTTAAAAGAAGGATTTGGAAGCTGAGGATGTATCTTAGTAGCAGAGGTTTACAGAGTATGTGAAAGACCCTGGGTTAAACTTCAGGTACTGCTTAATCGTCCCAAACAAGAGGGGTGCTTGCAGGTTAAAATTCAAGGTACAAAATGTACATATCCAAAGAATGGCTATACAAAAACACGCAACCACAAACAGTGCTCGAGCGTGGAGAAACTCTCGTGCATGGCTGGCGGAAAACACAACGACATTCCCATGAAAAACAGTTTGGGAATCCTCTGCAAAGCTAACCGGGATGCTGTGAGCCTGTAATTCCACCACCAGACAGATTTCCCAAGGAGCGAAGCAGGCATCAAAACACCGTGCACAGGGTTGACCCACGGGCCAGAAGTCAGCCAAGAAAAGAAATGAGGTAGTAACATGTGCCACAACTTGAGTGAGCCACGAAGACATCGCGTTAAGTGAAACAAGCCAGAAGACAACGCGTTAAGTGAAACAAGCCAGAAGACATCGCGTTAAGTGAAACAAGCCAGATGCAAACACAAGAGCTGAACTCTGTTGCAGAAAATACCCAACATGGGTCAATCAAGACAGACAGAAGCCACTGAATGAAGCCTCTTTGTGGTTGCCAAGAAGGGAAGAAGAGAGACAGAGAGCAGCTGCTGACAGGAGTGGGGCTTCTTAAGGAAGACAATGAAGATGCTTGGGAATTAAATGATGGAGCTGGTTACACAATTCTGTGTAGGTACATTCTCATGGCGGTATATTTTTCAGAGGGTGAATTTTATAGTCTGTGAACTACATCTCAATTTTACAATCCCAATCAAGATGAAACCACATCATCTCTATTTTAAATGGAGAGTTGCTGAAGGACGGGCATGGTCCAGAAGGCAGAGGACGGTCCAGAATGCTGGGCAGTAGCAGCAGGGCAGGGTGGAAAATCAGCTCTCTCTGCTCTCACCTGAGACCAGAGGCAAGCACAAGGACTTCCAAGGACTTCTTCCTGTGCCTTCTCTCCAACCTGAGTAGGACTGTTCCTCCTATTCTTATAAGCAAAGGAGAAGCTTGTCCTCAGACCCCTGATCTTGACTCTCCTGTCTCTTCTTGTAGCCCAGGGACAGTGCAAGCAGCCCCCTGAGACCTCCAGGAGCTCTGAGCCACATTATGTGGTCACAGGTCCAGGGCCTGTGTCACTTCTTTTGGGTCCAGCTGCTCCGAGCACTTTCGGTAGCCTCCCCAGTCCATGGGTCTCTTTGAGACCCAACCAAGGTAATAAAGGAGTGCTAGGAAATCCCTGGGAAATCAGAATGCTTCTTCCCATTATTAACTCTTAAAGGGAACTGTCCTTCTTTACAGATAATCTGTATACCTCTCAAGACAGTGATAAGGCATCAGCTGATTCTGGAGTTACAGGTACTCTCTTCCAGGCCAGATGCCCAGGGACATTCACCAGGACAGCATCTGGCATGCCTCCTACATAGGCAGGGAGCAGTAGGGGAACTCTGGATCCACTCTTTCCAATGCCAGTTGCTCCAGGATAGACCTTCTGCGAACACTAGGGAGAGGTGTGTGAACAGAGGGGTCACGGTGCCAACTTCAGCTTGGTAGCCAACATTGCAAATGACTCCTGGCAGATGGAGGCCCCCCAGCAGCCCTGCATATGTTTTCCCTGTGCTTCCTGATAGAGCTGTCAAGCTCTGAAGCTCCTCTCCTGCCCCTCCTCCCCCAGAGCAGCACAGGGAGGGGACGGTGGTGGCATCCCATCCCTGCGGCTTCTCTCTTAGGGTCCTAGGTTCTCATCATTACTTACGTCAGCACCAATCTCAAATACAAGCAAGGGGCTAATGTGGCCTCAGAAGCCGAGGATGGGAAAATACCTCAGGGAGAATTTGTCACCATTTTATTCACGAAGATGAAAATTCAGCAAGAGCAGGTAATGTGTTTGCAGTCGCCCTGCAAATGGGACACAGTCTGGGCTGGCAGCTGGATTCCAGCAAAAGGCCTTCTTCACCCACCTCTCCACCCACCCACATTTAAAAGCAGGCCAATTCAATAAGGAGAAAGAGATTTTCCAAAGAAGAAGCTTTAGGAGGAAAGCCGAGGGCTAAGACAAGTGCTCTGCCAACTTTAGGGCAGGGCATACAAGGCCTGGAGGAAAGGGGATACTACACCGTGAGTACAGTCAGAGTGGCTTAATCCCAAGGTCCTACTGACTTAAACAGGACTTAGGATCAGTTCTTCTTTATGGTCAATGAGGAACAGGTTCATGCTTGGGGAAAGACAGACATCCCTTAAGTGGGTGTTAAAGGAAGAATTTCTGCACAGGATTTGTTGCAGGAGAAGAAACCTACTCCTTGGAAGCAGGTATGGAGAATCAAGCAAGAAGGAGAGGGGAGAGAAGGGAGAGGGGAGAGGGAGAGAGAGAGTGTGTGTAATAAAGGCGGTACCCTCGAAACTCAGCCTAGCCAATCTTCGAGTGCTGTGTTCTGTTTTGAGACAGGGACCAGATGGATATGCAGATGTCAAAAGTTCTACCTGGGACCACAGCCCCTTTTCATGGAGACAGCCCTCCATCCATTAGTGTTTAGAGAGCCTCCATCAGCTGGGAAAGCCAAACCAGGACTGACATACAGAAGCAATCTTCCTGACCCCACCAGCATTTTCTGACACTCTAGTCCAGTGGCTCTCAACCTTCCTAATGCTGCAACCCTTTAATACAGTTCTTCATGTTGTGGTGACTCCCATGCATAAAGCTATTTTTGTTGCTACTTCATAACTGGAATTTTGTAATGAATCATAATGTATCTGATGCTCAGGATATCTGATATGTGACCCCTGTGCAAACCTCATTTGACACCCCAAAGAGACTGCTATCAGGGCTCTAGTCCACTGGTCACACACTTGGTTAGCAGAAAAATCGAAGACTTGTGGAGCCCACAGTATGAGCAATAGTATCATAAGGCATGGCCCTGAAACATGGCCAGCTTGTTCTGACCCCACCAGCATTCAGAGCTGCTTCTGCAGGGAGCCAAGTCGCATTTGTGTTCCTGAGACCTGAAGGCTGAGTGCGGAGAGGCAGCATGGCGCCCTGTGTGGCCCACAAGCCATGCCCCTCACTGAAGCATCCTTTTCCCTCCTCTATGCTTGCCCTTTGCAGCTGCCCTGCCTGCTTAGCAGCTGGTCCCTGTCCAGCTGACTGCTAGTGGCATTTCCCACATCTAGCTGAAACCCTTCACCTCCAGGAAGCTCCTGGCTTTTAGCAAGGTCCAGCATCGCTCATGCTTGCTTGGTGAGGGCTGAGCAGTGGCAAGGGCCTCTCCAGAAAAGCATTTCCAGGGAAGCTGTCCTGTCTCTTAGTCAAAACAAGTATTTTCAAGGTGCTCTTTAAGTGGAGGGTCTGCAAACGCTCAGGCCCCACTTAGAAGTCTTTTGTCTCAGAAAGTTTTTACACACAGAGAAACCAACTAACTTAACAGAAACAGCATGGTTCTGGGATCAAATGCACCTGGTTCAGGTTCCTAATGCCATTGTATCTGCCTAAGTCTCTGTACTTGGCTGGCTTTGTGTCAACTTGACACAAGCTGGAGTCATCACAGAGAAAGGAACCTCAGTTGAGGAAATGCCTCCATGAGATCCAGCTGTAAGGCATTTATTTTCTCAACTAGTGATCAAGGGGCTTGGGCCCAGCCCGTTGTGGGTGGTGCCATCCCTGGGCTGGTAGACCTGGGTTCTATAAGAAAGCAGGCTGAGCAAGCCAGGGGAAGCAAGCCAGTGAACAGCATCCTTCCATGGCCTCTGCATCAGCTCCTGCTTCCTGACCTGCTTGAGTTCCAGTCCTGACTTCCTTTGGTGATGAACAGCAATGTGGAAGTGTAAGCTGAATAAACCCTTTCCTCCCCGACTTTGCTTCTTGGTCATGATGTTTGTGCAGGAATAGAAACCCTGACTGAGACAGTCTCAGTTGCCTTTTCTGCAAATGGGGCTGATTACACTTGTACATGGGATAGAATGATGAGTGTCATCAGGGCTCCATGCTGGCAGAGCCCCGGCACAGAGAATGCCTCAACAATAACAATGTGCATGAGTACGTGAGTGTGTGCGCATGTGTGTGCATGTGTGCACGTATACATGCACATGTGAGTGAGTGTGTGTGCACTCCTATGTGTACAGAGAGGCAGAGGTTGGTCTCTGATGTCTCTGTCACTCTTCTCATTTTTTTGAGGCAAGGTATCTCCCTAAAATCTGGAGTCCACCCATTAGCTAGCCTGCCTGGCCTCTCAGCTCTGGTGATCCCCCAGTGCTGGGGGTTATAAAGTGTATCACCATCGCTGGATTTGTTCACGGGTGCTAGAGATCCGAACTCCGACCCTCATGCTTACATAGAAAGTGCTATCGCCACAGCTACTCTGTTCTTTAAACACACAGACAAAACCAAAATGGTTTTTGTTTTATTTGTATGGGTACACATGCTGTATGCAGGCAAGCTCAGTGCCCATGGAGGCCGGAAGATGGCACTGGATCTCCTAGAACTGGAGTTACAGATAATTGTGAGCTGCTATGGGGGTGCTGGGACCCACACCCAGGTCCTCTGGAAAAGCAGCCAGTGCGCTTAGCCGCTGCGCTGTCTTTTCAGACCCGCTTTAATGTAGTGCATATAGTTTATCTTTATCCCAATCCTAATTCTTTTTGTGTATACATATATGTCATGTGCATATATGTCATGTGAATTTATACATGTGTGTCTGTGCGTGTGTGGAGGTGATGGTGTCTTCCTCACTCTCTACCTCAGTTTTTGAGACAGGTTCTTCCACCGCTCCTCGAGCACGCTGATTAGGCCACACAGGCTGGGCTGTGACCTCCAGGGACACGCCCATTTCTATCTCTTCAGCAGCAGGATTGCAGACACTGAAACCTGTTTTTCCCCACAGGTGTTGGGGGCCTCGTGTTCAGCCTTTGTAACATTTACTTTACTGACTGAGCCATTTCCCCGGTCTTCTCAATCCAAAATCTTAATGTGCGATGTTAGAACAATTTATACGTCAGAAGTTCTGGCTACAGAAGCATTGCATGTGCATGTGTGAGTGCATGTGTGTTGTGCTGTGTGTCCATGTTACAATGTATACACATGCATGTGGAGGTTAGAGGTCACCTTTGAGTGTCATTCCTCAGGAGCCATCTATCTTACCTTTTGAGACAGGGTCTCTTTCACTGGGCTCACAGGTTAGGCGAGGCTAGCCCACAAGCTGTTTCCTACACGTCTGAGCTGGCCTTATAAGTGTGTGTCGCCATGCTTGGCTTTCATAGGTTGCAAACTCATGTTTCACAATGAGCACTTTCAAGACAGAGCTATCTCCAAATCCAGCTCCCTTCAAACATTTCATCCACCTTCCGTTCTAGTTGGGGGTGTGGGATGTGCAAAGAAAAAGTCAAAAGAAAAAGAAACAAAAAACAACAAGCCAATAACTCTAGCAAACAATGGCACTTGGGGACACTGCCTCTAGGGTGTAAGATAGCAATCCAAGATTAGCATTCCCGAAAGCACAACTCTCTAGTCTTTCCACAGAACTCTGTTTCTCGAGGCTTTCCTTCTATTATTACTAACAGCAATCCCACTGCTTCAGCCTCATGAGGCTCTGATGTGCTTTAAGGGGAGCGGCACCCTTCTTTCCATGCTCAGCATATCCAGAATCTAACACCTGCTAGAGCTGTCTCTGGATGCAGCAATCCTCTTAGCCCCTGCCATCCCATGGCAGGACAAGTCCCTTCTGAACAGGGATCAGACTGTGGCATCCCTTCAATGAATGGCTCCCATCCAGGGACTCTGGCTGATCTAAAGTCCTTTATATCCTTTTCTTTCCATCCTCTGCTCCCCTCACCCACTATACCTTCTCACAGGTCCCCTCCTCAGGGCCTTTGCATGTGTGAATTTTTCTGCCTGAAAAGCTCCACCCCCACACCTCTGAACAGCATTCTCTCTCTTCCAGGAAGATCTTTACCCCTCGGGTGTCTTCTTAAATGCACCTCATTTAATATGATACAAGCTCCCATGTCCCCGTATCCTTCTCCCTTCCCACACTTCCTTGCTCCCTAGCATCCTCAGCAACCACTAACATATTCATGTGCTTATCTGTCCATGATCTTTATAAACTCTAGGCAAGTAAAGCCATGTGCCCATCTTGTTCTTGACTGTGTTCCCAGGCCTTAAGCTGGCACCTGTGGTCTGCCCAGAGCACACTTATCACACTTGCTGAATGCTAAGTGTGCACTGGCTTGGGAAGATTCGAGCATTTCAGCAATGGAGGCGACTTGGACCCTTTGCTTGCACAGCAGTTTCTTCTTGCTCGGCGCTTCACATACTGGGGCATCTTTTCAAGGCTGAGTCTACTCCTTGGCAGAGACCCGAGCACAAAAACAACTGGATCTCAAGGACAAGACAGAAAGCAGCCCTTCTGTGCTCTATGAGCAGTCTCTGCAGTCACCGCCCACGCTCTGCAGTACAGGGATTGTCTAGAACTCTCAACTCATTCCACCTGTCCCTCCAGATTATTTTTCCCATCCTGTGAAATCCCATTTGGTATATCAGCAACCAAAGCCTGACATTAGCTCCCAACACCTAACGTATACGCTTGTTTTTCATTATTCACTGATTTTATATTTGTAACATCACCTACTTGCTGATATATATTTGTAGTCATAAAACTGTAATACTCAAAATTAATTTCAACTCTTCCCCAGACAGACAGGCATGAATTTGAGTTGCTAGATGCCATATTCTCAGTTGACCACAAGGCAGCCTCTTAATTTTTTTTAAAAAGAGATTTATCTTCTGTGAGTGTTTTGCCTACATGAATGTCCGCTCACCGTGCATAGGAAGGTCAGAAGAGAACATTGGATCCCCTGGAACTGGAGTTACAGGTGGTTTTGAGTTACCTTGTGAGTGTTGGGAATTGAACCTAGTCCTCTGGAAAAACAGCCAGTGCTCTTAACCCCTGAGCCACTGAATCCCAACAAGGTGGTTTCTTGGTCAATCTCATCAACTATAAGCACAGGAGCTAGTCGAGGCCTATGAATGGCCAGCTCTGCAACACTTTTGCTCATGATTCCATGGTTAAAATGGTTGCCCCAAGCCTTGTGTTAAATTACTATCTGGTGCTTCTCTCTCTCACATGGAAGACACTGGTCAGAAACACTGCGCTTAGGGACAAACCACAGAGCTGTTGGGTAAGTGTACTTGGATATGAATCAACACATATTAAATAAGATATATTTAGACAGAAGCCTGCATGAGGCAAGGTTATGCGTGGGTAAAGATGTGACAGGCTAACAGATTAGAACTCTCAGCTCCTCCAGTACCATGTCTGCCTAGATGCTGTCATGCTCCCTGAACCTATAAACCAGCCCCAATTAAATGTTGTCCTTTATAAGACTTGCCTTGGCCATGGTGTCTCTTCATAGCAATGAAACCCTGACTAAGACACCAGTTTTTGTTTTGTTTTCCACAGATGTGCACACAATAGGTCTAGCTCATATGTTTCAGACTAGGTACATTAGCACTATCTCAGGGGGTCCCTTATGGTGCAAGAGCTCAGATAATGTCTGACCCCTTGGGATTCAAACTGTAGTCCAGGGTAGCTGTGTGCCCTCAGGCCAGTCCTCTCAGGGTCAGTTTCCTTAAATCTATCTAAGGTACACTGCTGTGATGACAATAAAGGCCAGTACCTGACACAGAAACTCTTAGCACATGGAGCACGTCATAATATAGGACTTCCCGGAAGTGGCAAGCTAGCCTTTGAAGACTAAGCAAGAGCAAGCAATAGGACCATACAGAACCAAATCTTCCATTTTCTCCTCTTTAGCACACTGGCCTTCACACTCTTGCCTAGGCCCTGCCATGCACTGGCTTTATCAATGACTGTCTATCAAGAGTCTGACCCAGAGCCAGAGGATGTTCAGATATTGGCATCTACGACAGATCCAAACCTACACAGCAAGCAGTGCCATCCACAGCCATCTTTGCCCTGTGCCATCTACCTGTACATGGTGAACTTCCTATTAATTCAAAGAGTTTGAATCTCTGTGTGCATAGTCTAGAACAGCAATAGAAGCCCAGGCTGGGAAGTGACTCCTTCCTGGACTCTTGACAAGAGCTCCCCTGCTTGGTCTGATTGCTTTCTTGGCTCCCTGAAGAGTTTCTCTTCTAAAAATATTACACAGGCAGAGGATATTAGTTTGGGGTACCGGGTGACACCTGTTCAAGTCCCAAGACCATCAGTGGTTTTGAAGCCTACGCTTGTGGCAGGGTGCTGTAGTGTACAGTGGCTTAGGCCAGCCAGGCGGTGTTCTTTGGCTATTGTCTGACATTGTTGAAAATGCTGGCCTGGGCCGAAAGGGGAAGCCTGTTGGACAAGGCCGACAGAGGGCTATCTCTGGCACTGCAGAGGAAATGAATGCACCTCTGACTGCAGCAGGCAAAAACTCTTCTTCCCTGCAGCTTGTGTATATTATCTCCACTCTGTAAAACAGCCGCCTTCACTGGTTCTGTTGACACTGGGACTCTGGTATGGTAGGAAGAGAAAGTGAACTGTCCTAGGGTAAGACTGAGCTAGGAACATGCATCTCACCTCTCAGCAAAGGACTGGATAGGAATCGCAGCTGTCCCTCCCTGCCAAGGCAGGTTCAACTTCGAAAATGTGTTTAGTGATGACACCTGCCAGGAGCCACACCATTGCATAAAGGACGAATTTACAGATCAAGGCCCTGGGTAAATTATACCAGGAAGATCCCAGGGTGCAACAGGCTTCCTTTCCTTGGACTGGGTCAATTTTGTTTTCTTGAGACCAGGTGTTGTGTAGCCCAGGCCATAGCTAAGCTCAATGTAACTGAGACAACCTTGGGCTCTTGATCCTCCTCCCTCTACCTCCTAAGGGCTGGGATCATAGGGGTAAGTCACCATGGCTGGATCACTTTTAAGCTAAATATAATAGTAAAAGTTGTATACACCCTTTAAAAAGTTCTGTAGGTGTGTATGTAAAAGTTGTACACATGCTTTAAAAAGTCTCCTTTCCCCTCTAAACACGAGGGAGAGAGAGAGAGAAAGAGAGAGAGAGAGAGAGAGAGAGAGAGAGAGAGAGAGAGAGAGAGAGAGTGTGTCTTTTGAGACAGGGTTTTCTGTATGGCCCTGGCTGTCCTGGAACTCACCCTGTAGACCATCCTGGCCTCATACTCAGACCCACACGACTGCCTCACAAGTGCTGAGATTAAAGACATGCACCATTAGCAGCTGGCTAGCACACAGTATTCTTGTGAGAGGGGTATTGTTATTGTTTCTACATGGTTCTAACCATAGTGTGTGTGTGTGTGTGTGTGTGTGTGTGTGTGTGTGTGTGTGTATCTATCTATCTTTATACCAATATATCTTCATATTTCTTTAAATTTTATCATGGTTTAAGAATTGTCCATATGGTGCAGTCTTTATAAAACATGTTTTCTGGGGGCTGGAGAAGTGACTCATTGGGTAAAATATGTGTTGTGCAAGTGTGAAGAGCTGTTGGGATCTCCAGAATCCACGTAAGAGCTGTTCACAGCAATTCGTACCTGCAATCCCAGTGCTCTTAGTGAGAAGGGTGGTAGAGACTGGAAAATCCCTGGAAGCTAGGCAGCCAAACAGCTTGACACATGCAAGTTAAGGTGAGGGCTGACACACAGGGTGTCCTCCACACACGTGCTGGGGCATGGCTGTGCCTACACTCATACACATGAGCATGCGCCATGCACCCACGCCCACATTAACACAGACAAGCATATGCACTGTGGTTTATGGCTTGCATAATCTTCCATCCATGGTCCATGGCGGTTAACTTTTCCCTTCTGCTTAACACTAGTGTTTTCTCAGTATCAAAGCCAGTGCAACTGCTATCCTTGTAGCTATTGATCTACATTTAGTGTTATTTCCTCAGGACGGATCCCTGGGTGGATTCCAGGATCAACGAGTCTGGATGTTCTGCCAACCAAACTGCTTTCTTGAAGGATCAGGTTGCCAGCTGACTCCTCCCACCCATAACATCTGCACAATGGCCGGGTTTTCCTGTAGTGTAAAGCCACTGTTCCAGACGGAAGCCTTAAAGGGCAAAGTTAAGCTCAGACACAAGAGCCATTCAATATAATTTTGCTGTCTGTTTTTCTTTGTGGCCAACATCTTCACACCCATGTGGCAAAAGGGAAGTGTGTTTCTGCAGTTTAAATATGGGGTCAGCAGTGAATGTTCCAGAATGCTGTTTCGGCTGGGAACAATGCAGCCACCTGCAGTAGGGATAGAGGGGCCATAGAGAGCAAAGCTAGGCCAGGAGGTATATGGGTGTATTGGGATACTAGCAGGTTCAACGTGAAGTCAGGTTTAATGCTGAAGGTCAGATTTAAATCTTAGTAGATGACTTGCACCAGAGATGAGGATAGGCTGGTCAAGATGGTAAGAGACAGGTTAAGAGGGCCATAGAAGCTAAAAGGAGATGAAAGTGGAGGGGCCAGAAGCAGAAATGGCTTCAAGAGGAATTTAGGAGGTCAATTCTTCAGGGCCAGAAGAGATGGCCTATGAGGGACAAAGAGATAATCAGTGATGGTACCTAGGCCTCTGGGAGGTCATGAAAGCCAATCACTTCCTCCTAGGGTCTACAACCCTAATTTTATTCAGGGATAGCAACATCCCAGCTCCTAGCTTCTACACAAACAGCCCCAATTCTGGGTGCAAGTCACAGTGGCAGCTTTAGCCTGTGAACAATGGGCAGCAAGATTTTGGGCTTGAGAACCTAGCCAGCTGTTCCTCTGCAAAGGCTGAGCAAGAAGGGACTCCATGCCTTCAAAGGCAGGGAGTCTTCCCAGGTACCTGGGAATAGGGCTGTCTTCAGAATCAAGGCTTAGGAAACATTGGCTGAAGCAGTCTACACATGACATGGGCATCTTGAGATTCCCCAGATATTTACTATGGTCACCAGAAAGGGGGCTCTGGAAAGTTCCTCTGTTCTCCAGAGGAAAAGAGCCTGGGCACCCACCTCTCTGCCCATGGCCACATGCCTTCTGACTTCTTTTCATCCATAAAGTAAAGCTTATACTTCTTGCCTCCCAGAGCTGTTATGACATCACAACCTCGCCCCCATGCCTTCTTCTCAGCTACCTTGACTGACTTCTTGGGGAAATCCCAGCCTTGACCATGTAGTGTCCTCTAAAAAGCTCTTGGGAGCCTCTCAGGCCTCCTACTCTGCCAGTACCATTCAGGGAGGGAAACCTGTGAATGGCTCTACAGGAGGACAAACCCACAGCTCCCACGGCTGGCCCATAGAGTATTGCTCCACCTGTAGCTGGCTTCTGAGCCTAGACAACGCCACCAAGCTGTGGAAGAGAATGAATGAAATGCTGCCCCTGTTCAAGAGAGTCAAAGCATAGCAGAGAAACTCTGCCAGGCATCATCCTGACCTATCCAGGTGGGGGCCAAGTCCCACAGCCATTTCTGAATGAGCACAGACCCCACCCCACCCCCAGATTCCACCCAGAGGCCTTAGGATGTTAATGACACCCTCATCCTTGGATGGAGATGGACAACCTCAGCCTCCACCTCGCATCCACAGAAAGACTCTGTACCCAGACCCTCCTACAGTGGCAGGACTAATGGCACCCAACAGTTTGAAAGATAAGTCATGAATGAGCTCTGACTAAGTTTCCACGGGGTCTTTGCACAGTGAGGGTCTAGGTACCTGTGTTCCACAGACAGCTCTAGATGCTGACCCGCAGGGATTGTAAGGTGTGTTCAGCTTGCCTCCCTGAGCTGCACCAGGTCCAGGACAGGTATGAATATGACCTAACACAAAATAATGTACATACTTAAAATATTATGAGGCTTGGGGTTTTTATTTTCTAAGTGGTTTGTGCAGTTCTTGTGTGTGAACCTCGCAGAACTAAAGAGTGAAAGAAAACATTATGCTGCTATGTCAGAAGGTTGCACACACCTGTGAGATAGCAATAAGGAAGAGCCGAACTTAGCAAATGTATGTATATGTATTCATATATATAAAAGCACACATACATACACATAATGAAACTCTCTAGGCCCTGGAGGATAAGCCACAGACTATAAAACTCAATATTTGCAAAACGTAGGAACATGGATTCAAAAATCAATAGCAAATTGCAACAGCTCAGTAAGATCAACAGCACCCCCTTTTATGGGAAAAATATTGGAATAGACACCTTAGCAAAACTGACACACAGGCTGCCAAACAGCATAGGGAGTGGTCCCACCATTGGTCATTAGGAAAGGCAAATGAAAACGAAGGGCATGGAGAAGCACCCTCCCTCCACACATCCATCCTAACAGCTAAATGTAAGGCCAACCACTCCAAGTGTAGAAGACACGGAGGAAACAGAATTCTTTCAGGACTCTTATAAACTGACATGGGACTATGAACTGGGCATGTCTTAGTTAACTGCATGCTTAGCAAATGGTGTGTCCATTTAGTTGTAGGAATAACCGAGTCTCACATGGACTTGCTGGGGACAGAATGACATGGTTCCTGTCCCTGGGACAGAGACTTGTTTGTATAGTAATGTACCTGTTTTCACATTCCTCTGAGGAATGTCCTGTTCCTAATATTAATGTTAATGACTCCATGATAACTAGTGTGAGAGGCGAAGGTGTGCCTAAGGTCTCAGCAAAATGGTAAATGCTGGGACCTTCTGGACAGCCCTTAAGACTGTGGAAAGGAAGTCTAAACATACGGGTTTGAAAATATATAATTTCTCAACTATGTAAAAAAATAAGGCTGCAAAATGAATTATATGGGAGACTTCAGGAATCTAAAGGAACAGAGGCAGCTGCAGTATGAGCCAGCTTTCAGAAGACACTAAGGAAGGAGAGAAAGAGGCTTGGGGAGTGGTGATTTCAGTCAGTCCCACCCAGCCAAGCTTTTTTGTTTATGCATATAAAGGCAGACAGATCCCTGTGTTCAGGGTCAGCCTGAGACAGAGCAAGGTTAGGCCCAGGTGTGGTAGAAATGGTAATGTCAGGACGGGGTCCTAGCCAGCTAACCTAGCATCTCTGCTTAACAGAGGCAGGCAGATTTCTGAATTCTCCTGCAATACTAAGAGGAAATGTGTGCTTGCTATTCCCTAAGAATTAAAGGGTTGGGGTGTCCGGATGCCAATTCATAGAACAACCATGAAATAAATGACTGGACTGATATATAAAATAAAAGACTGGGTTTAAGATCTGCAGATGAGCGATCCAGAGAATTTATTTTAGAATAGCAAGGGTGAACTGCTTGGAGAACTAGCACAAGCAGAACACGGGGGGGGGGGGGGGGGGAGGAAGGGAGGGGGAAAGGAGGAGGGGAGGGGAAGGGAAGGGGGAAGGGAAGGGAGAGGGGAAGAGAGGGGGAGGGGGAGGGGAAGGGAGAGGGGGAGGGGAAGGGAGACAAGAATAGGGGGAGGAGGAGAGAGTGTAGATCAGAGAGAGAGAGAGAGAGAGAGAGAGAGAGAAAGACAGACAGAGAAAGAGAGAGCAGATCAGAGAGAGAGAGAGAGAGAGAGAGAGAGAGACAGACAGACAGAGAAAGAGAGAGCAGATCAGAGAGAGAGAGAGAGAGAGAGAGACAGACAGACAGACAGAGAAAGAGAGAGCAGATCAGAGAGAGAGAGAGCAGATCAGAGAGAGAAAGAGCGAGCAGATGGGGGGGGGGACTGGAAAGCTGTTTGCAGCAGAGCAGAGGCCACCAGCTTGGGCCCACAATTTGGCTCTGAATCATTTGTTCTTGCAGCTCCTAGACACCCCTTCCTCAGAACCCCTTTCCAAGCTGAGGCTGGTCTTCAAATAAACTAAGAAAACAGTGTATGTTCACCAAAAGATGTGTGTAAAAATGTTCACAACAACCTTGTTTGTAGCAGCAAAAAACAGAAAGAAAAAAATAAAAACCATGACCAACAAGACATGAATGAACACAGTGGCAGTGTGTGATCTTTTATGCATACAATGGAATACTACTCAGCGATAAAAAGAGACAAACCGTGTTCAGCTTTAGTGTTTGTATGTGTGTGTCCATCCATGCACATATGCCTGTGTGTACACATACCTCTGTGAATGTACTCACACGTGGGTGCATTTGTAGAAACCAAAGGTCAATGCTGCATGTCTCCCCTACCATTATGTTTTGAGATGGGGGCTTCTAAGTGGACCTGGAATTGCTTACTTTGACTAGGCTTGATGATTAGAGGTTTTGGAATCCACCTGTCTCTGCACTACCCCCACCCCAACCCCAGGGCTGGGGTTACAGGCGCGCAGAGTCTCATCTGGATTTTCATGGGGTTCTAGGGATCTCACTTCAGGTTCTTACAATTTCCAAGTAGGCACTTTACCTCTGATTCATCTCCCCAGTACTCCAAAGATATCATCTATTCATACATACAACATGACTCAAAATGATTTTACTGGATGAACAAAGCCACGCCCACCACTGTACACTGTGGAGTTACCTTTGTAGAGGAGGTGTGTTGCTGCCAGGCAGAAGGGGGTAAGACTGGAGAGTAACAAGTTACAAAGAAGCGAGAGGAAACTTAGGACAGAGGAGGGATCATTACCTTAATTGTGAGAGTGGTTGGCCAAAATGACCTCACAGTGTACTTTAAATATGTGCGGCTTGCTGTTTACTAACTACTTTACTAGAGCTGAAGTGGGAGAGAGGGCGGGAGAAACGCAAGGAGCAGGAACAGGGGGAAGCAGGAGTCTTAGGGAGTTAAGCACACAACATACGCATACTCTGAGGGAGAAGCTTCCACATGACCTCTGGGGTGACCAGAAAGCTCTGCTGACCAGATAGCTCATCTGATAGAGATGCCATGGCTGCTTGTCATCCACTTCCTCAGCCCTTCCTCACAGTGCTTCCTGTGTGCCACACTAGCGACAGGCCACTGGGAATATTCTTGCTCCAGGAAATTCACCAGAGCACCCGGAAACAGACACATGCTCCGCCCACTCCATCTGGGTTCCTTTCCCAAGCTCCGTCACAGCTCCCCTTGGCTGGGACTGTATAACCGCGCCACTTCCAAGCCTCCAATTAGCTCATGACCGTAACAGAATTCTGTCTTTTATCACTGCTAAATAGACATCCAAGCTGAACCCCAACTGACCTCTAATAATCAACTAATGGGTGTCAAATATTCACAGGCTCTCAGAAGTGCAAAGCAGGAAAGGATGTGAGGGTTCCAAAGTCCATCATTCAGAGTGATTGACAGTGAGTGACAGCCTCTGAGAGACATTTCTCTAGGTTCTGTTCTGCAAGCATCTAGCCTGTTTAATCCACTGTGTGGAGGAGAAAGCAACTGAACAGACTTTTCCCCGGAACTTACTGTGCATCTACTATGGGCTGAACCCTACAGTGGCACAAATGTTCCTAATCCAGTTTAATTTCATTCCAATTTGCTCCTCTGAGGCTAAGTTTAATTACATTGATCAGTTACCAATGAGGTAACAAGGCCAGACAAAAAAAATGACTTGTTCACAGCAGAGCCTAAAAGGCTTAACTAGGACACCTTGTTTGTGCCTTCCATGGCTGACCACTCAGAGAGTCTGACAAAAGGCCTAATATATCCTCAACCTGAGTCCTGCTCCTGATGGATCAGCTGACCTTTGGGACTCTTCCAATACCCACCTCCTCTCAGTTCTAAGGGAGGAGCCAATCTCCCCTCAGTCTTGGGAGGTAGCAAGGGGCCATCTCATCTTTGATCACACAGAACCCAGCATGATGGCGAAGGCCCAGGTTCTAAGGAGGGGCTGTGGGGTTCAGAAGAGGATTCCTAAAAAGGCAGCATTTGAGCTGGGCCTTGCACACAAGAAGATACCAACCAGCAAGAAAGGTACGTAATGAGGAATTGGGTGAGTAAAATAATGGCGGGGGGGGGGGGTCAAGAACAGAGGCTGCAGATCTGGAACACATCAAACCCAAGTCGCTTAGGGACTCTCCTGGAGTCACACATCATCAAGAGTCCTTTGGAGCTCTTCCTTGCCCTGGTCATGAGCTCCCTTTGAAAAGGCCAGGTGAGAGCTAAGGAGTGAAGAATGATTCAAGTCTCCTCGAGAACAGAATGAGGGAGAAATCAGACGTTCAGCAACATAGCGCCCCTTAAGAGCTGTAAAGTCCCACATGTCTGGGCATGGGTAGTAAGTAGTGTTCTTTGTCACTTGGGGCTTTGAAAAGGGGAGAGGGGCTAATGCCTAGGAAGAAGGTAACAGGGAAGCGGCTTTGGAAGGCTACCTGCTGCGCTCTGGGCCTTTTTCACACAGGCTCTCAGGAGAGCATCCCATTCCTCTCCAGAAGGAACAATTGGTAGATGAGAACATGGCCAAGGATACTCACACGGTGCGTCTCAAGCCCTAGGCTAACAACTAGCAGACCTGGAAGTGAGCCAGACTTGACTCTGAAGCCAGTGCTCATCACGAACAGCAAGGAGCTCCAGAGGACACACAGCCACTTCAGAGAACTGATCAGAGGCTTCTCTACACAGGCTCAGGACCCCAAAGGTCAGGAGGTAGGTGTCCTTTGTCACACACTGTGTCTCGCTGCAGAGGTGACGTTCAGCAGGCTTCACTCACACTTAGCTCAGTAGCCAAAGTCTGCCACTTCCAGAAAAGGTGGTGTGTGTGTGTGTGTGTGTGTGTGTGTGTGTGTGTGTGTGTGAGAGAGAGAGAGAGAGAGAGAGAGAGAGAGAGAGAGAGAGAGAGAGAGAGAGAGAGAGAGAGAGAGAGAGAGAGAACAGGACAAGGAGGAGAGGGCTGTGTAGGGATGAGAGGAACCGTGCCAAATTGGTTTTCCTGTGAGGCGTTGGAGCCGACATACAATTTCCAGTGTCTCCATTGCTAAAGGGAACAGGGATGTGGCCTTTGCTGGGAGCCCCAGACCAAACATCAAGCTGGAATTCATCTGCTTTACGTTGTGTCTCTCCTCCCTCAGTCCTTACTCGGCCAGAATTTTGGGTCCTCCTCCTCAAAGGCCTTCCTTTAAATGCCAGCTTACAGTTGTCCTCTCTCCTGGGAACGTGAGTGGTGCCCACAGCTTGCATCACTGTGCCCTGTCCTGGAATTCCAGGTCCTCTGCAGGATGAGTCAGCCTCAGCTGCTACTCAGTACCACATTGTCTCGGGAGCTCCTTCCAGGACATCGTGGCCTATATGATCAGCTCTGATGCTAGGAGCTAACTCTGAAGATACATCATCTTCTCCCCTCCCACAGATTTTTTAAAAGTAATATAGAGCTGTGTGTAGGTTCTCTCAGTGGTCAGAGGTGTTGGATCTCCTGGAAATAGCTACAGGCAGTTATAAGCCTGAATTCAGATGTAGGTGCTAGGAACCAAAAGCAGGGCCTCTGGAAAAACAACACCTACTCTTAACTGCCAAGCCTTCTCTTCAGCCCCAAACGTGCCATCTTATTGCTAGTTGGTTATTATCCTCACCTCAACAGTGAGACTGTGTTAGAGTTTGCCTCCCTTGATGACACTTGGCAAGTACTGGGCTAGGCTCTGCCTTCAGTGCTAGGCTGTCTCCTAGGACTGTGAATACCTGCAGAAGACCCCCTGCAGAGTGCCATTTTGTCCCAACAGTATAGGGAACCAGGAGGTCAGCATAAAACATTGGCCAACTCTCTCTAGAAGTCCCAGCTTCACAAATGTGACAATGTGCTTAACCCTGCAGCAGCAGCAGCAGCCCATGTGGTCACCAAATGAATAGTTATTTAGAGGTAGTTAGATGGAGAACCAAGAAAAAACCATGTGGGTTCTGTAGCATGGCAGCTACAGAATCTGGGGCAAACTGCTTCCCCTCTGAGCTTGTCCTTTCTGCTGTAAAGTGTGGATAACCCATGACAAAGGGCTTCAGTTGGTGTTCTTTTGGGAGGTAGGCACTGAAAATTGGACCCAGCTATGGTCTGGTAAACATATAAATATGTCTCCACCTCTAGCCCAGGCCCCTAAGCCCTTAGATTCCTTAGCTATTTTTCCTTTTTCTAGCCAGTCTGTACTTTGCCTTTCATCTGGGTTTGCCAAGTTTCCCAGGCCAAATGCAACGTGGCTGCATATCCAGAGCACACATCTGTTAGTAGAATTTCTATGTAGCAGGGCCCGAATATCATCCACCCACCTGCTCATCCATCCATCCATCCATCCATCCATCCATCCATCCATCTATCCATCCATCCATCCATCCATCTATTCACCTACCTACCTACCCACCCACCCATTCATCCACCCATCCACCCTTCTATCATCTACCCATCCATCCAATTCAGCCAGGCTGGAGAGCTCCCCAAGGAAAGGGAGCACACCTTGGACCCGAGACAGACACTCAGTAGAATGGATGTAAATGAATAGTTGTATCTTTGCCTCCCCTGACATGTCCAGAATAGTCTTATCACATTAGGTTGCTTGATGAATATTTGATTAACTGGGGCCACAAGAATGCAACTGTCATCAGTGGCTTTCATCTGAATCTTGGAAGGCCCTAAAACCATGTTCCTGGGTTTCCTCCTGCTAACTATGAGCTCCTCCGAGGCCCTTCTTTTAGAACACTCTAGGCTTCCTCTGCAACCAGACCCCACTGTCCTCGAGTGGTCATGTGATAGCAGCCCACAGACTGCCTGCTGGCTGGTCAGGTCATATTCCACTCAAGCTGGTGGGGGGCAGCAGTACCTCAGCTTCCAAAGACAGAAACCGCTTCATCAGGGGCCTTTCCTCAAATCTCCACGTGGTTATGTCAGGCTTCACAGGACACTCAATAAGACCCCTACTAAAGCCAACTAAACTTCTGCAGCCTCCAAGGTAGGAAGCCTGGCTGGGGCCAGATTCAAGTGGGTAGAGGTCCTGGGAACCTCAGTCCCCAGGCAGTCTTGAGAGTACTGTTGAAAGTGAAGGGCCACAACCAGAGCCTTTGCAAGTCACAGAAGCAGTGCCAGTGAACGCAAGCTGCAGAACCAAGGCAACTGCCCAGCTTTGCGGGATGGGCCTACCCTAGCACAAGCCTGCCTTCCCACTGTGTGCCTCACATTGAGATATTACCTCACCGGTCACATTTTAAAAACAGCATCATCATAACAGTTATCCAGATTTTACAGATCACTAGCTCTGAGAAGTCTGGACTGGGGTTCCTGCAGCCAAGAATGGCTGAGCAAGATAGCAATTGCCTCTTTCCAGAGAGCACACTACCGCCCAGCCTTCACTCTGCCTGTGTAGACAACCACACTGGTGGGAGGCCCTTGCTTTGGCTTCTCTTGGTGAACAGCCCCTCTAATAACCTCAGCAGAGAGAGTGCATTATTTCCATTTCAGACACAAGGAAACAGACGCAGCAAACGAGGCGAGGGTTAAAATCCAAGCAACCTGACTCTGGCCAGCAACACAAGGACACTTGCCTGAGATAAACGAAGGCAAATGTGGAGAATGAGTTAGGGCTTTTACATGTATTATTACGGGAGCTAGAGAGAAGGCTCGGTGGTTAAAAACTCCGGTGCTTTTGCAGAGAACCATCTGTAACTCCAGCTTCTAATGCTCTCTTCTGTCTTCTATGAATACCAGGCATTCACATAGTGCAGACACACATGCAAGCAAAACAGACATATAAAACTAAAATAATTATATAATGTACCATCACTACCACCACCAATACCAACACCACCACCACCACTACCACCAATACCAACACCACCACCACTAACAC
Organism: Micromys minutus; assembly: GCF_963924665.1. Classification (NCBI taxonomy): domain Eukaryota; kingdom Metazoa; phylum Chordata; class Mammalia; order Rodentia; family Muridae; genus Micromys; species Micromys minutus. Next base: position 55,291,618 of record NC_137980.1, on the reverse strand, counting down.
CACCACCACCACCAATACCAACACCAACACCACCACCACCACTAACACCACCACCACTAACACCACCACCACTAACACCACCACCACCACCACTAACACCACCACCACCAATACCAACACCAACACTACCACCACCACTAACACCACCACCAATACCAATACCAACAACAACAACACCACCACCACCAATACCAACACCACCACCACCACTACCACCGCCACCAATACCAACACCATCACTAATACTACCACCACCACCACCACTAACACCACCACCACCACCACCACTAACACCACCACCACCACCACTACTAACACCACCACCAACAACAATACCACCACTAACACTACCACCACCACCACCACCACCACCAATACCATCACCACCAACACGACCACCACCACCACCACCACCACCATCTGTGGTGCTGAAGAAGGACTCCATGGATTTGTACGTGGTGGGCAAATACTCCACTCTAAACTATGCCCTAAGCCTACAGCGAGGTTTTTAAAAAGCAAAGTATACTCTGGTACTAGAGGTGTTCGGAGGCTCTTCTCTTACAATATGACAGTAAACAGAGCTTTGGGCATCATCTGAAATGTCCTTATCTAGCAAAATAAAAAGCTGGCCAAGCTAAGCTAGACTCCCAAAGGTGTAGACTTTTGTGAACACAGTCCTTGCTACATAGCCACCCTTGTCCCCATGACAGCATGCTCCTGCTGCTCCTCCTGACCCAAACACACAGGAATCCATCTGTCTATAACTGTAGCACTCTATCTTTCAAGCAGTGGCTTTGAATGGAGCCATTTCCAAACATTATCCCTCTAGCAAATCCACAGAGTGTTTGTTCCTGCCTCTTGTTACATTATCTGAGTCTTCCTAAAGTTACAGGTACCTGCTCCCTATCCACCTCCACCATCCCTGCCCCAAAGTGGTCACAGAAGAAAACAGTTGTGAAGTTCTTAGCCCTTTGGAGCTAGAAGGGCCCTTGTCCATCCCCACCTCTGACTGTCTCTGTGTCTGTGTGTCTGTCTCTGTCTCTCTGTCTATGTCTCTCTCTGTCTCTCTGTCTCTCTCTCTCTCTGAGACAGGGTTTCTCTGTGTAGAACAGGCTGGCCTTGAACCCAAAGATCTACCTGCCTCTGCCTCCCAAGTGCTGGGATTAAAGGTGTGCACCACCACTGCCTGGCCAACCTCTGACTCTTACTCTTTGATGTGGAGAAGTAAGAGGCCTGACCTCAGGCCTCGCCCTGAGTGGATGCAGGATGCAGGGAGGGTCCCAGTCTTAGATTCCTCGTGCTGGCTCTTTATCAGGCTGCCTCCCAGACACTCCTTTAAGGTTGGCGCAGCACCTCAATTCAGAGGACAGTGCCAGGCATGTGACAAACACTTCATAAATATCCTATCCATTAAGAGATGTAGAGCAGCTTGGGAACACAGACTTCCCTCTGCAGGGACTCTTGGCTCAGTGTTACCAGCACTGAGCACCAGCTGCCCACCCCTAGGGCCTGGGTGGCCTAGACAGAGAAAGAGCCCACATGACTCAGAAATGCCTGTTCTTATTGGATGGTTCTGGCCCCTGCCCTTTTGGGAAATCTTGAACAATGACTCAACTTCTCAAGGTAAGTGGTTCTTCTTCATGTATGAGACACTGGGAACTGTCTGGGGGAGCCTTCTGGGTAGTCACAGACACTACGTAGAGTGACTTCCAGGTACACAAGGTACAGAAAGTCTACCTTCTGTGTAGTCACAGACAAATGGAAAAGTCTTCCAAGTGTGGTGGCACACACCTATAATCCCAGCATGTAGGAGGCAGAGGCAAGAGGACCCTGAGTTCAAGGCAGCTTGAGACCTTGTCTCACAAAATCAAAACCAAACTTAGCAGATCCTGCTTCTAGAAGCCTCCAAGGACAGGAAAGGGTCTGATCTTCCTGGGATTATAATTCAGCTGAACAGTGTTAGTGATCGTAGGTGGTCCTTCAGACTCTTTTGCTACCTTCTGAGCTACTGGGGGAAAAGAACTCACAGGCCTCTAACACTGTTGGGACTAGAAAGAGTCTTGTTTTCATTGTTCTCAAACTCAGCATGGAATTTAAAGATGCTATGCCATGGGCTCTGTAGGTCTCCTTGACTCACTGGGTGGGAAGGACCATCTCCTACTCTTTCTCTGCTCCCTATACTATAGTGATATAACGTTTATCACTATACCGTCTAGACATCTTCTCATACCTGCATATTGGGCTTCTTGGAACTCAGGACTGGCTCGAGCTCTTCCCCATACCCACTGGGCCCAGAGCCTAGCTAAAGACTGATAACAAACACTGAACCCTGTTCAAAAGGACCAAGGATTCCTCTACCCTGTGCTGGGATAGGGTCACATCTAGACTCCGAGCCAGCCAGCACATTCAGTCTGTTTGAGTAGTGGGGACACTGTCTCTCAGAGGGAGAATGGCTTACCCAAGGTGACCCACTCTAAGGGAGGGCTCAAACTAAAAGCACTTCCTTGACTCCCAAGCCGACGTGTCCTCAGCTCCATACTTGCCGGGTTCGACAGTATTTTAGTTGTCCAGCTCCGGGCAACACTCTCAGCCTGTTTGCCCCGAGTCCTCACTGTGAAATGGGTAAAGTGACGTGTGTAGGAGGGTCTGAGCAGTACATTTGTCATGGCTGTCATTTGGACCGAGCCATTCTCCTTGAGAAAGGGGAACCCTCCATCCGTCAGCTAAGCAGAGCTCATGGAGAGCTCTGCAGCCCTGACTCACACACTCTTCAGTTCCGCCCAGCACGTGTCCTCTGCAGCAGTCATCCTGGGGAGATGCCTGATCTGCCCTCATGATCCTTCACAGCCTTCCTGCCTCTTAACTCCATGCCAGTGAGCAGGGCACACACACACACACACACACACACACACACACACACACACACACACACACACTATAGCACGGGACAGGTGAGATGCGGCAGGATTGTGAAAGAGGCAATGCTTCTGGGCCAGACAGACCACCACTTCCTCCCAGGCATCCCTAGGCACATCCCTCATCTCTCCAAGCCTCAGTCTCCTCCCTTTCTAGTAGATACAATAAGGATCACCCTAGTGCTCTGGCATTCCATAACTGATACTAGGAATAATAAACAGTCATCCATTTTTATCTTTAAAAGTCCTCTTAACACAATTTCAGAACCAGAAGGAGCTCAGGGATCATCTAGCCCAATCTTCTCAGTATATAGATGGAGATGAACAAACACTAAAACATGAAGCCCAAGGTCACACGCTGAAGTGGCACTTGGATGGAACCTGGGGCCTGGGTCTTCTGATCTCCTGCTGTCTATACTAGCTCGGTTAGCTCTCCTGTGAAGCGCCTCCCTCACACAGCAATGGTCCATGGTCGGGATCACTCTTCCCAATCCTCTCCTGTCAGGGCTCACTAGCCAGAGCCATCTGGACCCAACTGTCAACCTCAAACTCTTAGGCACATCTAATGGCAATAATTACTGCCATTGGTATATTGCATGAGTAATTATTAGTAATCTCAATATATACTAATCTGAATATTAGTAATCTCAATATAATGGCAACCAACACCTGTGCAGCGTCTGACCTTAGAAAAAAATCAACTCACCACAGTTTTCTTTTTCCCAATGCAGCTCGTTTGGAGGCATCATCTTCTCAAATGTATTTAAGCTAACACTTATTAAGCACCTACTTTATGCCTTGTCATGGGCCAGAGGTTGAAAACAGAGAAGCAAAGACTGGGCCTCTGCCAAGAGAAGTTCATGGTCCAGCAGGGATTTAGGGCAGAAGGGATGGGAGGGCGCATCCCACTCTTTTGACCTAACTGATGCTTCAGCAAAAGCTCCACCCGCCCCGTGGGGAACCTTCTTTATGTTGCTGGCACAAGGCAAAAGGTATCTGGAATAAACCATAGATAGAAGGATGGTTGGCTGGCTGAAAATGACAAGAAGGAAATAGAAAATAGGAAACATGGGCCCCAGAACTTGACCCTCCTGCCTTGGTCTCAGAAGAGATTATTCTAGGGAAGGCAGAGAACGGAATGGGCGAGCCTGCCTCCTGCTCTCTGCCAGCACTCAAGACTGTGCTTCTGTTCCCATAGGATGCCACCCATGGATGACAGGGTCTTCCGAGCCCATGACTGCAGGAGACCATCATTTGCTAGAACTGTCACAGCTCTTGTGATGGAAATGTTTTCATCTCCGGGTTGCTCTGGAAAAGTCTGGTGGGACAAGGAAGAACTCCTCTCTCTCCTAATTTGCGTTCAAATTCTGAATCCTTGAAAGCCTACTGTGTGTCAAGCCGTTGTTATCTCACCCTTAGAAGTCTGAGGCAGAAACCCTGCTCCCAGATTCACAATTGAGGGAGTTAAGGCTTGAGAAAGGGAAGGAACTTGTCAGGGCAGGGACATCACCACAGAATCCTCTGATGCTGCCAGTGTTGTGAGACCCACAGGTCAACATTTCACACTAGATGTCCAGAGTCGAAAGAGAATAAGCAAGGGGACCCCGATCATTTCAAGGACCTAAACTTAAATGGTCTTAATAGACAACTCTCCAGAATTATTAAAGCCAAGCTCAAGTGATATACTGAAGCTGTATGGATCATCTAGCTCAGCCCCTACACTGAGCAGACAGGCAGACAGACACCAACACCCAAAAATTAGTAAGATGGCTACTTGGAGCCAACCAGCAAGTTAAGGCCCAGAACCGCAGGCTCTCTCACTTACACCCCTCGACTTAAAGAGTCCAACATTTTCTGGGAAACTCCTCCAACCCACCCAAGTCTGTATCCCCAGTTAGGCAGAGAAGGCCAAGGAAACAGGCAGCCTGTGACCAGCCTCTCCACCCCTGCAGAGTTGAGGCATGGGAATGTGGGGAGATTTCTGGCTGGCAGGAGTTGCTCCTGCTGGGTCCCTGCTAGGGAGTGGAAAGAGAAAACAACGTATACCATGGAAGCTCCAGGGAGACTGAGGCAAATTTCCGACTCTAGGGATCATGGGAAATTCCACCAAATCTACGGCAGGGCTCTGATGTTTTTCAGTGGGCCAGATAGGAAGGCAATCATAGGCACTTGACCTTGGGGTGGGTGTGTGGTTTCCAAAGAGAAGCTCACATGTTTGCAGAATTCCAGAAGAGAAAAACAAACAGGAAGGACGAGGGGTTAGTTCCCTAAAACCCACGTACTAGATGTCAAAGGAGACCTTGGGCGTCTTCCCTACTGAACTCAGCATCCTCTAATTAATTAGTAAATTTCACGCTAGGGAGAGGGGTGCTTATGAGGATGTAGGGGAATGGAGGGAGGCTAGGGATGAGTCACGTTAATCCCCTCCTCGGCTGGTGCCCCTGCGGGATCGCGCCGCAGCAAGCGGTCTCAAGCTGTCCCCCGCAGGGCCACGGAGGCCCCCTCCCGCTCCGCCGCGGCCTCCTCACCTGGGTCCACTCGCCCTCCGCAGTCCCGCCGGCTTGCACGACTCCTGCGCCGCTTGGCGCAGCGCCTCTGCAGTCGCTGCAGCAGCCGCCTGGCGGTGATCAGCAACCTGCGGCGGTGGGGAAGAGAGAGACAGGGGCGGGTGAGCGCCGGTGGCCGCAACCCGCAAGCTCGGAGGACACGCTGCCCGCCGCGGGCTAGGGCAGTTCCTGTGCTTGGCCGGCGCCCCGCACCCCCGCACTTGCACTCCTGGGTGCGGCGGGTGAGGCTGGGCGGTGGGCCCGGAGGTCCCCGGGGTCCTTGTCATCACCTGCGAAGGCTTCCATGGTTTGGGCTGCCCCAGGAGGGCAGCCGGATTGCTCTCCGGAGCCCCAGTGAAGGTGGCTAGCGGGCGCTTGCTGGGGCTGGGGCTGCCGGGAGGGAGAGGTGGAGGGCGGGGGAGGAGAGATGGATGGAGGGGATGAGCCAGTCGGCAGCTCGCCGGCAGCTGCGTAAGCCGCCCGTCTTCACTTTCCTTCTTAAAGAGATAGTTGGTTTCGCTCTGAGAGCCCTGGAGCCAAGACTTCAGCGAGCAGGCGTGGGGTCCTTTATTAACTCCAACTAGCTGTTGCGCAGAGGTGGAGGATGGGGAGGACTTCAAAGGGTGTCTATCTCTTCAGCTTCGGGGACTCAGTATCTCACTCTTGCCACACACTAAGTAGTAATACTATCTGGACTTTTTTAGAAACATGTTTTGAACCCCTAAACAAATTTGTGAGGGACAGGCGTTATTTAATGTAAAGAGCTCTTGGCTTTAAAAAACAAACAAACACACAAACAAACAAAAACCCCGAATCTTAAATACCCGAAGGTATTTAAGAAATGTTGTCCCTTTCCGTATTAAATTAGTAAGCTGGAAAGATGGGCAATATAAAGCTAAATGATCCTTGCTTTGGTTTTGTCTCCGTCTTCTACCTGACATCAAAGGGCTCAGGGGACCACAAAGTCCGGGAAGCTGGATTTCAACAGTCCACCATTTCCGACTTGCTGGCCCCATTTCTTGCCTGCCCCACTGGGCGCAGTGGAAAGAGGCTCCTTCTTCTTGAACCAGCCCTTTCTGATCAGCGGGAACTTTGCTCACAGCTTTTTGGGATTTTCTCTGTCACCTTGCCATCTTGTTCTTATTTTATCTCAACTCTCTGGTGCCCTCTTAAATGACTGCCCATCCCTCATTTTGCTCTCTTGCTGGGTCTCTACACCCAGCTTTTATTTGCTATTCCGTTGGTTTGGAACAACGGAGAGACTCCAGTTTGCTCCCTCGATTCCTCAAAGTCTCTGTTCAGACACTGCCGTCTCAGGGAGGTCTTTGGCCATTGTCAACTTGACTGGCTTTTTACATGGTCATGCCTTCCAGTGGGCTTCCCATGCTCACTGGAAGCCGTGTGAGTGGCTGAGCCATCTCCCCAGCAGTGCCCCCCCATGCATTTATGTCTGAGTTTTGCTGTGTTTAATGATTTGTAATTGAAAAAAGACAGTTAATTACCACTCGTGGTAATCTTTATCACCTCCCTTAGAATGGACACATTATGAGGGAAAGAACATTTTTTTCCTCTTGCTATATCTCTAGTGCCTAAACTGAAGCTAGCATACGGAAGGTGGTCCATAAATGTTGGCTGAGACTTAAGTGCAGAGCTGAACTTGGTGCCCCAGGCTCTACCCAAACCGAGTTTTCCAACAGAATTTGCGTAGCAATGTCACTAATTTACAGTAAGACTCTGCAGTACTGGCCTACTATTTCAAAAGTAGCTTTGTAAATCAGCCTATCCACAAAAATCATTATTTTAATTTTTCTATTCCTTATGAGTCAAATACTTTTCTACAGTCAGTATTTGTATTGAATCTACCAGGGTTTCTTTTTCTCTTTTCTATTTTTTAAAGCAGTAAATGGCTATTGGGGGAGTTGTTATACTTTCTATTAAATCTCCAGCTAAATTCAGTTCTCTTGTCAAAGGGCCACCATCATATTATATATACTGTGCAAAAATGCACAAAGAGCAACTGAAAAAGGTCAAGGGAAAAGAATTTTAAAGTCATACAACAACAAAGCCAGAGACTGTTGACCTGTCAGAGACGTTTCACCTGTCTCGATGACCACCTGAATTAAACAAGTCACTTCACACTTAGAGCAGAACAAATTAACACCGTATAGTCACTGCATAAAATGAAATGGAAGACGATTTCTAAGACTGAGATCTATCTCCACATAGTCTTCCTGTTTGTTTTCGCTCTTTCTTGTTATTTAGAAGACTACATTTCCCAGAAGTCTCCACTAACAATGTCCCCAAAGCAACAGAGCTCTTCCACCCACACTACTGCCATCTGGAATGCTGTCAGCCAGTAAAGAATTCTCCTGAGCCCCAGAAAGCAGGTGATTGAGAAGAGAATCGCAGTTTAGGTATAAGGGAGGTTGCAACAAACGAAGGTTAAAACATAAAACAAGATAAAATTATTCCAAAGAAATCAGTCATTTTGTTTTGTACTAATTAGGAAACATTGTTTTTTCAGTTTCAAAACCATTTACATTCCAGTCTTGGGTAAACACCTTGCTCTTACTGAATGTAGCAAGAAAATTCGAACAAACTGCATACACACAGGGGCTCCGGGGCATTCTGAAGGGAAAGAACAGGGCTATAAAGAAGGCTAGGGTAAGTCACTGGAGTGGCAGGGGCTTAGCAATTTTGTTGCCTTGGATTTCTTCTAGTCTGGGCTCCAGACAGCGAACTCTGAAACTGGGAACCAGCACAAGAAATCTCCCAAACAACCCTTCTGCTCTGCCTTGAGATCCGGGAAAGGAGGCATCTGATGCTCAGTGTGTGGGGGAGTAAATTCTGTTTTCAGCTCTCTCATTTTCTCACAGCCCAGTTTTCAGGCAATCCAGCAGTGGCTGTTGGAACAGCAAGAAATGGCAGGGGGGAGAGGAGTTACTCTATCAGAGCAGGTGTGGTCCTGAAGAAGGGGAGCCTGATGGCTTCTGTCTCTCAATGGTAGTCCCATTCTTAGCTCCAGTGCACGTGTGGGAAGCTGACTAGAGGGATACAGCTCTCAGCTGTGGCTTTCTGATGAATCCCTAATAACAGCCATGATATACACAACACTTTTCTGTACTAATAAGCACCAAACCAAGAAAGCAATCTTGAAAGGGAAGAGAAGAGGGACATAGTAATTCTATGGAAATAAAGTTTTGCATAATTGAGATTTATCATCATAAACAATGGAGGGCAAAAGAAAGCAGAAGAAACTTAAGGAATGGTTAAAACAATTGTCAACCAGATTGTAGTATCTTAAAAGAATGAAAGTAATAGGACGACATTCTGAGAGGAAAGGAAGTTAAGAGCATCACCGAAGGCCTTGCTTGGGGCTGATCCAAGCTCCCCTAACACGTGTAGCAGGGGCCTTGTCTGGCCCCAGTGGGAGAGGATGCGCTTAATCCTGTAGAGACTTGGTGCCTAAAAGAAGGAGAATGCCTGGAGAGAGGTCATTGTCTCAGAGGCAAAAGGGGCGTGTGTGTGTGTGTGTGTGTGTGTGTGTGTGTGTGTGTGTGTGTGTGTGAGTGATGGGGTTAAAAATTCTGGGAAGGGATGATGGGGAGGAAGGAAACATTTGGGATGAAAATAAATAAAATAAAAACAATTTTAAAAAGAAACGTGACATCTAGCCAAGTAACTTCAGTAAACTATCCTTCTCTTCCTGAGTTTTAAAATGTGTTTGGCAGTTATGACCGGTGACATCAACAGTTTCATCTGTTGATGAGGTTTTTATTCCATTATTGCAATTTAATACCACTCAGCCTGTGTTGGCTACCCTTCCTAAGGAGGAGAAAAATTTCCTATGTGTCCTATTTTACCCCAAATACCTGAAACTTGCTATAGTCAGGATAGGAGAACCTTGGAGTTCCTAGAACTGCATCCCAAGTCCTCAGGGCACATGGACTGGGACTAAAGGCACACGTTGAGACTGAGCCTGGACTGACATGGAAACCTACAAATTCCTAGCCGCCAGACTCAACCAGAAGGAGGAGGAAGTTGAGACTTGGTTCATCCAGCACAGACATGAGGCAGAGCAGAAAGGACTGTGGGTCTTTCCTGTCCCCCCTCAGCCCAGCAGCCTCATAGTCTGACAATACCATGGTACCCAGTGCTGCCATTTCGAAAGCTATCAGGTCATGTTTAATTGCACAAACTAAGGGAATCCTTGCTAAGATTTATAGCACTGGGGAAACAGGACATCCTCCAGCATCTCTGGAGCCCTTGGTCTCCTGGGGACCTCCAAGCTCCCCGGCAGAGAAAAAAAAATCTTTGTTGTAGAAGCTGTAATTGTGTAGCAGCTACTGTATCAATACTGGAACCTCACGGGGACTCCTCTTGGATATCCTGTTGTTGCCCTGTGTCACAGAGATCCTGTGGTTTTGGGGTCTGAAAGTCCAGTCCCTTCCTGCACTCCATGAGTTCTTCTGGGTGGATGTTTGGGCCAATTCAAAGCCTGAGATCTGGGCCTGAGTGGTATCTGAGCTGGTCAGTCTGCCAGTTCTCTGGCTCTTATAGCTCAGGCTGGCTCATCCACAACCCTTGAAATCAGGGCCAAATCTACCCTGCTGCCCAGGTGATCTGCAAGGCCCACTCCCTGAGTGTTGCAGCCAGTGAGGGGCAGGACCAGTTCTCCCATTCTCATGACCCCAGGGCCAGCTCTCTTGCCTGCCATAGGAATTGAGGCTTGAGGAAGGTGGGAGCGTGTCTCTCTGTAGTCTGAGAAAGAGGCAGGGCTTGCTTTTCTGCATTTATCCATCAGCTGGTTCACCTACAACTCCCATATCTAGGGCCTGCTTTACAATGCTGACCAAGGGAGGTGACCTGCTCTCCCATTTTGATGACTTTGAGGCCAGCTCTCTTGCCTGACATCATAGGTGCAAGAAGTGTGTGTGTGTGTGTGTGTGTGTGGCATCTCTCCAACACTACAGACAAGTGGCAAGTACAACTCTCCCATGATGCCCAGGTGAGGACTGAGGCAATTTCTGCCCAGACCTCAGACATCAACATGTCTCCAGGTGGCAACCCAGATTAGGGACCTGGTCTTAGGTGTTAACAGATTCCTGTTGCTGCTAAGCCATAGACCCAGATGTGGTCCCTGGTGGCAGCACAGGCCAGGACTCCGTCATCGTCCAAATGGCATCACCAGCTAATTCACACATTGAATCCCATTCTCACCAATGGACAGGTCATTGAGACAGAAATTAAGCAGAGGAATAATAAAACTAATAGACATGAATCAAATGGACCGAACAGATATCTACAGAAAATTTCACCCCAACACAAAAGAATGTACCTTCTTCTCAGTAGCACCTTATAGAACGTTCTCCAAAACTTGTCATATACTCAGTCACAAAGCAAGTCTCAACAGATACAAGATAACTGTATTTGTATCTCATCAGACCACCACGGGTTAAAGCTGGACTTCAACAACAGAAACAACAGAAAGCCCACATACTCATGGAAACTAAACAACTCTCTACTCAATGACCAATGAGTCAAGGAAGAAGTAAAGAAAAATATTAAAGATTTCCCAGAATTCAATAAAAACAAATGCACTGCATATCCACACTTATGGGACACAATAAAAACAGTGCAGAGAGGAACATTTACTAAGTGCCTTCATAAAGAAACTGGAGAGATTTCATACTAACAACTTAAAAAGCACACCTAGAAGCTCTAGAACAAAAAGAAGCAATACATTCTAAAGGAAATAAACCCAAGGCTGAAGTCAATAAATTAGAAGCCAAAAGAACAGTACAAAGAACCAACAAAACCAAGAGTTGGTTCTTTGAGAGAATCAACAAGACAGACAAACACTTAGGCAAACCATGTGCTGTGAGTTTTTGCTATACCTTATGCTCTTGGCAGACTGCCCCTGTGCACCCACCCAGGAGCTATCTTTGGATCTACAAATGAAAGACATACACATATTAGCTTACTTTTAAAATGCCTTGGCTACCTCAAACCTTCCTAAAATGGGCACTCCTAAACCTTCCCCTGTTATCCCAGCCCCAGTTAGGGAAGTGGTCAGTGGTCACTTATCCTAAGTCTCACATGGCTGGTTGGCTTGTCTTCCTGCTGCTCCCATGTGACTTCTACCACAGCCATGGCAAACCCCTGTTCCTCTCTGTGTCCTGCCCTGTGTCCAGTCATTGGCTGTTGGCATCTTTAGTGATCAATCAAAAATCAACTGAGAACAAGGACCTTCAGCATCTGGACACACAGATTCCTGATTGAATCATGGCCTTAGAACCAATCTCTATCTAAATAAAAGGCAGAGAGAGAATACCCAAATTAACAAAATCAGAAATGAAAAGAAGGGCATAACCACAGACACCAAAGAAATCTAAAGAATCATTAGGTTTTACTTTAAAAATTGGAAAATATAAAAGAAATGGACAGTTTTCTTGATAGATAACACTTACCAAAGTTAAATCAAGATCAGGTAAACAACTTAAATCAACATATAACCTCTGAGGAAATAGAATCAGTCATTAAAAATCTCCTAACAAAAATAATCCCAGGGCCAGAGGGTTTTAGCATAGAATTCTACCAGACTTTCAAAAAAGATCTAATACCAACACTCCTCAAGCTATTCCACAAAACAGAAGCAGAAGGAACATTGCTTGAATCTCACAGAGAAGGCGAAATAAAATAGATGTCAGGGTGGATGGAGGGAGAAAACTGGGTGGAAGCAGGGGTGGGGAGGGGAACAGAAGGGATCGAATGTGGGGATTGTGGAGGGAGATAGGACTGGAATCAGTGGAGGGCATCTCTGGGAACAGCCAGAAGCCGTGGACAATGGAAATTCCCAAGAATCTAAGGGTGAGCCTGGCTAAGACTTCTAGCAATAGAGAATATGAAATCAGAAGTGGCCTCCTCCTAGTGAGGGAAGACTTTCAATAGAGGGATGGGGATACAATCCCAGCAATCAAACTTTTGACCCACAATTTGTCCTGCCTGTAAGATATGCATGGCTAAAGATGGAGCAGAGATTGAGAGAATGGTCAACCAATGACTGGTCCAACTTGAGACTCATGCCAGGAGAAAGACAGCCCACTCTTAACACTTTTAATGCTGTTCTGCTAGACTTGCAGACAGGAGACTAGTATAATTGTCATCTGAGCTTCACCCGGCAGTCAATGAAAATAGTTGCCGAGACCCACAGCCAAACATTAGGCAGAGCTTGTGGAAGAGGGGGAGGAGGAATTGAAGGAGCCAGAGAGATCAAGGTCACTACAAGAAAACCTACAGAATCAACTAGCCTGGACCCATAGGGACTTACTCAGACTAACCCATCAGCCAGAGAACATGGCATGGGAAGGATCTAGGTCCCGTACACATATGTTACAAATGTGCAGCATGGTCTCCATGTATGTGTGTAATGTGTACATAAGATTATATAGATAGATAGATAGCGATAACATTATATATATTGGTAACTATATACAAATATAACACTATATGCATTGGTAAATTATATATATATATGTGTGTGTGTGTGTGTGTGTGTGTTTTCTTCAATAGATAACTTTAGCCTGAGTTGTGCCCACTGAGTCTCCAGGTTTCAAATGCTCTACCTTACTAAACTTCCTGGCATGGTTTTACATCCCACACAAGTGTGTATATCAAGGTGCCTTTTTGTGGCCTTCATTTGTCTTTTCTAATGACCAAGGGTGGAACTGTTATCTGTGTTTACTTGCAACCCTTTTTGCAAGTATTATCTTTTTTTCTGGTGAGATTTCTGTTTAGATATTTTGTCCATTATTGGTCATCTAGTTTCCTTTTATCTCCCCGAAGACCACCTTCCTCTTCCTCCCCTTCGTCAATACAATCCCCCTCCCCCTGAATTTCTTCTTTCATCAAGTATTAAACCCACTTCTTGAATTTCTGAACCTCCTTCATGTTCCTCTTCCTTCTCTTCATAAACTTTAGGTGGGACAGCTTCATCTTCTTCACCTCTCTCTTTATCCTCCCAAATCTGGCGCTTCATCATCCTCCTGACAGAATCCACCGAAGTATGCAATTTGCTGCAGCAATTCCAAAATATTTTCTCTGTAATCTTCTGGGTTTGCAACCTCAGTTAAACAAGTCAAAAGTTCAATTTTTAAAGACTTTGCAAAGCTTTTACTGTACTGATTTTTAAAACAGTTTCCACTCAGATTGAGGTAGGTAAGATTTAGATATTTCTCTTCCAGGACTTCCAAAGCTTTGGAGATTATATTGTCACTGTTCCAACTTTCCAAGTTGATTTAAGCTGGGAAGCAAAGCTAATGAACTAAATTCTACATTAACCAACTGAGAAACTCAAGTTCTTTTCAAAGTGCCATTCAGATCTTCAGTTCCTCACTGACACACAAACCATTATCAGGAACTAACTGTCGCCTTCTCCAGGGATCTGTTCTTCAGCTCTTTGTCCTCATTCTACATTTTGGCTACAATGCTCCTCCTTCCCCATTTCCTGCTCTTCCCACTACTTCCAACCCTAAAAAAAAAATGTATAGATTTGGAAATGAATGAAAAGCAATGCGAATACAAATACCAACTGCCACCAGAGACATGGAGGAGAAAGAAGAGAATAGCAAGTGGAGTCTAGTGAGTTGAGATTTTGCTGGGAATTGAACGTGGGTCCTCTAGAAGTTCAGCCAGGGCTCTTATGCCTAAACCATCTCTCCAGCCCAACAGATAAGTTTTGATGCTTAAGGACACGGGGGATTCAAGAGTGCTTTCATTTATGCTGATAATTGCCCCATTGATGTTTCCCATCACTGCGCAGCGTTTGACTCAGCATAGTTACAAGTACACCTGTATACAATTTTATCTTAAAAATTTGATGGTATTTTAATGTTTTATATATAGAAAATTTGGGCTAAAATTAATATAGATAAAAATATTATAAAACTTACAAGTGTGGTGGCACATACCTTCACAGAGCAATCAGGAGGCAAAGACAGGTAATCTCTGTGAGTTCAAGGCCAGCCTGGTCTACAGAAGAGTTCCAGGCCAGCCATAGCTACATAGTGAGGCCCTCTATCTATAAACAAACGAAATCACAAGTAAATTGAAGCTCTCATATTTTATTAGAGTAAACACTAAGTGGTGTAACCTCTGGCAAATAATTTGTTATAAAGTTAAATACACATTTACATATGATTCAGTGATGCTATTCTTAAAGAAATAAGCACTCTTCTATGTATAAAACCGCATATGCTTACAGTTCTGTAATAATCAAAATTGGAAATACCTGAAGTCTTTTAGTGGATAAAAGCCGGCAACAGAATAATACTTAGTCCTTAGAAGGAACAAAATACTGACATGAAAGAACTTGGATGCATATCAAGGATACTACACTGATTGAAAGAAACGAGTCTCAGAAGGTCATATGTTATATAATTCTGTTTATACAACATTCCCAAAGAGACAAAAATGTAGTCATGGAGAACAGCAGCTAGCTACAGAGCAGGGGAACTACCACAAGGTGATAACCCCAAATTTTTTTCTAAAAGATGATATGATTGTGTCTAGACTGTGGTGTTTGTGTATGTATGTGTGTGTGTGTGTGTGTGTGTGTGTGTGTGTGTGTGTGTGTGTATGCACACACATTCTAACATATATGAGCTGTATACCAAAAATCAAGAAACGGATTTTTTTTAACTTAAAAATAAAAATGTTTAAAACAATTCTGTTATTTGCATCTTTTAGTTAAATATATATTCAAAGAGGATCTTTATAACTGAGCATCAGATTAAAGCTCGGGGAATTCGGCACTATCAGTGATACAAAGTAGATCAAGTAAAGTAATATCTACAAATAAGGAAATAACTGTTCATTAGCCCCACAAACTTTAGTAATCCAGTGTGAAGCAGTCTCTTAGAAACGCCCCTGAATGTTTCCTGAATGTATCCTACAGACAACCTAATGCAACATTCAGATCAGGGCAATGATAAATGGCAGACATCTAAATCAGCTAAGTTAAAACAGTAACTGTCTCCACATAGGTTTCCAATTCTGTCTGTTTGTTCTGACCTCTAGATAGAAAAAGGGAAGCCAGTCTGTCTAGGAAATGGATCAGCTGCTTCCAGACGGCTTCTGAACCACACTGAGCAGTCTATGTGCTGTGTGCTGTGGATTCCTCTCACATCTTGTGGAACATGGGTCCCACTGTAGCTATAATATCTGCATAGGGAACGCTCTGGCTCAGCCCAATAGCCCGATGTTTCTTCAGCATGAGAAGAGTATAAAATTTGGCAGCCGCCTGTTTTCGGTCACTGTTTCTGCATAGCTTTATCAGACTGAAGGACTGCAGTCCCATCTTGTTGAGTTCCTGGGAAAATAATTAGAAAAGAAAAAGAAGAGGAGCAGAAATCATTAGAAACACAGCAGTCTGTGGATGTGTATGTAATGAACAACAGAGACTGCAGTTTCCAGACACGTAACTGTGACACCCTTAAAAAGAGAAATAGGGTGACCCCAATAAGCTTAAAACACAGGTCACTGAGAGCAAACCCGTTTTACGGAGAAAATACACACAAACCACTTTTTATACAAATTTATGTGTAATATAAGCGTTGGCTTTTAAAAGTGGCATTAACATAATTATTTCTTATGGAAAGTGGAGTTAGCTTAGTATTTCAAACAGGAAAAACCCTCAGGACCGGTTCATGTTTAGTGAATAATGAGCCCATTGCATGTCTGAAAGTCACTGGACACCTGTAAAATGACCTTCAAGTGTGCTAGTGCATGTGTAGGCTTCAGTGGCAGGTTAACGTAGCTATGTTAGCATCTCCTTGTTGGAGTCATCACATGATGCCTGCAAACCTACTATAAATAAGATTGTCTTGGGGGCAGTCTGTAGGGCCTTTGATTTTTGGATTAATGAATGATGTGGAAGGATCCAGTCCACTGTAGGCACAGCCATCATTTGATATTTGAGTAAAATCTCTAACATTAAAGAGCAAATAATAACAAAATAATAATAATAATAATAATAATAATAATAAAGATTCGTTACAGAAAATAAATACAAAGGCCAAAGAAAGCAATAAAATTTGAAGCTAAAGTTTTTCCCTATGGACACAGGAAGTGATTAGGATGACAGCAAACATAGCACATTGTGTTGGCCCAGGGAAGGGAATGGGCCTTAGACCATGGGATAAAGTGACGTAAGGACATCCGGGGACTTTCAAGTTCATCATCTTGAGTGTGGTGATAGTTTTTAATGTGTGGAAATAATTCCAAATACATTTAATGAGTAAACTAAATATAGTAAAATACATTAATATGTATAGTTTGTTATTTATCAACCATACTTCAATAAAGACTTTTTTTAATTAAATAAAGATTATGATTATATAAACCAAAATAGTCAATAACTTTAAAAACTAAAACAAAACAGTAACAAAACAAAACTCTCAGAAAACAAAAAGCAAATTTAATTAAAAACCAAGAAACAAAGTTTTTAGATACAAAGTATCTAAAGATAGAAAGTATCTGTAAAGATTGTAAAAATAGGAAGAAAAATACAGAGATGAAAATGTTTTATACAAAGGAATAAACAAGGAAGGATCATTATCTGATGTGTAAATTCTTTAAGAAGAGAAAACAAACAACCAACAAGAAGGAAGTCTAATTAAAAATATTCTGTGTGACTGGGTGTTTTGCCTGCATGTATGTTGTCTGGTGTGTATGCAGTGTGTGTCTGGTGCCTCTGGAGAACAGAAGAGGGGGTTAGATTCCCTGGAACTGGAGTTACAGATAGTTGGAGGCTACCATGTGCATACTGGGAATCAAATGTGGGGCCTCTGGAAGAGCAAATGATCTTAACCACTGAGCCATCTCTCCAGCACCAGAAAGTCCAAAATTTAAAAAGTCCTAGAATATGAAAATACTGATTAAAAATACTAAGTACAGGGCAACACAATAAACTTTAATCAAAACAAAGACCCCTCAGAGTGCATCATCAATGAAGTTTCAGAGCACTGGGGGAAAATAATCTAAGAGCTTCTAAAAAGAAAGTAAAGGTCACCAAGATGATCATAAAACAATACTGTGCCTGACTTCAAAACAACATAAGATTCCTAGAAATATCACAAAACTTTATCAGATAAAGTATTTTATGTGTAAACAACCAGTCAGGTTCAAGTTAAAAATAAACAAAATTTCAGGTATTGTTTGCAAAGTTGCTATCTGCAATACAGCATTTATCTTGAGAAGTTATGAGGGCAGTACTCACAAGAAAGATTTCAGATAAAAGATCAAAGCACGGACAGAGAAACTAAGAAGACACACGGAATTTCCCACGTTTCTGATAAAGGACTGTCTGAAGACAGAAGCTGTGAGGAGGCAGAGAGTAACTAGTGTGAGCTGAATCAAGAGTGTAATGAGATGCAAAAGGGCTCCCTGAGGGTACGGTGGGGACCGATGGGTCAGTGGGTTTTATCACATTTGCCAAAGAATTTGGAAACATAGGTACGGATAGTTATATAGACATCAAGGAAATAAAATGATGTCATAAAGGACTGAAGAGCTCAAAGGTTAGGAGCACTGGCTGTTCTTGTTGAGGACCAGGCTCGTTCTCATGGAGTGTCACAACCATCCGGAACTCTGGTTTCATGTGGTCCATTGTCTTCTGCATTTGCAAGCACTGCATGCACACTGCCCAGAAATACATGCAGGAAAAAATATATACATATATGTGTGTGTGTATACATGTATGTATATATAAAGTTTTTAAAAGAGGTAATAAGCCAAATAACGTAACCATAAAATTTAGATGAAAAGAACTGTAACCACATTATGAAGCTTCAGTGAAAAGTGATTTTTTATATAATCCCTGAAACAGAAACTGGTATCATCCTTTAATAACCTTACTCTTCTATATTTAACCCTAGGCAAATTACTCAAAATCATTTCATGCCGTGGACTTTTGCTGTCCTCAACAAAGACATAAACATATTTTGTTTCCATAAAGATCTGGATGTTCAAATTAATGTATTATTTATTTTTAGAATAAAATAAAGGACCAGGGAAATGGCTCAGTGGATAAAATGCTTGATGTGCAAATATAAGGACTAGAGATCAGATCTGCACCACACAGCAATGCCGCTGGGTCTGGTGGCCAGTGACCCTAACACTCAGTAGTCAGAGGAGAGGGATCTCCAGGTGGAGTTCAGTGAGGGCTCTCTCTGCCTCAGGAAATAAAGTGCAGAGTGACTGAGGAAGGTGCCTGATATCAATTTCTGGCCTTCAACACACAAGTAGCTGCACATACGTGTTTCCCATCCTGGAAGATACACACACAGTAAATAAATAATATAAAATGCCACCTGACCTGTAACTCATGTAATGTTTGAAACAATCTTTGGCTCCATTTTTCTGCCTCAGTATTTTGCTTGCTTCCTGATGATGCCTGTTGAATAAATAGTTCATTTCAGCAAATTTGATTACATTTTGACTATTCACAGAGCATTGCGTTAGCTACTACGAAAACACAATTGTAACACGATCCTGCCAAAAATGTTTGGGTTGATGAAGAGAATGACACAAATACAGGAGAACTGTTGTTTAACAGTTTACTCGAGAGTAAAGCATTCCATTCTGCAAGAAAGCTAAGGAACCATACACACATGCTTCTTTCTGTATGTAACCTCAATAAAACTCACTAGTTCACTGTCTTAGTCAGGGTTTTACTGCTGTGAACAGACACCATGACCAAGGCAAGTCTTATAAATGACAACATTTAATTGGCCTGGCTTACTGGTTCAGTGGTTCAGTCCATTACCATCAAGGTTAGGGCATGGCAGAATCCAGGCAGGCCTGGTGCAGGAGGAGCTGAGAGTTCTACACCTTCATCCAAAGGAAGCCAGGAACAGACTGAATATCTTCAGGCAGCTAGAAGGAGTGTCTCCAATCCCACCCCCAGAGTGACACACTTCCTCCAACAAGGCCACACCTTCTAATAGTGCTACTCCCTGGGCCAAGCATGTGCAAACCATCACATTCCCCAAGCTAGACTTTAGTAATATTCATACTTTGGTCCATTGTTGGTTCCCTGTCTGGGGTAAGCAGATATGTGTGTTGTGTCTCCCCAACGAAAGTTCTGTCACATAATAAAGACCTGTACAACTTTGTACCTCCCTTCCATGCATGTCTTCTGATATGGAAATCCAAATTAGCCGACTGTGCAGTCTTACTGGTGATGCAGCCCAGAGCTTGTGCCTTTGTGTACTTTGAAAAGTAAAGTTAGCAATGTCAGCCACTTTGGGCTAGGATTGTCAGCCTGGCCAATCAGAACTCCTGTGATAGGAGTAAATAGGAAAAAAAATGTAAAAATCTGTTGTTGCAAGCCCCCATCTGAACTTAGGTGATGACACAGATTCCCTTAACATGGCTTAAGGGACCTTTCAGATTCTGAGGCGCTTTGTCGGTATGCACAGCTAACTCACTGCCTGTCCTGTCATCTGACTAGATTTACTCTTGTCTTTTAAAGCTGAATCATTTCAAAAGACAGCTCAGCGGAAAAAACTTAAGTAGGAACCCTTTTCAAAGAATTTAGCCTAATCTCTTACAAACTACAGCTTATGAGCTGAGAATGGGATCTTGGCTCAGGAGAGCCATTGATTTGAATGATAAAAACAACAAAAACAAGAGAAACAGCAGGCTGTGGTTCTGAGAAGCAACGTAGTTCTGATGTACTTCATCAGCTTTCCTAGGCTAGGTTGGACTGCTATATGCAATAGTAAACAAAAAAAATAAATTAAGAGGATATATAACTCTCTCTCTGTCTCTCTCTGTCTCTGTGTCTCTCTGTGTCTCTGTGTCTGTGTCTGTCTGTCTGTCTGTCTGTCTCTCTCTCTCTCTCTCTCTCTCTCTCTCTTTGTGTGTGTGTGCGTGTGTGTGTTGGTAGTTAAAAGTTCTACTGCCCTTGAAGAGGTTAGTTAGGTTTCCCAGCACCACGTCAGGTAACTGACAACTATCTGTAACCCCAGGTCTCTTCTGGTCTCTTTAGTCACCTGTATACACAAGGTGCCCATAAACTCACATAGGCGTACACTCCTGCAGATAAATTAGAAATCATCTAAAATGTTAATGCTAGGACTTAATAGGTCATTTGATAGTATTCACTAAACAACTTTTAAAATTTTCATTTTTAAGCTTTATTTATTATTATATTTATATGAGTAAGTATACTGTAGCTGTTTTTTCAGACACACCAGAAACCAGAAGAAGGCACCAGACCCCATTACAGATGGCTGTGAGCCATGTGGTTGCTGGGAATTGAACTAAGGACCTCTGGAAGAGCAGCCAGTGCTCTTTACCACTGAGCCTTCTCTCCAGCCCGAGAAATTTCTTTAAGAAAAAAAAAACCTTCAGTGATCTAGGATAAGGTTAAAAAAAGTAACTCAGGGGCTGGAGAGATGGCACTAGCTGCTCCTGCAGAAAACCAGGGTCTAGTTCCCAGCACCCATAGGTGGCTCACAGTCACCAGTAACTGGAGTTTTGGGGACTCCAACACTCTCTTTTGGCTTCTTGGAGCATCAGGAATGTATATGGTGTACTTTCATGCTGGCAAAACACTCATGCATATGAGAAAATGTTTAAATAGTTTAAAAAAGATCTCTTTTTATATGCATATATATATTTATATATAAAAAAGAAAGAAACCAGGTAGTAGTAATGCATCAGGAGTCAGTGAGTCAGATTTTTGTATTTGCTATCAAAATGTGACCCTCTGAGCAGACTTTATTTTTTATATTTTAATATATAAATATATTTTAAATATTTTTTAGAGTTTAACACCAGAGAGGAATAATGTGTAATTTGAGCAACCATTAAAATGTATTATAGATGATAGAGATAATTGTAATAATAACACTCTTTGACAATGTTTGAAAGCAAAAAAATTAGAGGTCAAATTTCTATATGTATCAACTGCTGCCACAATAGTATTTTTCTTTTTAAAAATATTTTCCTTAATTTTATTGTTTATTCACTTGATATCTTGATCATGGCCTCCTCCCTCCTCTCCCCCCCCAGTCCCACCCTCACACTCATCTCCCCATTCCCTCTTCCCCCCCAAGAAGGGAAGCCCCCTCATGGGTACCAATTTTCCCTGGAACAAAATTATATTAAACCTAAAAATAATTAATTAAACATGAAAACATCACCAAAAGACTACAAATATATTTACCAATTCAGCTGGACAATTTTCCGGGGCCAAGGAGGCATTCTTTGAAGACAATCCCTCAGCAGCTGGAGAAATCATCTCAAGAATATCCTGCTAAAGATGATTGAGAAATCACAGGTAGTTCTGCTAGTGGTTATAAAATTAATAGTTCAATTTGATAAAATGATATATTAACACATGACATTTCTCAAACTGCTTTAACATACTAATTATATTTTCAAATTTACTTTTCTGAGAAGCCCAAGATAGTCGACTCCTAATTTAAATATTCTTTTTCTATATGACCCACAGATGAAGAACCCTCTCCACGGTGAGCCTCTCCTCATGGGCTCCTGGGATAGCTTTCCTCTGCAGCATTGTGTTTAGCGGTTACCCAGGCCAGCACCAGGCTTCTGTGGCATGAAAGAAACTGGCATGGGCAAAAAGAGGGGGTGAGAGTAAGGGCCGAGGCCACTCGTGTCCCTACCCAGGCTATGACAGGACTCTGCCTCTAGAGTGGTCACCTGAAAAATACAGACAGACAGAAAGACAGACAGACAGACAGACAGACAGTCAGACAGAAGGAGAATTCGAGAAGGCCAGAAATGTTCTGCTCCTTGTGGCCTCCTCCCCTTTGCTCTAAGGCACTGCCTTCCACCCTTAGCCTGTCGCTGAGCTCCATTCCCCAGATGACATCTCTGATCTTGAGTAAGTCAGAAATGTTCTCTAATGTACTTTCCTCACTTTTTTTTTTCAGCTTTAAATACTTTAGTGACTAGAAGGCATTACTCTTTATTTTTTTAGCATATACATTTGTGGAGCCTTATCATTCTCTCTTTTCAATGTCTATGAATATGCTATATTTTAAATAATGTCAAATTTAGTCACTGTGCATAAAAGTTGTTTTATGAGATTTTAAAATGAATGATCAGAATCAACCTTTTTCTGTCCCTTCAAACTCACTGTGTATACTCCATACTTTACTGTATTTCCTATTTCTCCACCATCTTGAAAATAAAGACTAGAACTGAAGATCAGAACACAGATACAAAAGATACTGGTACAAAAGAGTAAGAGTCAAAAGAACTGGTCTAGCATGTGGAGAAAAATCTATTTTGCAAATAACTAGTTGATAAATATAATGCTACTTTTCTTTCCCAAACCATAAATTAAATGAGTTTTCTAATAAGAATTCCAGCAGCTGCATTCTAGAAAATAAATGCCCAAGCCCCCAAAAGGCAGAGAGCCTGGCAACTCTTCGCAGACAGTGTCAGCATTCGGTATATCACCAAGTATTTAGTGAAGCGTTCTGTTTCAATATATTCCAGAACCCCTTCCTCCAGGCATCCAGTTTCACCATGGGTTAATTCTGAATTCCCTACATGGTTATCAAGATACACTGATGAGGGCTTCTACTCCCCAAGTTTCTCCCTTCCCTGTTTCTCAAGGAGTCTTTCTAACTGTGCCTTGCTGTGTGTATGTTTTCTTACCCCCAACAAAAACCTTTCTTTGCTAGAAAAAATTACAATGATGGTGGAACAGACCTGAAAAGCATTGGTTTATTTTTTTTTCCAGTAAGGCCATAATACTTAAATGACAGATGAAAAAAATTGTTTATTTTCTGAAACATGGTTTCTCTGGATAGCCCTAGCTATCCTGGCACTCCATAGACCAGGCTGGCTTCAAACTCGGAGATCAACCTGATTCTACTTCCCAAATGCTGGGACTAAAGGCATGTGCCTCCACACTCAGCAGAGAAAATATTTTAAAGCATATTTTCCCTGCTTTTAAATAGTTATGCTTTTCAAATAAAAAGTATCCTTAAAGAAATTTTTAGTCTTCCTGTTTCTTCAGAGTGGCATTTTTGTTTTCTTTCTTTCTTTCTTTCTTTTCTTTCTTTTTTTTTTTTTTTTGGTCATAGACTTTTAGATAGTCTTTCTTTCAGATTAAAGGTCAAGATAGTTGAGAATGTTATTCTTAGAGGAAAAAGACAGCTAAGAAACAATACTGGCTAGAATTCTAAGGGACCATGAAACTCATTAAGCGCAGAGCTTAGAAATGTTCTCTCTATAAAACTAGATTCAAGCAAATCACTCATTTATTATGTCACACAAAATATTTCAGATAAAATCATGAATGATCATAAACACGATTCTGTCTGGTTAACTTACCACGGAGTTAAGACTCATGTTGATGTTCTCCTGAAAGCTACCCACAGATTCGTCAGTCACATCCTTCCAGTGGGGTTGACCTAACTCACTGTGGGAATTTGGCTCATCCATCACTGAGAGTTCTTCATCACAAAGAAGTAAAAAAGATGTTGCCAAAGTGCATTGCAAAGTTGGACTAGCATATGACTATTCAAAAAAGAAAACTTCTGACCAGTCACTTGGAATCCATGAATCCCAGCAAGGAGTGCATGACTTTCCTTTACTCTCCCGAGTCTCACATAATTTCTACCTTCCTTTCCCCCTCTGCTTCTTTATCATCCTCACTCCCTGTCATCTTCCAGCCATCTGTCCCCAGGGACTCTCACATATCCACTCACAAGGCAGCGGGAATAATTTAAGCTTACCATGCACTTATTCTGTACATTTTAATGACTTCAGAAATGGTCACCGGGGAGAGGAAACTTATTCGTCACATAGGTTTTATTACCTTATAACTGTCACAACAGTGAGTGATTATTAACATCCTGTGAACTTTATTTTAGGCAGACAGTGATATCTGTCTCAGAGCACTGGACTTATTACTGTCTAGATTTCAGGTTATTTTAAAATAAAACATTTTGCTAGACACAGAGACTTTCTTTTTAAAGAATTTACAAATGCTGCCTTTGGAGTGGAGGTGCTAAGAGAGAAAGATGATCCACATAGGATATGTATTTCATCTTCTGTATATGTATGGAGAGGATACTGGGGATTAAACTAGGGTCTCACACATTCTAGGCAAGTACTCTACCACTGAGCAAGCCCCTTTTAGTATATTTTAGTTTGAAACAGAGCCAGGCAGGCTCTTTAACCTAGGCCAGCCTTGAAGTTGCAATCCTTCTACCCTAACAGGTAGGACTTCAGGCCTGTGACATCAGGATTGGCCTATATTTCATCATTTCAGTAAAGCCTTGAGGCAGAAATTAATATGAAAAGCAGAAAGCTGCTATAGTAAGGCAATAGTTTAAGTTAAGATATTCTTCTATACATAGATCATTGAAACACAAAATTCACTTCTGTCAATGCAACATTAACAGAACTAGGAGGTCTCACCTAGAACGTGCTGGTTTCCCACTTCTTTCCTTACTGACTCCTTCTGTGTCAGTTTTGCAAGTTTAAAGTCAGAGGACAGGAAGCATTTTGAAAACAACTGTAACAACACATTTATATTCTCAGTTTTATATTAGTAAAGCAATTCAATAAAGCACAAGCCCATATGCTAACAACAACAACAACAAAGTTACTTATACACATTTGTTTTTCAAGCCAGACAAGGTGGCATGCCTTTAATCCCAGTACTCAGGATGTAAAGGCAGGCACATCTCTGCAAATTCGAGGCCAGCCTGGTCTAAATGGTGAGGTCCAGGATAGCCAGAGCTACACACAGTGAGACTCTGTCTCTGGAAGAAAAAATAAAAGTAAAAGCCATTCATATACATTTTAAAACAAATTAAGTCTTAAAATAAAGGTTTCTTTTCCCCATGTGTCTAATTACATTGTAAATGAAGAACTATTTATTTATAAACAAACATCACATTCATGCAAAAGATAGAAACAATTACCATTTTCAATTCGTCATTAATCAAATCCTGGGTAGCAGTTGACAGAAGGGTATCCACTCCTCCCCTCTTCTTCCACATCATCAATCTTTGTGTGGGGGGCGCAAGGTCCAGAACCATGAGAGTATCCATAAAGGAAGTGAGCTGCTTATGCATAGTCTTGCTACTTAGCTCCTTGACTGGATCTATGAGCAATCTCCTCTTCTTTCTTTTTCTTCTATCAGCAATATCTAGAGAGAAACAGGTAGAATGAACTTGGAAAGTTTTGTAAAATTATATTCTCAGCTAATAACTAACTTAAAAGTCACAGATAATCTGCAGAGTTGCAATGGGGAGAAAAGGAGTAACTCTCTCTGAAGACGTGCCTTGTAAAGTTTTTGCAAAGCTAGAGTATCTGAGCAGCCAAGAGCGGATACATTTTCAAGGTATTGTTTGAAGATGCTGCAAAGGGACTCTGCTTACCTGTTAAATGGGGGACTAAAGAAATACAGCAAAGAATGAAAGGGCTGTTAAAGACCCGGGAGCTTTTCTTTTCATTCTTCAATATGTAAAAGGACATTTCCAAATATTAGTGTGTATCTCTCTAGTATATTTCACCCTCCACACTGAAATTTACATATGAATTCAAAGTACATGGCTAATTCCATACCACGCAGAAGTCAAACTTTTATTTAGTAAAGCCGAAGATATTTAGAATTGAACTCAGTTTTTAAGTTTCCACCTTCTCAAACTGGACCTATGATTTGAATCAGACTATATGTGATGGATTTCTACGATTTCTTTCATATTATTCTCCTATTTAATTCCCAATGCTATTACAATGCCTGTAGTCTTTTATAGTACTGTATGGATTGTTTATATATTGACAGAAGCCCTCTAGGAAAGACTTTGGCAGGCAAGTGAGCTTCCTGGAGATGACCTGCCATTTTGCATGGCTACAGTGGGTGCAATCTGGAGAGGCACAGCCCCAGAGACTCCATCCCAGGACTGCTTCTCGCTGCTATGTCTTCCCTGCTGCTACTACATAGCCTATTGATTCCTGGGACTGATAGTCCACCCTACTGAACAAATTTCCTGCAGATCAACATGAAGACGAACTTTCATGAATTAATGCTGTTTAGATAGATTAATGACTTTACAGAATTCCTAATTTGGCTCAAATAGTTTTAGGAAGAAAAAGTAAAGAGATGGTTTTAGTTGTTTTGTCAGAAAAATGTAATAAAGTTAGGATCAAGAATGGAATGCGCCCCTCGTAGAGTAGTAAGTGCAGGCTGCAAACAAGGAATACAATGGGCTTTCATAAATTACACTAAAGAGAAATTGGCTTGGGACAGATTTGTGACTAAGGAAAAACATTCATTCTAGGTCAGGTCCAAGGATGAAGCCACCGTGAGCACTGTGACAAAGCAAAGCCATGTGAGACTGTTGCTTGGAACTTACAGTGCGCTCATAGAACAGAGCACTGCTCTGAACTTACTACTGACATCCTTCATCCTCCTGTGACTGCTCTTTTGTGTAACATCTTATCTATGAGGTAATTTTACAAAGAACTTTTGTCTAGAAAGGTATAAAAAGGCTGAGAGAAGAAACAAAGTGTGGCTCTTGGGACTCTGCTCCATTCTCCAAATGTATATACATATATGTCTGTTTGTATGTATATACATATGTGCATAAGTATATGTATATAAGCATGTATGTGCACTAGTGAAACTGATGAAACAGGTTGTCGAGCCCTACTAGTGCATGCATGCACACATGTGTGTGTGTGTGCCTGACTTAACTTAAGTGTGTGCCTAACTTTCTTCTCCTTTCTTTTCTTTCTGGCTCATGAAGAGTTAATAAACTCTAAGCCTCTTGCGTTGTGAAGGAGGGGGGGAGGTTGGGGGGAGGGTTGAGCCAAAGAGAAAAGAGCCCAAGTAACAGCTTTTCTCTTAACCCCTTGCTGCTCTTTAAATGGGAGTTAAATTGCCAGAAGCCTTTGGCCCTGGAACAGCAAGAAACAGTTCCATGGCCTTCTCCACACCCCCTTCCCTGGGAAGCTGGATGCTGGGCATATCTCAAAGCAATTAAGATACCAGGGTACCAAAGATAAAGATAAAACATGAAGCCTCTTACCTAAACCATCAATTGGGCCAAGAGTAAATCCTTCTTCTTCATTTGATACTAATTCGACTTCGCCTATTTTCTCATCTTCAGGTAAATACTGGTCATCTGAATTACCTGCCTCTGCTGATAAATAATTAAAGCCAAACAAAAGCACACAACTGTGGTCCACATTAGGAGGGAACATGAGAAATAAAGTAGATAGCTGAGAACATTTGCTAGCCAGACTGATATGCAAATCTTTAGAATCCTGAATTAACAGAGGCAAAGAGGTTCAGTATGAAACCTGCAACATTTGAGGGAATCAAGCAGCCACCCTCTTTCGCATAGGAATTATCTCAGGTTGGGCTACAGTCACAGCAGAAATAAAACAAAAAGAAATACCAATATAAATTTTCTATGACAAACCAAAATAATCTGTGTTCGGTTGAACCATCCAAGGACTTACAAAGAACCATAGCTAAGTTTTGATTGCCCAATAATTTTCTATTTTTAATTTTGATTACTGTTCTAGAAAGCAAATGTAACATCAAATATTGAGAGAAACAAAAATGAGGTTAACTAGACTTTAAATACTTAAGGAAAAAGAACTGTCTTAAAGACCTCAACTTACCTGAGATACTTTGATAAGAATCTCAAATAGAGGAAAGTATGCTCCTTGAAAAATTTATAATTTCTCTCAACTTATTTATCAATGGTCAAGCTATACAGTGTGATAATTTATCTTCCCATATGGCATATATTATTTTTTAGGGGTCGAAAGCACGCTGCTTGGGAAGAGTAAGTGTGGTCTATGAAAGCCAATCCTGCTTAGCCACCTTTTCAGGATATAACTTCCTGTGCTATAAAAGAATTTGAAGGGCAGTGTTCTTCATTCCACTGCTGCTGAAACTTACATGTTCTGAGACCTCACATGAGCATCAGCGTCTATACATTTTCTGTGCAAAGGACGTCAACGTACCCATTATACTACTGGGAAGCTCAGGGCGCGGAGAGACTTCTCTGTCCAAATACGTGTCCTCTAGAGAGGTATTCTCATCCTGCAACAGATTGTCTTTGAAAACATAAATAATTATTTTTATTTACTAAACATTTACTCGCACTGTTTTACATAAGACATTTTGCTCTGGCTTCTTAAACTATTGGTTTTAACTCCATAGGGGGTCACATGACTGGATCAGGAAGAACAGCATCCTGTGAAAACTCTGGCAACCAGGAAAACCAATGAACAATCCAAAGCGTTCCTGGCAGCGTTCACCTGCTTCCCTGCACCGCTTTACCATGGCCTTGGGTCCGAGCACACAACATGCACTTTGCACTGTGTGCGACCATGTGTCATACATACAACGCCACAACACTGGTACAGATTAAAGACTTCTGTATGCTATGATTTTCATTGGTTTTACTATGAGTACAACATTTTCTGTCCTAATAGAAACATAATGACTTAATTATAGTAAACACATTTAATACTTATCATATCTCCTCGTAAATTAGCACATTCTTCGATTGTAACTAAGCATACTTACATCATCTTGTATGACTACTTAGGCAAATCAGCTACAGACTTAGCGTTACAAATTCTAAAACTGAAATATCGATCAACTCTGAAAAACCCTGAAAATGCTTTACATCCTGCAGTATCTAAAGCTTAGCAGAGATTTAGTTTTCCTTAATGTGAGTAAAGAAGCATCATCTCAGTTCCACGTATGTTCATTTTAACCAGTGATAAAATGACATGTTATACCAAATAACTGTTTTAGAACACATTTCTTTAATTTATTTTCGGTTACTACTTGGTTTGCATAGACATGTAAAAATTTTTTAAAACATATTTTTAAATTTTATGTGTATGGGTGTTTGCTTTGGATTTCCTGGATCAGATCACAGATGGCTGTGAGCCTTAATGTGGGTGCTGAGAACTGAACACAGGACTTCTGGAGGAGCAATCAATGCCTCTAACCACTGAGCTCTCTCTCCACCCCCTTTGTAAACATATTTTATAGACCTACACACCCAGGACACATAGGAATGTCCTGGGCACAAAAGGGTTGTAGATGGAAAATATTTAAGAATCCCTGGTTTACATGAGGGATAACCACACTTACTACACTTCTTTCTCTGACACCTCTTTCCTTCTCTCTCTCTCTCTCTCTCTTTCTCTCTCTCTCTCTCTCTCTCTCTCTCTCTCTCTCTCTCTCTCTCTCTCTCTCGTGCGCGCGCTCATGCACGTTATGTAGTGAACTGATCTAGAGCTACTAATATAGTCTAGGCTAGCCTTAAGCTCATGATTATTCTGCCTTAGCTTCTCAAATGCTAAGATCACAGGTATGAGTTGCTATGCCTAACTGTTAGTTAACTAGACTTTTAATGCAAACTGGGAAAAATCTGTTAATGTGCTTCACATTAATTAATCATTTTTAAAATGCATACTTGTGTTTCCTCAGAGTCTCTCCAGATTGTATATTTATACTAATATTGTAATTTAAATATAAAATGCTACAAAAAGAATACAAGAAGAATACCTATTCCACAATTTGTATTAAAGAAGATTTTGTGAGGAGTA